>NC_088399.1:98373728-98533728 GCF_034236695.1 Oncorhynchus nerka | reverse complement strand
GATAATGTTAAATACTGTTGAGGTAATATGGCTACAGGTTCATCTGCCTCCCCTAAAGCCCATTCTGGTGGGAAGCTGCTATAGACAGTCAGTATCTGGATAATGTTAAATACTGTTGTAGTAATATGGCTACAGGTTCATCTGCCTCACCTAAAGCCCATTCTGGTGGGAAGCTGCTATAGACCAGTCAGTATCTGGATAATGTTAAATACTGTTGTAGTAATATGGCTACAGGTTCATCTGCCTCACCTAAAGCCCATTCTGGTGGGAAGCTGCTATAGACCAGTCAGTATCTGGATAATGTTAAATACTGTTGTAGTAATATGGCTACAGGTTCATCTGTCTCACCTAAAGCCCCATTCTGGTGGGAAGCTGCTATAGACCACCAAGTGCTAACAGTCAGTATCTGGATAATGTTAAATACTGTTGAGGTAATATGGCTACAGGTTCATATGCCTCACCTAAAGCCCATTCTGGTGGGAAGCTGCTATAGACAGTCAGTATCTGGATAATGTTAAATACTGTTGTAGTAATATGGCTACAGGTTCATCTGCCTCACCTAAAGCCCATTCTGGTGGGAAGCTGCTATAGACCACCAAGTGCTAACAGTCAGTATCTGGGTAATGTTAAATACTGTTGAGGTAATCTGGCTACAGGTTCATCTGCCTCACCTAAAGCCCATTCTGGTGGGAAGCTGCTATAGACCACCAAGTGCTAACAGTCAGTATCTGGATAATGTTAAATACTGTTGAGGTAATATGGCTACAGGTTCATCTGCCTCACCTAAAGCCCATTCTGGTGGGAAGCTGCTATAGACAGTCAGTATCTGGATAATGTTAAATACTGTTGAAGTAATATGGCTACAGGTTCATCTGCCTCACCTAAAGCCCATTCTGGTCTGCTATAGACCAGTCAGTATCTGGATAATGTTAAATACTGTTGTAGTAATATGGCTACAGGTTCATCTGCCTCACCTAAAGCCCATTCTGGTGGGAAGCTGCTATAGACCAGTCAGTATCTGGATAATGTTAAATACTGTTGTAGTAATATGGCTACAGGTTCATCTGTCTCACCTAAAGCCCCATTCTGGTGGGAAGCTGCTATAGACCACCAAGTGCTAACAGTCAGTATCTGGATAATGTTAAATACTGTTGAGGTAATATGGCTACAGGTTCATATGCCTCACCTAAAGCCCATTCTGGTGGGAAGCTGCTATAGACAGTCAGTATCTGGATAATGTTAAATACTGTTGTAGTAATATGGCTACAGGTTCATCTGCCTCCCCTAAAGCCCATTCTGGTGGGAAGCTGCTATAGACAGTCAGTATCTGGATAATGTTAAATACTGTTGTAGTAATATGGCTACAGGTTCATCTGCCTCACCTAAAGCCCATTCTGGTGGGAAGCTGCTATAGACCAGTCAGTATCTGGATAATGTTAAATACTGTTGTAGTAATATGGCTACAGGTTCATCTGCCTCACCTAAAGCCCATTCTGGTGGGAAGCTGCTATAGACCAGTCAGTATCTGGATAATGTTAAATACTGTTGTAGTAATATGGCTACAGGTTCATCTGTCTCACCTAAAGCCCCATTCTGGTGGGAAGCTGCTATAGACCACCAAGTGCTAACAGTCAGTATCTGGATAATGTTAAATACTGTTGAGTAATATGGCTACAGGTTCATATGCCTCACCTAAAGCCCATTCTGGTGGGAAGCTGCTATAGACAGTCAGTATCTGGATAATGTTAAATACTGTTGTAGTAATATGGCTACAGGTTCATCTGCCTCACCTAAAGCCCATTCTGGTGGGAAGCTGCTATAGACCACCAAGTGCTAACAGTCAGTATCTGGGTAATGTTAAATACTGTTGAGGTAATCTGGCTACAGGTTCATCTGCCTCACCTAAAGCCCATTCTGGTGGGAAGCTGCTATAGACCACCAAGTGCTAACAGTCAGTATCTGGATAATGTTAAATACTGTTGAGGTAATATGGCTACAGGTTCATCTGCCTCCCCTAAAGCCCATTCTGGTGGGAAGCTGCTATAGACAGTCAGTATCTGGATAATGTTAAATACTGTTGTAGTAATATGGCTACAGGTTCATCTGCCTCACCTAAAGCCCATTCTGGTGGGAAGCTGCTATAGACCAGTCAGTATCTGGATAATGTTAAATACTGTTGTAGTAATATGGCTACAGGTTCATCTGCCTCACCTAAAGCCCATTCTGGTGGGAAGCTGCTATAGACCAGTCAGTATCTGGATAATGTTAAATACTGTTGTAGTAATATGGCTACAGGTTCATCTGTCTCACCTAAAGCCCCATTCTGGTGGGAAGCTGCTATAGACCACCAAGTGCTAACAGTCAGTATCTGGATAATGTTAAATACTGTTGAGGTAATATGGCTACAGGTTCATATGCCTCACCTAAAGCCCATTCTGGTGGGAAGCTGCTATAGACAGTCAGTATCTGGATAATGTTAAATACTGTTGTAGTAATATGGCTACAGGTTCATCTGCCTCACCTAAAGCCCATTCTGGTGGGAAGCTGCTATAGACCACCAAGTGCTAACAGTCAGTATCTGGGTAATGTTAAATACTGTTGAGGTAATCTGGCTACAGGTTCATCTGCCTCACCTAAAGCCCATTCTGGTGGGAAGCTGCTATAGACCACCAAGTGCTAACAGTCAGTATCTGGATAATGTTAAATACTGGTGAAGTAATATGGCTACAGGTTCATCTGCCTCACCTAAAGCCCATTCTGGTGGGAAGCTGCTATAGACCACCAAGTGCTAACAGTCAGTATCTGGATAATGTTAAATACTGGTGAAGTAATATGGCTACAGGTTCATCTGCCTCACCTAAAGCCCATTCTGGTGGGAAGCTGCTATAGACCACCAAGTGCTAACAGTCAGTATCTGGATAATGTTAAATACTGGTGAAGTAATATGGCTACAGGTTCATCTGCCTCACCTAAAGCCCATTCTGGTGGGAAGCTGCTATAGACCACCAAGTGCTAACAGTCAGTATCTGGATAATGTTAAATACTGGTGAAGTAATATGGCTACAGGTTCATCTGCCTCACCTAAAGCCCATTCTGGTGGGAAGCTGCTATAGACCACCAAGTGCTAACAGTCAGTATCTGGATAATGTTAAATACTGGTGAAGTAATATGGCTACAGGTTCATCTGCCTCACCTAAAGCCCATTCTGGTGGGAAGCTGCTATAGACCACCAAGTGCTAACAGTCAGTATCTGGATAATGTTAAATACTGGTGAAGTAATATGGCTACAGGTTCATCTGCCTCACCTAAAGCCCATTCTGGTGGAAGCTGCTATAGACCACCAAGTGCTAACAGTCAGTATCTGGATAATGTTAAATACTGGTGAAGTAATATGGCTACAGGTTCATCTGCCTCACCTAAAGCCCATTCTGGTGGGAAGCTGCTATAGACCACCAAGTGCTAACAGTCAGTATCTGGATAATGTTAAATACTGGTGAAGTAATATGGCTACAGGTTCATCTGCCTCACCTAAAGCCCATTCTGGTGGGAAGCTGCTATAGACCACCAAGTGCTAACAGTCAGTATCTGGATAATGTTAAATACTGGTGAAGTAATATGGCTACAGGTTCATCTGCCTCACCTAAAGCCCATTCTGGTGGGAAGCTGCTATAGACCACCAAGTGCTAACAGTCAGTATCTGGATAATGTTAAATACTGGTGAAGTAATATGGCTACAGGTTCATCTGCCTCACCTAAAGCCCATTCTGGTGGGAAGCTGCTATAGACCACCAAGTGCTAACAGTCAGTATCTGGATAATGTTAAATACTGGTGAAGTAATATGGCTACAGGTTCATCTGCCTCACCTAAAGCCCATTCTGGTGGGAAGCTGCTATAGACCACCAAGTGCTAACAGTCAGTATCTGGATAATGTTAAATACTGGTGAAGTAATATGGCTACAGGTTCATCTGCCTCACCTAAAGCCCATTCTTGTGGGAAGCTGCTATAGACCACCGAGTGTTAACAGTCAGTGTCTGGATAATATGTGTGAAATGGTTGATAATGTACGTGACATCAACAAAGAGGTATATTCTCTGGGTGATTTTAATATTGACTGACTTTTATCAAGCTGCCCACTCAAGAAAACGCTTCAAACTGTAACCAGGGCCTGCAACCTGGTTCAGGTTACCAGTCAACCTACCATCTTTACAAATGCTGCAGAAATGTGCTTGAAAGCTGTATGCAAATCCATAGGATGCATTGATCACAATATAGTAGCCATATCTATGAAAACCAAAGCTCCAAAGGCTGGACCTAATATAGTGTATAAGAGGTCATACAATACGTTTTGTAGTGATTCATATGTTGATGATGTAAAGAATATTTGCTGAACAACCAGAAGCTACTGGTCTATGGTGTGTAATGAGGAACAACCAGACGCTGCTGGTCTGTGGTGTGTAATGAGGAACAACCAGACGCTGCTGGTCTGTGGTGTGTAATGAGGAACAACCAGATGCTGCTGGTCTGTGGTGTGTAATGAGGAGCAACCAGATGCTGCTGGTCTGTGGTGTGTAATGAGGAGCAACCAGACGCTGCTGGTCTGTGGTGTGTAATGAGGAGCAACCAGACGCTGCTGGTCTGTGGTGTGTAATGAGGAGCAACCAGACGCTGCTGGTCTGTGGTGTGTAATGAGGAGCAACCAGACGCTGCTTTCCAGTTACTAATAAGCAATGCACCCATTAAGAAAATGTTAAATCTCCTTGGATTGATGAGAAATGTAAAAAATTTGTGGGTTGATGCAAAAGGAATGGTAAATAAGTCCTACTGCAAATGAACAAATCATGTGACTAAACTGAATAAAAATAAAAATAAAAATTATATATATATATATATATATATATACTATGAAACAAATATAAATTATATAAACAATGATAGTAAAAAGCATTGGGGCAAAATTAAAATTTTGGGAAATTAAGACAACTCAGCTCCTTCATTCATTGAATCAGATGGCTCATTCATCACAAAACCCACTGATATCGCAAACTACTTTAATTACTTTTTCATTGGCAAAAAAAAGCAAACGTAGTGATGACATGCCAGCAACAAACGCTGATACTACACATCCAAGTACAACTGACCAAATTATGAAAAGACAAGAATTGTACTTTTGAATTCCGTAATGTCAGTGTGGAAGAAGTGAATATTCAACGATGACAAGCCTCTTGGAAGGAAAATGACTGACGATATCGCCACTCCTATTTGCCACATCTTCAATCTAAGCCTACCAGAGAAGTGTATGTCCTCAGGCCTGGAGGGAAGCTCAAGTCATTCTGCTATCTAAGAATAGTAAAGACCCTTTACTGGCTCAAACAGCCGACCAATCAGCCTGTTACCAACCCTTAGTAAACTTCTGGAAAAAATAGTGTTTGACCAGATACAATGTTATTTAACTGTAAACAAACTGACAACAGACTTTCAGCACATAGGGAAGGAAGGGAAGGATGCTCAACAAGCACAGCACTCACACAAATGACTGATGATTGGCTGAGAGAAAATTGATGATACAATGATTGTTGGGGCTGTCTTGTTAGACTTCAGTGCATGTTTTGACAATATCTGTTGTTGGAAAAACATGTGTGTTATGGCTTTACACTCCCCTGCTATAATGTGGATAAAGAGTTACCTGTCTAACAGAACACAGAGGGTGTTATGGCTTTACACCCCCCTGCTATAATGTGGATAAAGAGTTACCTGTCTAACAGAACACAGAGGGTGTTATGGCTTTACACCTCTTGCTATAATGTGGATAAAGAGTTACCTGTCTAACAGAACACAGAGGGTTTTATGGCTTTACACCCCCTGCTATAATGTGGATAAAGAGTTACCTGTCTAACAGAACACAGAGGGTGTTCTTTAATGGAAGCCTCTCCAACATAATCCAGGTAGAATCAGGAATTCTCCAGGGCAGCTGTCTAGGCCCCTTACTTTTGAGTAAAGCCAGTGTGTCTTTGTTTATGGATTCTCTACACTTTACATGTCAGCTTCTACACCTGCATTGCTTGCTGTTTGGGGTTTTTAGGCTGGGTTTCTGTACAGCACTTTGAGATATCAGCTGATGTACGAAGGGCTATATAAATACATTTGATTTGATTTGATTTGATACTACAGCAACTGAAATGACTGCAACGCTTATTATCAAAGAGCTGCAGTTAGTTTCAGAGTGGGTGGCAAGGAATAAGTTAGTCCTAAAATATTTATAAAACTAACTAAAAGCATTGTTTTTGTGACAAAACATTCACTAAACCCTAAACCTCAATTACATATTTGAATAAATAATGTTGAAATTGATCAAGTTGAGATGACTAAACTGCTTGGAGTAACCCTGGGTTGTAAACTGTCCTGATCAAAACATATTGATACAACAGTAGCTAAGATGGAGAGAAGTCTGTCCATAATAAAGTGTTGTTCTGCCTTCTTAACTATCAACAAGGCAGGTCCTACAGGCTCTGGTTTCTACCTTCTTAACTATCAACAAGGCAGGTCCTACAGGCACTAGTTTCTACCTTCTTAACTATCAACAAGGCAGGTCCTACAGGCTCTGGTTTCTACCTTCTTAACTATCAACAAGGCAGGTCCTACAGGCACTAGTTTCTACCTTCTTAAAACACTATCAACAAGGCAGGTCCTACAGGCTCTGGTTTCTACCTTCTTAACAGCACTATCAACAAGGCAGGTCCTACAGGCTCTGGTTTCTACCTTCTTAACAGCACTATCAACAAGGCAGGTCCTACAGGCTCTGGTTTCTACCTTCTTAACTATCAACAAGGCAGGTCCTACAGGCCCTAGTTTCTACCTTCTTAACTATCAACAAGGCAGGTCCTACAGGCCCTAGTTTCTACCTTCTTAACTATCAACAAGGCAGGTCCTACTGGCCCTAGTTTCTACCTTCTTAACAACACTATCAACAAGGCAGGTCCTACTGGCCCTAGTTTCTACCTTCTTAACTATCAACAAGGCAGGTCCTACTGGCCCTAGTTTCTACCTTCTTAACAGCACTATCAACAAGGCAGGTCCTACAGGCTCTGGTTTTGTCGCACCTGGAAAACTGTTCAGTCAGGGGTTCACGAAAATGGACTTGGAGTTTAGACAGAGTTCACAAACATAGGCGCACAGACACATGCATACACACACGATAACATATGCACTATACACATGGATTTAGTACTGTATATATGTGGTAGTGGTGGAGTAGGGGCCTGAGGGCACACAGTGTGTTGTGAAATCTGTGAATGTATTGTAATGTTTTTAAAATTGTATAAACAGCCTTCATTTTGCTGGACCCCAGGAAGAGTAGCTGCTGCCTTGGCAGGACCTAATGGGGATCCATAATAAATACAAATACAGTAATTATGACAACTTCCAGAGGACGTCCTCCAACCTATCAGAGCTCTTACAGCATGAACTGACCCAATCAAAGGATCAGAGAATGAATCTAGTACTGAAAGCATACGGTACAGATAGTTAGCACTGCAGTGCAAAACATGTGGTGAGTAGTTGACTCAAAGAGAGGGAAAGTAGTTAGTTGAACAGTTTTTAACAAATTCATTTCTTCCTAAATGAAGGAGAAACAAGAGAGAAATATAGCGAGAGAGAGATCTTCACTTTTTTTTCAATTTCAGTATCACTTACTTAGCTACCCAATGCAGCTAGCTAGTTTAGCCTACTGAAACACCCTGCTCATACAGAGGGATCCTATGTTGGTAGCTGGCTATAACAGAGGGATGCTATGTTGCTAGCTGGCTATAACAGAGGGATGCTATGTTGCTAGCTGGCTATAACAGAGGGATGCTATGTTGCCTAGCTGGCTATAACAGAGGGATGCTATGTTGCTAGCTGGCTATAACAGAGGGATGCTATGTTAGCTAGCTGGCTATAACAGAGGGATGCTATGTTAGCTAGCTGGCTATAACAGAGGGATGCTATGTTAGCTAGCTGGCTATAACAGAGGGATGCTATGTTGCTAGCTGGCTATAACAGAGGGATGCTATGTTGCTAGCTGGCTATAACAGAGGGATGCTATGTTAGCTAGCTGGCTATAACAGAGGGATGCTATGTTAGCTAGCTGGCTATAACAGAGGGATGCTATGTTGCTAGCTGGCTATAACAGAGGGATGCTATGTTGCTAGCTGGCTATAACAGAGGGATGCTATGTTAGCTAGCTGGCTATAACAGAGGGATGCTATGTTAGCTAGCTGGCTATAACAGAGGGATGCTATGTTGCTAGCTGGCTATAACAGAGGGATGCTATGTTAGCTAGCTGGCTTTGACTTTCCAAAAGAACACTGAAAACTCTTCTAAGTCAATGTAAGCTTTTGGTTTTACTAATGTATTGCCACCGGGCCCCGGTGTAACCACTTACTGACTGTACACTGCATGATTGTAGCAGGTTTACTAACGCGTATCCCTATATATCTATATATACATGAGTCTAACTATATACATGAGTCTAACTATATACATGAGTCTAACTATATACATGAGTCTAACTACATACATGAGTCTAACTATATACATGAGTCTAACTATATACATGAGTCTAACTATATACATGAGCCGAACTATATACATGAGCCTAACTGTATACATGAGCCTAACTGTATACATGAGCCTAACCTCATACATGAGCCTAACTACATACATGAGCCTAACTGTATACATGAGCCTAACCTCATACATGAGCCTAACTGTATACATGAGCCTAACCTCATACATGAGCCTAACTATATACATGAGCCTAACTGTATACATGAGCCGAACTATATACATGAGTCTAACTATATACATGAGTCTAACTATATACATGAGTCTAACTATATACATGAGTCTAACTATATACATGAGTCTAACTATATACATGAGCCTAAATATATACATGAGCCTAACTACATACATGAGCCGAACTATATACATGAGCCGAACTATATACATGAGCCGAACTATATACATGAGCCTAACTATATACATGAGCCTAACTACATACATGAGCCGAACTATATACATGAGCCTAACTGTATACATGAGCCTAACTATATACATGAGTCTAACTATATACATGAGCCTAACTATATACATGAGTCTAACTATATACATGAGCCTAACTATATACATGAGCGTAACTACATACATGAGCCTAACTATATACATGAGCCTAACTACATACATGAGCCTAACTATATACATGAGCCTAACTATATACATGAGTCTAACTATATACATGAGCCTAACTACATTTAACATTTACATTTAAGTCATTTAGCAGACGCTCTTATCCAGAGCGACTTACAAATTGGTGCGTTCACCTTATGACATCCAGTGGAACAGCCACTTTACAATAGTGCATCTAGGTCTTTTAAGGGGGGGGGGGGTGAGAAGGATTACTTTATCCTATCCTAGGTATTCCTTAAA
Organism: Oncorhynchus nerka; assembly: GCF_034236695.1. NCBI lineage: Eukaryota > Metazoa > Chordata > Actinopteri > Salmoniformes > Salmonidae > Oncorhynchus > Oncorhynchus nerka. The sequence goes on along the minus strand of NC_088399.1, from coordinate 98,524,261 downwards.
GAGGTGGGGTTTCAGGTGTCTCCGGAAGGTGGTGATTGACTCCGCTGTCCTGGCGTCGTGAGGGAGTTTGTTCCACCATTGGGGGGCCAGAGCAGCGAACAGTTTTGACTGGGCTGAGCGGGAACTGTACTTCCTCAGTGGTAGGGAGGCGAGCAGGCCAGAGGTGGATGAACGCAGTGCCCTTGTTTGGGTGTAGGGCCTGATCAGAGCCTGGAGGTACTGAGGTGCCGTTCCCCTCACAGCTCCGTAGGCAAGTAGCTATGTAGTCCTAGTAGCTATGTTGACTAGAACGCAACTTTAGCTAATATGGGGACAACAATGTACAGTAGGTTGTGTGTAGCGGTTTGGCTTGGAAAGTAGTTTTTTTTTGCCTGGTCACATACAGCTGATGTGTTGTGCGTTGAAGTCCACAAGCGAAGGGAAGAGAAGGAATACAACGTGGCTGTTATGAAAGTGAACTGTGTTTACACGTGATCAGGGGTGTAATTCATTCCGCCGAATCTGTTGAAAAAAATTCTTAAACGGAACGCGAACTAAACAGGGATATCTGAATTTGTCCAATAGAAACTCTCGTCTGCAACTGTTGGACTAATAATAAGACACTAGATCAGCTAGGATGCAGGCAAGTGTGCAAAGTGGAATTGAATGTATAAGGAAAAGTATAGTATCATGTAGAAGCCTAAACCTATCGATGTTTCCTTGAACTGTGGGTGAATGGAATATGAAGGACAGTCATACAATATGCTATAATAGAAATAAGGGCCGTGCTCATTATAAATGTTTTGTCATCCCTGATCTGAAAAGACACTGATGAGTGTGTGTGTGTGTGTGTGTGTGTGTGTGTGTGTGTGTGTGTGTGTGTGTGTGTGTGTGTGCATGAGTACCTGCCCCCTCCATAAAGACAGAGAAAGGAGGGTCCGCCCTCCATACAGAAAGAGAAAGGAGGGTCTGCCCTCCATACAGACAGAGAAAGGAGGGTCCGCTCTCTATACAGACAGAGAAAGGAGGGTCCACCCTCTATACAGACAGAGAAAGGAGGGTCCGCCCTCTATACAGACAGAGGAAGGAGGGTCCGCCCTCTATACAGACAGAGGAAGGAGGGTCCGCCCTCTATACAGACAGAGGAAGGAGGGTCTGCCCTCTATACAGACAGAGGAAGGAGGGTCCGCCCTCTATACAGACAGAGAAAGGAGGGTCCGCCCTCTATACAGACAGAGGAAGGAGGGTCAGCCCTCTATACAGACAGAGGAAGGAGGGTCCGCCCTCTATACAGACAGAGAAAGGAGGGTCCGCCCTCTATACAGACAGAGGAAGGAGGGTCTGCCCTCTATACAGACAGAGGAAGGAGGGTCCGCCCTCTATACAGACAGAGAAAGGAGGGTCCGCCCTCTATACAGACAGAGAAAGGAGGGTCCGCCCTCTATACAGACAGAGGAAGGAGGGTCCGCCCTCTATACAGACAGAGGAAGGAGGGTCTGCCCTCTATACAGACAGAGGAAGGAGGGTCATCAAAGAAACCCAACATCAAAACATTTGGGCAAAACAAGCCATATGAACTAATAGGATGTGACGTGCATTACGCTGATAACAAAGACATCTATGATTAATCCTTCAAAAGCTCATTTCTATTAACCTACCACGACCTCGGTACAAGCTATTTGGGCACAAAAAAGGGCTTCAGACGATGAACTAATTTGCTGAAAACAAGCACGTATTGTTGACCTATGCAAAATACATAATGTGATTTTTATTCTCGGCAAGTTTCCTTGAACACACACACACGCACACACGCACACACGCACACACGCACACACGCACACACGCACACACACACACACACACACACACACACACACACACACACACACACACACACACACACACACACACACACACACACACACACACACACACACACACACACACACACACACACACACACACACACACACACACACACACACACACACGCAAGCTGTAATGTATGTTATGTTGTGTGGTGTGTGGTGTGAAACATCATTATTATTGCAATATATTTCCTGTCATTTCAGGTGGAGCTGGAACTAGAGACATACAGACGTACCTTTCCACCTCTCCTTTCCTCCTCTCCTCCTCTCCTCCTCCCTTTCCTCCTCTCCTTTCCGCCTCACCTTTCCTCCTCTCCTTTCCTCCTCTCCTCCCTCCTCCCCTCTCCTCTCCTCCTCTCCTTTCCTCCTCTCCTTTCCCCCTCTCCTCTCCTCCTCTCCTTTCCTCCTCTCCTTTCCCCCTCTCCTCCCTCTCCTTTCCCCCTTTCTCCTTTCTCCTCCCTCTCCTTTCCTCCTCCCTTTCCTCTCCTTTCTCTCCTCTCCTCTCCTCCTCCTCTCCCCTCTCCACCTCTCCCTTCCCCCTCTCCTCTCCTCCAACTCTCCCTTCCCCCCTCCCTCTCCTCCACCTCTCTCTTCCCCCTCTCCTCTCCTCCAACTCTCCCTTCCCCCCCTCCCTCTCCTCCACCTCTCCCTTCCCCCTCTCCTCTCCTCCACCTCTCCCTTCCCTGTCTCCTTTCCTCCTCCTCTCCCCGTCCTCCTCTTTCATCCTCCCTTCCATTCTGTCCCTCTATCGATCTGTTTCTACTTTTTTATCACTTGAGACCTGAGAAAATGATTAGGTGTGTTACAGCGAGATGAGAAGGAGATAGACACAGGAGAGAGAGAGATGAGAAGGAGATAGACACAGGAGACAGAGAGATGAGAAGGAGATAGACACAGGAGACAGGGAGATGAGAAGGAGATAGACACAGGAGACAGGGAGATGAGAAGGAGATAGACACAAAAAATTGTCTTAAACGAATCAAAATATATTTTATATCTGAGATTCTTCAAAGTAGCCACCTTTTGCCACGATGATAGCTTTGCACACGACAGTGGCATTCTCTCAACCAGCGTCATGAGGTAGTCACCTGGAATGCATTTCAATTAACAGGTGTGCCTTGTTAAAAAGTTACATTTGTGGAATTTCTTTCTTTCTTAATGCGTTTGAGCCAATCAGCTGTGTTGTGACAAGGTAGGAGTGGTATACAGAACCCTAGTCCTATTTGGTAAAAGACCAAGTGCATATTATGGCAAGAACAGCTCAAATAATCAAAGAGAAACAACAGTCCATCATTACTTTAAGACATGAAGGTCAGTCAATATGTAAAATGTACATGATATATTATATATAAGGTTGGAGTCATTAAAACTAGTTTACATCCACTTAGGTTGGAGTCATTAACACTAGTTTACATCCACTTAGGTTGGAGTCATTAAAACAAGTTTACATACACTTAGGTTGGAGTCATTAAAACTAGTTTACATACACTTAGGTTGGAGTCATTAAAACTAGTTTACATACACTTAGGTTGGAGTCATTAAAACTAGTTTGCATACACTTAGGTTGGAGTCATTAAAACTAGTTTACATACACTTAGGTTGGAGTCATTCAAACTAGTTTACATACACTTAGGTTGGAGTCATTAAAACGAGTTTACATACACTTAGGTTGGGGTCATTAAAACGAGTTTACATACACTTAGGTTGGAGTCATTAACACTAGTTTACATCCACTTAGGTTGGAGTCATTAAAACTAGTTTACATCCACTTAGGTTGGAGTCATTAACACTAGTTTACATCCACTTAGGTTGGAGTCATTAAAACGAGTTTACATCCACTTAGGTTGGAGTCATTAAAACTAGTTTACATCCACTTAGGTTGGAGTCATTAACACTAGTTTACATCCACTTAGGTTGAGTCATTAAAACTAGTTTTTCAACATCCACTTAGGTTGGAGTCATTAAAACTAGTTTACATACACTTGGTTGGAGTCATTAAAACTAGTTTACATCCACTTAGGTTGAGTCATTAACACTAGTTTACATCCACTTAGGTTGGAGTCATTAACACTAGTTTACATACACTTAGGTTGGAGTCATTCCAAAACTAGTTTACATACACTTAGGTTGGAGTCATTAAAACTAGTTTACATACACTTAGGTTGGAGTCATTAAAACTAGGTTACATACACTTAGGTTGGAGTCATTAAAACGCAAAGTTTACATCCACTTAGGTTGGAGTCATTAAAACAAGTTTACATACACTTAGGTTGGAGTCATTAAAACTAGTTTACATACACTTAGGTTGGAGTCATTAAAAAAGTTTACTTTTACACTAAGGTTGGAGTCATTAAAACTAGTTTACATCCACTTAGGTTTAGAGTCATTAAAACTAGTTTACACACATCCTAGGTTGGAGTCATTAAAACTAGTTTACATACACTTAGGTTGGAGTCATTAAAACTAGTTTACATCCACTTAGGTTGGAGTCATTAAAACTAGTTTACATCCACTTAGGTTGGAGTCATTAAAACTAGTTTACATCCACTTAGGTTGGAGTCATTAAAACTAGGTTACATACACTTAGGTTGGAGTCATTAAAACGAGTTTACATCCACTTAGGTTGGAGTCATTAAAACTAGTTTACATACACTTAGGTTGGAGTCATTAAAACTAGTTTACATACACTTAGGTTGAAGTCATTAAAACTAGTTTACACACACTTAGGTTGGAGTCATTAAAACTAGGTTACATACACTAAGGTTGGAGTCATTAAAACTAGTTTACATACACTTAGGTTGGAGTCATTAAAACGAGTTTACATACACTTAGGTTGGAGTCATTAAAACTAGTTTACATACACTAAGGTTGGAGTCATTAAAACGAGTTTACATACACTTAGGTTGGAGTCATTAAAACTAGTTTACATACACTTAGGTTGGAGTCATTAAAACGAGTTTACATCCACTTAGGTTGGAGTCATTAAAACTAGTTTACATACACGGTATAGTTAGGTTGGGAGTCATTAAAACTAGTTTACATACACTTAGGTTGGAGTCGTTAAAACTAGTTTACATCCACTTAGGTTGGAGTCATTAAAACTAGTTTACATCCACTTAGGTTGGAGTCATTAAAACTAGTTTACATCCACTTAGGTTGGAGTCATTAAAACTAGTTTACATACACTTAGGTTGGAGTCATTAAAACTAGTTTACATCCACTTAGGTTGGAGTCATTAAAACTAGTTTACATCCACTTAGGTTGGAGTCATTAAAACTAGTTTACATCCACTTAGGTTGGAGTCATTAAAACTAGTTTACATCCACTTAGGTTGGAGTCATTAAAACTAGTTTACATCCACTTAGGTTGGAGTCATTAAAACTAGTTTACATCCACTTAGGTTGGAGTCATTAAAACGAGTTTACATCCACTTAGGTTGGAGTCATTAAAACTAGTTTACATCCACTTAGGTTGGAGTCATTAAAACTTGTTTTTCAACCACTCCACAAATGTTCTTGTTAACAAACTATAGTTTTGACAAGTTGGTTTGGACATCTACTTTGTGACACAAGTAATTTTCCCAACAATTATCTTTAAACAGCTTGGAAAAGTCTAGAAAATGTTGTCATAGCTTTAGAAGCTTCTGCTAATTGACATAATTTGAGTCAATTAGAGGTGTACCTGTGGATCTATTTCAAAGCCTACCTTCAAACTCAGTGCCTCTTTGCTTGACATCATGGGAAAATCAAAAGAAATCAGCCAAGACCTCAATTTTTTGTTGTTGTAGACCTCCACATGTCTGGTTCATCCTTGGGAACAATTTCCAAACACCTGATTGTACCACGTTCATCTGTACAAACAATAGTACGCAAGTATAAACACCATAGGATCACACAGCCATCATACCGCTCAGGAAGGAGACGCGTTCTGTCTCCAAGAGATGAAAGTACTTTGGTGCGAAAAGTGCAAATCAATCCCAGAACAACAGCAAATGACCTTGTGAAGATGCTGGAGAAAACAGATACAAAAGTATCTATATCCACAGTAAAACAAGTCCTATATTGACATAACCTGAAAGGCCACTAAGCAAGGAAGAAGGCACTGCTCCAAAACCGCCATAAGATAGCCAGACAACGGTTTGCAACTGCACATGTGGACAAAGATTGTACTTTTTGCAGAAATGTCTTCTGGTCTGATGAAACAAAAATAGAACTGTTTGGCCATAATGACCATCGTTATGTTTAGAAGAAAAAGGGGGAGGCTTGCAAGCCGAAGAACACCATCCTAACTGTGAAGCACGGGGGTGGAGGCATCATGTTGTGGGGGTGCTTTGCTGCAGGAGGGACTGGTGCACTTCACAAAATAGATGGCACCATGAGGAAGGAAAAATATGTCGATATATTGAAGCAACATCTCAAGACATCAGTCAGGAAGTTAAAGCTTGGTCACAAATCGGTATTCCAAATGGAAAATGACCCCAAGCATACTTCCAAAGTTGTGGCAAAATGGCTTAAGGACGACAAAGTCAAGGTATTGGAGTGGCCATCACAACGCCCTGACCTCATCCTATGGAAAATGTGTGGGCAGAACTGAAAAGGCGCGTGCGAGCAAGGAGGCTGACAAACCTGACTCAGTTACACCAGCTCTGTCAGGTGGAATGGGTCAAAATTCACCCAACTTATGGACTTGTGGAAAGATTCCCAAAACATTTGACTCAAGTTAAACAAATTAAATAAATTATACCAAATACTAACACACATAACTTTAAGGGATGCAACGGTATAGTGGTCCCACGGTTCAGTATGTATCACGGTATAGTGGTCCCACGGTTCAGTATGTATCACGGTATAGTGGTCCCACGGTTCAGTATGTATCACGGTATAGTGGTCCCACGGTTCAGTATGTATCACGGTATAGTGGTCCCACGGTTCGGTATGTATCACGGTATATTGGTCCCACGGTTCAGTATGTATCACGGTATAGTGGTCCCACGGTTCAGTATGTATCACGGTATAGTGGTCCCACGGTTCGGTATGTATCACGGTATAGTGGTCCCACGGTTCAGTATGTATCACGGTATAGTGGTCCCACGGTTCAGTATGTATCACGGTATAGTGGTCCCACGGTTCAGTATGTATCACGGTTCGGTATAGTGGTCCCACGGTTCAGTATGTATCACGGTATAGTGGTCCCACGGTTCGGTATGTATCACGGTATAGTGGTCCCACGGTTCAGTATGTATCACGGTATAGTGGTCCCACGGTTCGGTATGTATCACGGTATAGTGGTCCCACGGTTCGGTATGTATCACGGTATAGTGGTCCCACGGTTCGGTATGTATCACGGTATAGTGGTCCCACGGTTCAGTATGTATCACGGTATAGTGGTCCCACGGTTCAGTATGTATCACGGTATAGTGGTCCCACGGTTCAGTATGTATCACGGTATAGTGGTCCCACGGTTCGGTATGTATCACGGTATAGTGGTCCCACGGTTCGGTATGTATCACGGTATAGTGGTCCCACGGTTCGGTATGTATCACGGTATAGTGGTCCCACGGTTCGGTATGTATCACGGTATAGTGGTCCCACGGTTCGGTATGTATCACGGTATAGTGGTCCCACGGTTCGGTATGTATCACGGTATAGTGGTCCCACGGTTCGGTATGTATCACGGTATAGTGGTCCCACGGTTCGGTATGTATCACGGTATAGTGGTCCCACGGTTCAGTATGTATCACGGTATAGTGGTCCCACGGTTCGGTATGTATCACGGTATAGTGGTCCCACGGTTCGGTATGTATCACGGTATAGTGGTCCCACGGTTCAGTATGTATCACGGTATAGTGGTCCCACGGTTCAGTATGTATCACGGTATAGTGGTCCCACGGTTCGGTATGTATCACGGTATAGTGGTCCCACGGTTCAGTATGTATCACGGTATAGTGGTCCCACGGTTCAGTATGTATCACGGTATAGTGGTCCCACGGTTCGGTATGTATCACGGTATAGTGGTCCCACGGTTCAGTATGTATCACGGTATAGTGGTCTCACGGTTCAGTATGTATCACGGTATAGTGGTCCCACGGTTCAGTATGTATCACGGTATAGTGGTCCCACGGTTCAGTATGTATCACGGTATAGTGGTCCCACGGTTCAGTATCGGTGTATCACGGTATAGTGGTCCCACGGTTCGGTATGTATCACGGTATAGTGGTCCCACGGTTCGGTATGTATCACGGTATAGTGGTCCCACGGTTCGGTATGTATCACGGTATAGTGGTCCCACGGTTCAGTATGTATCACGGTATAGTGGTCCCACGGTTCAGTATGTATCACGGTATAGTGGTCCCACGGTTCAGTATGTATCACGGTATAGTGGTCCCACGGTTCAGTAGTATGTAGTGGTCACGGTATAGTGGTCCCACGGTTCAGTATGTATCACGGTATAGTGGTCCCACGGTTCAGTATGTATCACGGTATAGTGGTCCCACGGTTCAGTATGTATCACGGTATAGTGGTCCCACGGTTCAGTATGTATCACGGTATAGTGGTCCCACGGTTCAGTATGTATCACGGTATAGTGGTCCCACGGTTCAGTATGTATCACGGTATAGTGGTCCCACGGTTCAGTATGTATCACGGTATAGTGGTCCCACGGTTCAGTATGTATCACGGTATAGTGGTCCCACGGTTCAGTATGTATCACGGTATAGTGGTCCCACGGTTCAGTATGTATCACGGTATAGTGGTCCCACGGTTGGTATGTATCACGGTATAGTGGTCCCACGGTTCGGTATGTATCACGGTATAGTGGTCCCACGGTTCAGTATGTATCACGGTATAGTGGTCCCACGGTTCAGTATGTATCACGGTATAGTGGTCCCACGGTTCAGTATGTATCACGGTATAGTGGTCCCACGGTTCAGTATGTATCACGGTATAGTGGTCCCACGGTTCGTATGTATCACGGTATAGTGGTATGTATCACGGTATAGTGGTCCCCACGGTTCGGTATGTATCACGGTTCAGTATGTATCACGGTATAGTGGTCCCACGGTTCAGTATGTATCACGGTATAGTGGTCCCACGGTTCAGTATGTATCACGGTATAGTGGTCCCACGGTTCAGTATGTATCACGGTATAGTGGTCCCACGGTTCAGTATGTATCACGGTATAGTGGTCCCACGGTTCAGTATGTATCACGGTATAGTGGTCCCACGGTTCAGTATGTATCACGGTATAGTGGTCCCACGGTTCAGTATGTATCACGGTATAGTGGTCCCACGGTTGTATGTATCACGGTATAGTGGTCCCACGGTTCAGTATGTATCACGGTATAGTGGTCCCACGGTTCGGTATGTATCACGGTATAGTGGTCCCACGGTTCAGTATGTATCACGGTATAGTGGTCCCACGGTTCAGTATGTATCACGGTATAGTGGTCCCACGGTTCAGTATGTATCACGGTATAGTGGTCCCACGGTTCAGTATGTATCACGGTATAGTGGTCCCACGGTTCAGTATGTATCACGGTATAGTGGTCCCACGGTTCAGTATGTATCACGGTATAGTGGTCCCACGGTTCGGTATGTATCACGGTATAGTGGTCCCACGGTTCGGTATGTATCACGGTATAGTGGTCCCACGGTTCAGTATGTATCACGGTATAGTGGTCCCACGGTTCAGTATGTATCACGGTATAGTGGTCCCACGGTTCAGTATGTATCACGGTATAGTGGTCCCACGGTTCAGTATGTATCACGGTATAGTGGTCCCACGGTTCAGTATGTATCACGGTATAGTGGTCCCACGGTTCAGTATGTATCACGGTATAGTGGTCCCACGGTTCGGTATGTATCACGGTATAGTGGTCCCACGGTTCGGTATGTATCACGGTATAGTGGTCCCACGGTTCAGTATGTATCACGGTATAGTGGTCCCACGGTTCAGTATGTATCACGGTATAGTGGTCCCACGGTTCAGTATGTATCACGGTATAGTGGTCCCACGGTTCAGTATGTATCACGGTATAGTGGTCCCACGGTTCAGTATGTATCACGGTATAGTGGTCCCACGGTTCAGTATGTATCACGGTATAGTGGTCCCACGGTTCGGGTATGTATCACGGTATAGTGGTCCCACGGTTCAGTATGTATCACGGTATAGTGGTCCCACGGTTCAGTATGTATCACGGTATAGTGGTCCCACGGTTCAGTATGTATCACGGTATAGTGGTCCCACGGTTCAGTATGTATCACGGTATAGTGGTCCCACGGTTCAGTATGTATCACGGTATAGTGGTCCCACGGTTCAGTATGTATCACGGTATAGTGGTCCCACGGTTCGGTATGTATCACGGTATAGTGGTCCCACGGTTCAGTATGTATCACGGTATAGTGGTCCCACGGTTCAGTATGTATCACGGTATAGTGGTCCCACGGTTCAGTATGTATCACGGTATAGTGGTCCCACGGTTTGGTATGTATCACGGTATAGTGGTCCCACGGTTCGGTATGTATCACGGTATAGTGGTCCCACGGTTCGGTATGTATCACGGTATAGTGGTCCCACGGTTCGGTATGTATCACGGTATAGTGGTCCCACGGTTCAGTATGTATCACGGTATAGTGGTCCCACGGTTCAGTATGTATCACGGTATAGTGGTCCCACGGTTCAGTATGTATCACGGTATAGTGGTCCCACGGTTCAGTATGTATCACGGTATAGTGGTCCCACGGTTCAGTATGTATCACGGTATAGTGGTCCCACGGTTCGGTATGTATCACGGTATAGTGGTCCCACGGTTCAGAATGTAACCACGATACAGTGCTCCCACGGTTCGGTATGTATCACGGTATAGTGGTCCCACGGTTCGGTATGTATCACGGTATAGTGGTCCCACGGTTCAGTATGTATCACGATACAGTGGGCCCAGTGGTCCCACGGTTCAGTATGTATCACGGTATAGTGGTCCCAGTGGTCCCACGGTTCAGAATGTAACCACGATACAGTGTTCCCACGGTTCAGAATGTAACCACGGTACAGTGGGCCCAGTGGTCCCACGGTTCAGAATGTAACCACGGTACAGTGGTCCCACGGTTCAGAATGTAACCACGGTACAGTGGGCCCAGTGGTCCCACGGTTCAGAATGTAACCACGATACAGTGGTCCCACGGTTCAGAATGTAACCACGGTACAGTGGGCCCAGTGGTCCCACGGTTCAGAATGTAACCACGGTACAGTGGTCCCACGGTTCAGAATGTAACCACGGTACAGTGGGCCCAGTGGTCCCACGGTTCAGAATGTAACCACGGTACAGTGGTCCCACGGTTCAGAATGTAACCACGGTACAGTGGTCCCACGGTTCAGAATGTAACCACGGTACAGTGGGCCCAGTGGTCCCACGGTTCAGAATGTAACCACGGTACAGTGGTCCCACGGTTCAGAATGTAACCACGGTACAGTGGTCCCACGGTTCAGAATGTATCACGATACAGTGGTCCCACGGTTCAGAATGTAACCACGGTACAGTGGGCCTCGGTAACGGTACGGTTTCGGTATCTTTATATTTAAGAACAAAAAATAAAAACACATCACCCTTTAAACAATGAACTCTTTATTTTACCGAAAGACAAATAAAACGTTCCCTTTAGAAAAATGGCAGCATGACTGACTAGGCCTGGTTTCTGTCTCCACTGTATGAAATCAAGGGGAGAAAAACATTCAAATTAAAAGTACTTCTGGGTTGTCAGGGAAAATGTATGGAGTAAAAAGTACATTATTTTATTTAGGAGTGTAGTTTAGTAAAAGTTGTCAAAACATATAAATAGTAAAGTACAGATACCCCCCCAAAACGACTTAAATAGTACTTTAAAGTATTTTTTACATAAATACTTTACACTACTGGGATCAGACCAATGTATTACCATGTTGGTTATCCCTTACCACTGTGACAAATATTTTGGAATCTATAGAAATGCATTTATTAATATATCCACTCGTTTTTGCCATGATTATTATAGTACAGACACCTTCATGATTACTATAGTACAGACACCTCCATGATTACTATAGTACAGACACCTTCATGATTACTATAGTACAGACACCTTCATGATTATTATAGTACAGACACCTCCATGATTATTATAGTACAGACACCTCCATGATTACTATAGTACAGACACCTTCATGATTACTATAGTACAGACACCTTCATGATTATTATAGTACAGACACCTTCATGATTACTATAGTACAGACACCTCCATGATTACTATAGTACAGACACCTTCATGATTACTATAGTACAGACACCTCCATGATTACTATAGTACAGACACCTCCATGATTACTATAGTACAGACACCTCCATGATTACTATAGTACAGACACCTTCATGATTACTATAGTACAGACACCTCCATGATTACTATAGTACAGACACCTCCATGATTACTATAGTACAGACACCTTCATGATTACTATAGTACAGACACCTCCATGATTACTATAGTACAGACACCTCCATGATTACTATAGTACAGACACCTCCATGATTACTATAGTACAGACACCTTCATGATTACTATAGTACAGACACCTCCATGATTACTATAGTACAGACACCTCCATGATTACTATAGTACATACACCTCCATGATTACTATAGTACAGACACCTTCATGATTACTATAGTACAGACACCTCCATGATTACTATAGTACAGACACCTCCATGATTACTATAGTACAGACACCTTCATGATTACTATAGTACAGACACCTCCATGATTACTATAGTACAGACACCTCCATGATTACTATAGTACAGACACCTCCATGATTACTATAGTACAGACACCTTCATGATTACTATAGTACAGACACCTCCATGATTACTATAGTACAGACACCTCCATGATTACTATAGTACAGACACCTCCATGATTACTATAGTACAGACACCTTCATGATTATTATAGTACAGACACCTCCATGATTACTATAGTACAGACACCTCCATGATTACTATAGTACAGACACCTCCATGATTACTATAGTACAGACACCTCCATGATTACTATAGTACAGACACCTCCATGATTACTATAGTACAGACACCTCCATGATTACTATAGTACAGACACCTCCATGATTACTATAGTACAGACACCTCCATGATTACTATAGTACAGACACCTTCATGATTACTATAGTACAGACACCTTCATGATTACTATAGTACAGACACCTCCATGATTACTATAGTACAGACACCTTCATGATTACTATAGTACAGACACCTCCATGATTACTATAGTACAGACACCTCCATGATTACTATAGTACAGACACCTTCATGATTATTATAGTACAGACACCTTCAGTGACACCTTTGATTTATAGTACAGACACCTTCATGATTACTATAGTACAGACACCTCCATGATTACTATAGTACAGACACCTTCATGATTACTATAGTACAGACACCTTCATGATTACTATAGTACAGACACCTTCATGATTATTATAGTACAGACACCTTCATGATTACTATAGTACAGACACCTTCATGATTACTATAGTACAGACACCTCCATGATTACTATAGTACAGACACCTTCATGATTACTATAGTACAGACATGATTACTATAGTACAGACACCTCCATGATTACTATAGTACAGACACCTTCATGATTACTATAGTACAGACACCTCCATGATTACTATAGTACAGACACCTTCATGATTACTATAGTACAGACACCTCCATGATTACTATAGTACAGACACCTCCATGATTACTATAGTACAGACACCTCCATGATTACTATAGTACAGACACCTTCATGCAGAAGATAAAGTATATTAAGCAAACTAAACATATATATAAACACTTTTCCTTGACCAATCCCGTATCAGAGAATGTGGAGATCATTTCCTGTTGCGACGACCAATCCCGTATCAGAGAATGTGGAGATCATTTCCTGTTGCGACGACCAATCCCGTATCAGAGAATGTGGAGATCATTTCCTGTTGCGACGACCAATCCCGTATCAGAGAATGTGGAGATCATTTCCTGTTGCGACGACCAATCCCGTATCAGAGAATGTGGAAATCATTTCCTGTTGCGACGAGCAATCCCGTATCAGAGAATGTGGAGATCATTTCCTGTTGCGACGACCAATCCCGTATCAGAGAATGTGGAGATCATTTCCTGTTGCGACGACCAATCCCGTATCAGAGAATGTGGAGATAATTTCCTGTTGCGACGAGCAATCCCGTATCAGAGAATGTGGAGATCATTTCCTGTTGCGACGAGCAATCCCGTATCAGAGAATGTGGAGATCATTTCCTGTTGCGACGAGCAATCCCGTATCAGAGAATGTGGAGATCATTTCCTGTTGCGACGACCAATCCCGTATCCGGGATCCTATTTATAGCCTCAAGCTCATTAGCATAACGCAACGTTAACTATTCATGAAAATCGCAAATGAAATGAAATAAATATATTAGCTCTCAAGCTTAGCCTTTTGTTAACAACACTTGAAATACAATTCTACCAAAGGACAAGTCCAGAGAATGTGGAGATCATTCCCATGTTTTAGTGGTTTAAAATACAAAGGACAAGTCCAGAGAATGTGGAGATCATTTCCACGTTGAAGTGGTTTAAAATACAAAGGACAAGTCCAGAGAATGTGGAGATCATTCCCACGTTGAAGTGGTTTAAAATACAAAGGACAAGTCCAGAGAATGTGGAGATCATTCCCACGTTGAAGTGGTTTAAAATACAAAGGACAAGTCCAGAGAATGTGGAGATCATTCCCACGTTGAAGTGGTTTAAAATACAAAGGACAAGTCCAGAGAATGTGGAGATCATTCCACGTTGAAGTGGTTTAAAATACAAAGGACAAGTCCAGAGAATGTGGAGATCATTTCCACGTTGAAGTGGTTTAAAATACAAAGGACAAGTCCAGAGAATGTGGAGATCATTCCCACGTTGAAGTGGTTTAAAATACAAAGGACAAGTCCAGAGAATGTGGAGATCATTCCCACGTTGAAGTGGTTTAAAATACAAAGGACAAGTCCAGAGAATGTGGAGATCATTCCCACGTTGAAGTGGTTTAAAATACAAAGGACAAGTCCAGAGAATGTGGAGATCATTTCCACGTTGAAGTGGTTTAAAATACAAAGGACAAGTCCAGAGAATGTGGAGATCATTCCCACGTTGAAGTGGTTTAAAATACAAAGGACAAGTCCAGAGAATGTGGAGATCATTCCCACGTTGAAGTGGTTTAAAATACAAAGGACAAGTCCAGAGAATGTGGAGATCATTTCCACGTTGAAATGGCGAAGAAATCTACAAACTAAAGAATAATTATTCAGACTACAGCTGTTTAAAAACTTTAGTCTGGTAGACGCATCTCTTCTAAGAACAGTTCCAAATGGTACTCTGAAGTATCCATTATAACAACTTCACCTGACGTATCCATTATAACAACTTCACCTGACGTATCCATTATAACAACTTCACCTGAAGTATCCATTATAACAACTTCACCTGAAGTATCCATTATAACAACTTCACCTCACGTATCCATTATAACAACTTCACCTGACGTATCCATTATAACAACTTCACCTGACGTATCCATTATAACAACTTCACCTGAAGTATCCATTATAACAACTTCACCTGAAGTATCCATTATAACAACTTCACCTCACGTATCCATTATAACAACTTCACCTGAAGTATCCATTATGAACACAACCAGAGACTTTCTGTCGATTGACTCTCCGGCAGACCAGCGACCACAAAGAGAGACAACAAGACAAACACTTGTAAATATGTCAATTGCAATTTATTTTCGAATGAGCGGTAGTTCACGTAAAGTGTTAGCAATTTCTATGAGTGTAGTTATTAGCTATGAGTTTCCACTCTTGAGAGGTCCACATCCCTTTCCTTTGTCTTATCTAGGCACAGTGCAAGACCCAGATTCAGACACAGATTGTTGAAGTCTTACAACATTTATTAATCCAAAAAGGGTTAGGCAAGAGAATGGTCATGTACAGGCAAAAGGTCAAAACCATTTCATAGTCCTATAGTTACCGAAGGGCAGGCAGATTCAAGGTCAGGGCAGACAGATTCACGGTCAGGGCAGACAGATTCACGGTCAGGGCAGGATGATCAGACAGGAGGGAAAGTAGTCCAGAGTCAGGCAGGAGTCAAAACCAGGAAGACAATCAAAAACAGAATAGAAAAGGAGTTCGGGGAAAAACACGCTGGTTGACTAAACATACAGGACAAACTGGCACAGAGAGACAGGAAACACAGGGATAAATACACTGGTACAGAGAGACAGGAAACACAGGGATAAATACACTGGTACAGAGAGACAGGAAACACAGAGATAAATACACTGGTACAGAGAGACAGGAAACACAGAGATAAATACACTGGTACAGAGAGACAGGAAACACAGGGATAAATACACTGGTACAGAGAGACAGGAAACACAGGGATAAATACACTGGTACAGAGAGACAGGAAACACAGGGATAAATACACTGGTACAGAGAGACAGGAAACACAGGGATAAATACACTGGTACAGAGAGACAGGAAACACAGGGATAAATACACTGGTACAGAGAGACAGGAAACACAGGGATAAATTCACTGAGGAAAATAAGTGACACCAGGAGTGGGTGGAGACAATCAACAGAATAGGGAGTGACAGTCTACCAAGCCATCATATAAGTTTTGTCCGCTAGGGACTTTTTCTTTGTATCATGTAGTAACCCATGTGTGAACTAATTGTGTGTGATTATGTAATTCTGTGATTAAGTCAGTTAGTAAATAAATAATTGAACTAAGTTGTATATCGCTGATTCATAATTTATGCTAGGGTTTGTGCAGATATCCAAGGGTTTCAGTAATGAGAACTGATGAGGTAATAATAACAATTCATTAATAAGCGACTGTTCTGATAAGATAATAAAATATCTGAAGAGTTATACTCGGGAAATTGAAACTCTATAAACGTTCCCGTGGTGCCCCAACTTCCTAGTTAACTCTGGATCTTCCTTCCCTGTGGCGGACTCTCTAACCACTAGGCTACCTGCCACCCCAGGACACGCAGGTCAGTCAATCCAAAAAACTTGAAGAACTTTTAAAATTTCGTCAAGTGCAGTCGCAAAAACCATCAAGCGCTATGATGAAACTTGCTCTTATGAGGACCGCCACAGGAAAGGAAGACCCAGAGTTACCTCTGCTGCAGAGGATAAGTTCATTAGAGTTAACTGCATCTCAGATTGCAGCCCAAATAAATGCTTCACAGAGTTCAAGTAACAGACATCTCAACATCAACTGTTCAGAGGAGTCTGTGTGAATCAGGCCTTCGTGGTCGAAATGCTGCAAACAAATCACTACTAAAGGACACCAATGAGAAGAGACTTGTGAAGACACTTAATTGGGCCAAGAAACACGAGCAATGGACATTAGACCGGTGGAAATCTGTCCTTTGTTCTGATGAGTCCCAATGAGAGATTTTTGGTTCCAACTGCCGTATCTTTGTGGGACACAGAGTAGGTGAATGGATGATCTCCGCATGTGTGGTTCCCATCGTGAAGCATGGAGGAGGAGGTGTGATGTCTTTGTGAGATGCAGAGTAGGTGAACGGATGATCTCCACGTGTGTGGTTCCGATCGTGAAGCATGGAGGAGGAGGTGTGATGTCTTTGTGAGATGCAGAGTAGGTGAACGGATGATCTCCACGTGTGTGGTTCCCATCGTGAAGCATGGAGGAGGAGGTGTGATGGTGTGGGGGTGCTTTGCTGTTGACACTGTCAGTGATTTATTTACAATTCAAGGCAAACTGAACCAGCATGGCCACCATAGCATTCTGCAGCGATACGCCATCCCATCTGGTTTGCACTTAGTGGGACTATCATTTGTTTTTCAACAGGACAATGACCCAACCCACCTCCAGGTTGTTCAAGGGCTATTTGACCAAGAAGGAGAGTGATGGAGTGCTGTATCACATGACCTGAACTCCACAATCACCTGACCTCAACCCAATTGAGATGATTTGGGATGAGTTGGACCACAGAGTGAAGGAAAAGCAGCCAACAAGTGCTCATCATATGTGGGAACTCCTTCAAGACTGTTGGAAAAGCATTCCAGGTGAAGCTGGTTGAGAGAATGCAAAGAGTGTGCAAAGCTGTCATCAAAGCAAAGGGTGGCTACTTTGAATATTTTAAAATATTCAAATATATTTTTTATTTGTTTAACACTTTTTTGGTTTCTACATGAATTCATGTGTGTTATTTCCACTGTTTCATGGCGTCACAATGTGGAAAATATTGTAAATAAAGATAAACCCTTGAATGAGTAGAGCGTGTCCAAACTGTTGACTGGTGCTGCATAACTCTGCATTATAAAATGGATGTAAAAATCCTATCAAGTATTTTCCTAGATAGGTTATCTGAGCTGCTCATTACAGAGAATTGTGAATGCCAGGCCAGTGAGTCATCGTGACTGAGGCTGAGGAGTGTTGTTCACACCTGTGTGTGTGTGTGTGTGTGTGTGTGTGTGTGTGTGTGTGTGTGTGTGTGTGTGTGTGTGTGTGTGTGTGTGTGTGTGTGTGTGTGTGTGTGTGTGTGTGTGTGTCCGTGTGTCCGTGTGTCCGTGTCCTATCCCTCCCACCCTAGCTGTCAGAGTGCAGGACTCCCAGTCTCACCCTAATCACCTGACTACTGAGCGTGGCGCTCCCATCGCCATGGTAATTACATGCTCGGTCACTGATTGGCAGGGACTGACGGGAGGGGTAGGCAGGGGGTACTGATCTGGGAGATCAGTGACACAGGAGAGAACTGATAATTGAGAGCTGAGGGGGACATTTCAACATTTCTTACACCTGGTTTATAATAGCAGAGGGTGTGACAGTCCTAAGGATCTAGGTTGGTTACTCTATATATGGTGCACACGGATTACATTTTGAAGTGTTAAATCAACATTTAAAGACTTCATTTTGCCACTACCTCAGATAACACATGGTCCAACTCTACAAAAAAACTACTCTGATTAAGGTGTTACATTATGAGTGTTAATGTAACACTCTGTAGTGTTAAACTTATAAACTGTATTCCCCATGCCAGTGTTAATGTAACACTCTGTAGTGTTAAACTTATAAACTGTATTCCCCATGCCAGTGTTAATGTAACACTCTGTAGTGTTAAACTTATAAACTGTATTCCCCATGCCAGTGTTAATGTAACACTCTGTAGTGTTAAACTTATAAACTGTATTCCCCATGCCAGTGTTAATGTAACACTCTGTAGTGTTATTACATTACCATTATTACAGGTAGTTATTACATAACCATTATTACATAACCATTAATACATAACCATTAATACATAACCATTATTATAGGTAGTTATTACATAACCATTAATACATAACCATTATTACAGGTAGTTAATACATAACCATTATTACAGGTAGTTATTACATAACCATTATTACATAACCATTAATACATAACCATTATTACAGGTAGTTATTACATAGCCATTATTACATAACCATTAATACATCACCATTATTACAGGTAGTTAATACATAACCATTATTACAGGCAGTTATTACATAACCATTAATACATAACCATTATTATAGGTAGTTATTACATAACCATTATTACTGGTAGTTATTACATAACCATTATTACAGGTAGTTATTACATAACCATTATTACAGGCAGTTATTACATAACCATTAATACATAACCATTCATACATAACCATTATTACAGGTAGTTATTACATAACCATTATTACATAACCATTAATACATAACCATTATTACAGGTAGTTAATACATAACCATTATTACAGGTAGTTATTACATAACCATTATTACAGGTAGTTATTACTTAACCATTAATACATAACCATTAATACATAACCATTATTACATAACCATTATTATAGGTAGTTATCACATAACCATTATTACAGGCAGTTATTACATAACCATTATTACAGGTAGTTATTACATAACCATTATTACAGGCAGTTATTACATAACCATTATTACAGGCAGTTATTACATAACCATTATTACAAGTAGTTATTACATAACCATTATTACAGGTAGTTATTACATAACCATTATTACATAACCATTATTACATACCATTATTACATACCATTATTACATAACCATTAATACAGGTAGTTATTACATAACCATTATTACAGGTAGTTATTACATAACCATTATTACAGGCAGTTATTCCATAACCATTAATACATAACCATTATTACAGGCAGTTATTACATAACCATTAATACATAACCATTAATACATAACCATTATTACTGGTAGTTATTACATAACCATTATTACATAACCATTAATACATAACCATTAATACATAACCATTATTACAGGTAGTTATTATATAACCATTATTACAGGCAGTTATTACATAACCATTATTACAGGCGGTTATTACATAACCATTATTACATAACCATTAATACATAACCATTATTACATAACCATTAATACATAACCATTATTACAGGTAGTTATTACATAACCATTATTACATAACCATTAATACATAACCATTATTACATAACCATTAATACATAACCATTATTACATAACCATTAACACATAACCATTATTATAGGTAGTTATTACATAACCATTATTACATAACCATTAATACATAAACCATTATTACATAACCATTAATACATAACCATTATTATAGGTAGTTATTACATAACCATTATTACATAACCATTAATACATAACCATTAATACATAACCATTATTACAGGTAGTTATTATATAACCATTATTTCAGGCAGTTATTACATAACCATTATTACAGGCAGTTATTACATAACCATTAATACATAACCATTATTACTGGTAGTTATTACATTAAAACTTCTTATGGCTGGGGGCAGTATTGAGTAGCTTGGATGAATAAGGTGACCAGAGGTGCCCAGAGTAAACTGCCTGCTCCTCAGTCCCAGTTGCTAATATATGCATATATTATTAGTATATTTGGATAGAACACACTCTGAAGTTTCTTAAACAGTTTGAATGATGTCTGTGAGTATAACAGAACTCATATGGCAGGTAAAAACCTGAGAAGAAATCCAACCAGGAAGTGGGAAATATGAGATCGGTCATTTTTCAACTCTATTGAAGACACAGTGGGATATTGGTCATCTTGCACTTCCTAAGGCTTCCACTAGATGTCAACCATCTTTAGAACCTTGAATGAGGCTTCTACTGTGATGTGGGGCTGAATGAGCCAGGTGTCTCGCAGAGAGCCAAGGGCTGGTCACGCGCAATTCACATGAGAGCGACCTGCGTTCCATTGCTTCTCTACAGACAAAGGAATTCTCCGGTTGGAACGTTATTAAAGATTTACGATAACAACATCCTAAAGATTGATTCTATACTTAGTTTGAAATGTTTCTACGACCTGTAATATAACTTTTTGAAGTTGTTAAGGTATTTTTTATAAATAATGACTAAATTATGTATGCATTTCAATCAGAACTATGAATAAACAGAATACTACTATGTTACTGTATGGATGTATGAATCTTATTATAGTCATTAATACCGAATGTAATGTGTGTAGTTTTCGTCCAGAATTAGAAGGACTGTCTGTTCCTTGTTAGAAACTAATGTTTCAGGCTTCTACTATGAAGGGGGGCTGAATGAGAGGGGAATGAGTCAGAAGTCTGCCAGCAATCACAAGCGGGTCACGCTCATCATCATCATCAATGATGGACTGTCTTTTCTCTTTGCTTATTTGAGCTGTTCTTGCATTAATATGGACTTGTTCTGTATACCACCCCTACCTTGTCACAACACACCTGATTGGCTCAAATGCATTTAAGAAAGAAAGAAATTCCACAAATTAACTATTAACAGCGCACACCTGTTAATTGAAATGCATTCCAGGTAACTACCTCATGAAGCTGGTTGAGAGAATGCCAAGAGTGTGCAAAGCTGTCATCAAGGCAAAGAGTGGCGACTTTGAAGAATTTTAAATATTAAATATATTTCGATTTGTTCAACCATTTTTGGTTACTACATGATTCCATGTGTTATTTCATCATTTTGATGTCTTCACTATTATTCTACAAACTTTTGACTCGTACTGTATATATTTATATATATATTTTTCAATGAAAGAGAAAGAGACAGACAGTAAGAGAGTCATAGAGAGAGAGGGGAGAGTAAGTGCGAGAAAGTAAGAGGAGTGTAAGATAGAGGATAGGAGAGAGATTCCGACATAAAGCGAGAGAGAAATATTTCACAGGGCAAATGGCAAAATCCCCCTCTGCAAATTGTCCCCCCCCCCCCCCCAAAAAAAAACAATTTCATTGCGCGTGTGGGTACATGCATTTGTGTTTGTCTGTAGTAGAGAGAATAGAGAGAGCTCTCATTTTCTGCCTCTCAGCGCTGTTCAGAGTCATTTTTCCAAGCCATGTTCAAAGCCACTTTCCAACCAGCTGTTTCAGATGCTTTCCAGGGCCGGAGATAGTGGTGATAATGAGTGTGACTGTAATCAGCCATCTCTTGTCTGCCTGTTCCAAATAGCACCCTATTCCCTATACAGTTCACTACTGGTATATGGACCCCTATAGGCCCTGGTCGGAAGAGGTACACTTCATAGGGATACAGCCTCGTGTCATTGGCCCGGAGTCGGATCGGGAGTGAGGTGGAACGGGATTGGACGTGGCAGTGACCTCCTGCAGGGGACGCAGTGACATCATTCTGTGTGGCAGGAGAGACATTGGGCTGTCACAACAGACTCTGGAACACGTCTGAGGGGGACAGAGGGGTAGAGAGGGGGAAGAGGGGAGGGAGGGGTAGAGAGGGGGAAGAGAGGGAGGGGGTGGACATGTTCAGGAGAAGGGGACGGTAGAGGTGGGGGTGGACATGTTCAGGAGAAGGGGACGGTAGAGGTGGGGGTGGACATGTACATGACAAGGGGACGGTAGAGGTTGACATGTTCAAGAGAAGGGGACGGTAGAGGTGGGGGGTGGACATGTACAGGAGAAGGGACGGTAGAGGTTGACATGTTCAGGAGAAGGGGACGGTAGAGATGGACATGTTCAGGAGAAGGGGACGGTAGAGGTGGACATGTTCAGGAGAAGGGGACGGTAGAGGTGGGGGTGGACATGTACAGGAGAAGGGGACGGTAGAGGTGGGGGTGGACATGTACAGGAGAAGGGGACGGTAGAGGTGGACATGTTCAGGAGAAGGGGACGGTAGAGGTGGGGTGGACATGTACAGGAGAAGGGGACGGTAGAGGTAGACATGTACAAGAGAAGGGGACGGTAGAGGTAGACATGTACAAGAGAAGGGACGGTAGAGGGGGGTGGACATGTACAGGAGAAGGGGACAGTAGAGGGGGGTGGACATGTACATGACAAGGGGACGGTAGAGGTGGACATGACACGCCACGGGGCCATGCCAGGGGCCATGCCATGGGGCTACGCCAGGTGGCCATGCCAGGGGGCCGTGCCAGGGGCTACGCCAGGGGACATGCCAGGGGGCTCGCCAGGGGCCATGCCAGGGGACATGTCAGGGGGCCATGCCAGGGGCCATGCCACGGGGCTACTCAGGGGCCATGCCAGGGGACATGCCAGGGGGCTACGCCAGGCCATGCCAGGGACATGTCAGGGGCCATGTCAGGGGGCCATGCCACGGGGCTACTCCAGGGGCCTTGCCAGGGCCGTGCCAGGGGCTACTCCAGGGGCTACACCAGGGGGCCATGCCAGGGCCGTGCCAGGGCTACTCCAGGGGCTACGCCAGGGGCCATGCCACGGGCTACACCAGGGCCTTGCCAGGGGCCGTGCCAGGGGCTACTCCAGGGGCTACACCAGGGGCCATGCCAGGGGGCCATGCCACGGGGCTACACCAGGTGGCCATGCCAGGGGCCATGCCAGGGGCTACTCAGGGGCTACACCAGGGGGCCATGCCAGGGGCCATGCCAGGGGGCTACACCAGGAGGCCATGCCAGGGGCCATGCCAGGGGGCTACACCAGGGGCCATGCCAGGGGGCTACACCAGGGGGCTACACCAGGGGGCCATGCCAGGGTCCTACGCCAGGGGGCTACGCCAGGGGGCCATGCCAGGGGGCCATGCCAGGGGGCTACTCCAGGGGGCTACGCCAGGGGGCCATGCAGGGGGCCACACCAGGGGGCTACTCCAGGGGGCTACTCCAGGGGGCTACGCCAGGGGGCTACTCCAGGGGGCTACTCCAGGGAGATACTGTAGGCTACTGAATAGACTATTCAAGTTGCAGTTGGAGCAACTATTGCGGTGTTTCTTCCCGTATGTTATTGAAAGACTAGAGCGAAAGTAATATGTAGACTGGGACACACAAGAGACGCTTCATGATAATCATGAATGGATTTAACATGTGGATTTTTGTCCAATAAACAATTGACTTGCATGGACACATGGTTTTATTTAGCAATTTTAGTTTGTTTGACTTTTGGCAATGTGAAACCAACTGGACCAATTTAAAAAATAACATTAATAATTTAACAAATAATCTGACTGATTCCAACTATAGTTCAAAGGGAAAGGAGGGGAGGTCAGAAGGGGGGTGTGTACAGGAAAAAGAGGAGAAAATCAGATTCCAAAACCAAAAACAGCAACATTTGAACAAAGATATCAATCCCCTTTCATATCAGCCCAGATATTAATCCCCTTTCATATCAGCCCAGATATTAATCCCCTTTCATATCAGCCCAGATATTAATCCCCTTTCATATCAGTTCAGATATTAATCCCCTTTCATATCAGTTCAGATATTAAACCCCTTTCATATCAGTTCAGATATCAATCCCCTTTCAGATCAGTCCAGATATCAATCCCCTTTCAGATCAGTTCAGATATCAATCCCCTTTCAGATCAGTTCAGATATCAATCCCCTTTCAGATCAGTTCAGATATCAATCCCCTTTCAGATCAGTTCAGATATCAAACCCCTTTCATATCAGTTCAGATATCAAACCCCTTTCATATCAGTTCAGATATCAAATCCCTTTCATATCAGTTCAGATTTCAAACCCCTTTCAGATCAGTTCAGATATCAATCCCCTTTCAGATCAGTTCAGATATCAATCCCCTTTCAGATCAGTTCAATAATCAATCCCCTTTCAGATCAGTTCAGATAACAATCCCCTTTCAGATAAATTCAGATTCCAACCCCCTTTCAGATCAGTCCAGATATCAACCCCCTTTCATATCAGTTCAGATATCAAACCCCTTTCATATCAGTTCAGATATCAACCCCCTTTCATATCAGTTCAGATATCAATCCCCTTTCAGATCAGTTCAGATATCAATCCCCTTTCAGATCAGTCCAGATATCAAACCCCTTTCTTATCAGTTCAAATATCAAACCCCTTACATATCAGTTCAGATATCAAACCCCTTTCATATCAGTTCAGATATCAAACCCCTTTCATATCAGTTCACATATCAATCTCCTTTCAGATCAGTTCAATAATCAATCCCCTTTCAGATCAGTTCAGATAACAATCCCCTTTCAGATAAATTCCGATTTCAACCCCCTTTCAGATCAGTCCAGATATCAACCCCCTTTCATATCAGTTCAGAATCAAACCCCTTTCATATCAGTTCAGATATCAACCCCCTTTCATATCAGTTCAGATATCAATCCCCTTTCAGATCAGTTCAGATATCAATCCCCTTTCAGATCAGTCCAGATATCAAACCCCTTTCAGATCAGTCCAGATATCAAACCCCTTTCATATCAGTTCAAATATCAAACCCCTTTCATATCAGTTCAGATATCAATCCCCTTTCAGATCAGTCCAGATATCAAACCCCTTTCATATCAGTTCAGATATCAACCCCCTTTCATATCAGTTCAGATATCAAACCCCTTTCAGATCAGTCCAGATATCAAACCCCTTTCATATCAGTTCAAATATCAAACCCCTTTCAGATCAGTTCAGATATCAAACCCCTTTCATATCAGTTCAGATATCAAACCCCTTTCATATCAGTTCAGATATCAAACCCCTTTCAGATCAGTCCAGATATCAAACCCCTTTCAGATCAGTCCAGATATCAACCCCCTTTCATATCAGTTCAGATATCAAACCCCTTTCATATCAGTTCAGATATCAAACCCCTTTCAGATCAGTTCAGATATCAAACCCCTTTCATATCAGTTCAAATATCAAACCCCTTTCAGATCAGTTCAGATATCAAACCCCTTTCATATCAGTTCAGATATCAAACCCCTTTCATATCAGTTCAAATATCAAACCCCTTTCAGATCAGTTCAGATATCAAACCCCTTTCATATCAGTTCAGATATCAAACCCCTTTCATATCAGTTCAGATATCAAACCCCTTTCATATCAGTTCAGATATCAAACCCCTTTCAGATCAGTCCAGATATCAAACCCCTTTCATATCAGTTCAGATATCAAACCCCTTTCATATCAGTTCAGATATCAAACCCCTTTCATATCAGTTCAGATATCAAACCCCTTTCATATCAGTTCAGATATCAAACCCCTTTCATATCAGTTCAGATATCAAACCCCTTTCATATCAGTTCAGATATCAAACCCCTTTCATATCAGTTCAGATATCAATCCCCTTTCAGATCAGTTCAGATATCAATCCCCTTTCATATCAGTCCAGATGAAGAGACCAGGAGAGGAAGACACTTATTTTGTTTAAGATCTTCTACCCTAGATTGTGTACCCTAGATCTTATACCCTAGATCTTATACCCTAGATCTTATACCCTAGATCTTATACCCTAGATCTTATACCCTAGATCTTATACCCTAGATCTTGTACCCTAGATCTTATACCCTAGATCTTGTACCCTAGATTGTGTACCCTAGATCTTATACCCTAGATCTTATACCCTAGATCTTGTACCCTAGATTGTGTACCCTAGATCTTATACCCTAGATCTTGTACCCTAGATCTTATACCCTAGATCTTGTACCCTAGATTGTGTACCCTAGATCTTATACCCTAGATCTTATACCCTAGATCTTGTACCCTAGATCTTATACCCTAGATCTTGTACCCTAGATTGTGTACCCTAGATCTTATACCCTAGATCTTATACCCTAGATCTTCTACCCTAGATCTTATACCCTAGATCTTATACCCTAGATCTTGTACCCTAGATTGTGTACCCTAGATCTTATACCCTAGATCTTATACCCTAGATCTTGTACCCTAGATCTTCTACCCTAGGTCGTGTATCCTAGATCTTATACCCTAGATCTTATACCCTAGATATTGTACCCTAGATCTTATACCCTAGATCTTATACTCTAGATCTTATTCCGTAGATGTACCCTGGATGTGGATTAGTGTACCCTAGATGTACCCTAGATGTACCCTAGATGTTGTAATCCAGATGTTGTACCCTAGTGTACCCTAGATATACCCTAGATGTTGTACTCCAGATGTTCCCTAGATATACCCTAGTGTACCCTAGATGTTCCCTAGATGTACCCTAGATGATGTACTATAGGTGTTGTACCCTAGATGTTCCCTATATGTGCCCTAGATGTTGTACCCAAGATTTTCCCTTACAGCTCTTGCCCAGCTCTCTCTCCACACAATCTTCCTGAGACAGTACTTGAGGACTACAGCAGGGTAATGTGATGGAGCACTACCACCCTCTAGTGGTCAACCTCTGAGACAGTACTAGAGTACTACAACAGGGTAATGTGATGGAGCACTACCACCCTCTAGTGGTCAACCTCTGAGACAGTACTAGAGGACTACAACAGGGTAATGATTTCATTTAATTTGATTTATTTCACCTTTATTTAACCAGGTAGGCCAGTTGAGAACAAGTTCTCATTTACAACTGCGACCTGGCCAAGATAAAGCAAAGCAGTTCGACAGATACAACAACACAGAGTTACACATGGAATAAACAAACGTACAGTCAAGAATACAGCAGACAAAAATAAAGTCTATATACAGTGTGTGTAAATGGAGTGAGGAGGTATAGCAATAAATAGTCCATAATAGCAAAGTAATTATAATTTAGCAGATTAACACTGGCGTGATATATGAGCAGATGATGATGAGCAGATGATGGTGTGTAAATAGTGATACTGGTGTGTAAAGTAGTGATACTGGTGTTCAAACGAGCAGTAAAGTAAATAAGAACAAAATGGGGATGAGGTAGGTAGATTGGATGGGCTATTTACAGATGGACTATGTACAGCTGCAGCGATCCGTTAGCTGCTCAGATAGCTGATGTTTAAGTTAGTGAGGCTATGTCTCCAGGTTCAGCGATTTTTTTAATTCGTTCCAGTCACTGGCAGCAGAGTACTGGAAGGAAAGGCGGCCAAAGGAGGTGTTGGCTTTGGGGATGACCAGTGAGATATACCTGCTGGAGCGCGTGCTACGGGTGGGTGTTGTTATTGTGACCAGTGAGCTGAGATACTTAGCATAGACTTGTAGATGACCTTGAGCCAGTGGGTCTGGCGACGAATATGTAGCGAGGGCCAGCCGACTAGAGCATACAAGTCGCAGTGGTGGGTGGTATAAGGCGCTTTGGTAACAAAACGTATGGCACTGTGAGAGACTGCATCAAATTTGCTGAGTAGAGTAATGGAAGTTATTTTGTAGATGACATCGCCGAATTCGATGATCGGTGGATAGTCAGTTTTACTAGGGTAAGTTTAGCGGAGTGAGTGAAGGAGGCTTTGTTGTGAAATAGGAAGCCGAATCTAGATTTCATTTTGGATTGGAGATGTTTGATATGAGTCTGGAAGGAGAGTTTACAGTCTAGCCAGACACCTAGGAAATTGTAGTCGTCCACGTATTCTAGGTCAGAACCGTCCAGAGTAGTGATGCTAGTCGGGCGTGCGGGTGCGGGCAGCGAATGGTTGAAGAGTATGCATTTGGTTTTGCTAGTGTATAAGAGCAGTTGGAGGCCACGGAAGGAGTGTTGTATGGCATTGAAGCTCGTTTGGAGGTTAGTTAACTTCTTTGTGATAAGGGGCAGTACTTTCAAGTCCAGATGAAAGCGTGCCCAGAGTAGTCTGCACTACCACCCTCTAGTGGTCAACCTCTGAGACAGTACTAGACTACAGCAGGGTAATGTGATGGAGCACTACCACCCTCTAGTGGTCAACCTCTGAGACAGTACTAGAGGACTACAGCAGGGAAATATGAGCTCACCAAACAAGAATGGCGCAAACAGACATGGTCGCCCTGCTCCTAGCGCCTAGCCAACTTTGCAGTACATATTTTTATGATTTTATTTCTTACATTATTGGTTCATTATTACCTACAGCCGAAAATAACTTTTGGATATTAGTTAGACGATCACTCATCAGCATTTCAAACGTAAATGTGACTTTCCCGAATTGGATCCTTTGTTTGACCCCCCCGTCGCTGCCGACGCAGAAGAAAAATATAGAGTTTTTAGT
Organism: Oncorhynchus nerka; assembly: GCF_034236695.1. Classification (NCBI taxonomy): domain Eukaryota; kingdom Metazoa; phylum Chordata; class Actinopteri; order Salmoniformes; family Salmonidae; genus Oncorhynchus; species Oncorhynchus nerka. Next base: position 98,494,876 of record NC_088399.1, on the reverse strand, counting down.
CTGATTCAAGAGGCGTGCTCACCAACCACCGCTTTTGAGTATATTACTCACTAATGTTCCTTGACAATAAAGTAGACGAGCTCAGGGCGAGGATCTCCTTCCAGAGATGCATCAGTGACTGTAACATACTCTGCTCTCCGTGCACACAGCCAGCGGGAGTCTTTTTTATTTTTATTTAACCCTTAATTTTACCAGGTAAGTTGACTGAGAACAGCAACAGCCCGGGGAATAGTTACAGGGGAGAGGACGGGATGAATGAGCCAATTTGAAACTGGGGATGATTAGGTGGCCATGATGGTATGAGGGCCAGATTGGGAATTTAGCCAGGGTTAACACCCCTACTCTTACGATAAGTGCCAGGGGATCTTTAGTGACCACTGGGAGTCAGGACATTGGTTTAACGTCCCACCCAAAAGACGACCAGAAGAAAGAGTGCCTCCCACTGGCCCTCCAACACCACTTCCAGCAGCATCTGATCTTGTAACTCCCAGGATGGTTACAAGGCCCTCCCCCGCCCTCCCTTCGGCATATCAGATCATGCCTCAATTCCCCTACTATAGGCAGAAACTTACAGGAAGTACCTGAGGTAAGGACTGCTCAATAATGGTCTAACCAATTGAGAATCTATGCTTCAAAATGATTTTGATCACGCAGACTGGGAATATGTTCCGGGTTGAGAAGAGTGACGTCACCTCCCCAGGCTGTGACGTCAAAGCAGTCCTTGTGCTCCTCCTCTGAGAATAGCATTGTAGTTGACATTGACTCTGGGGTTCATCAGGATAGATGAGGATGTTGTTCCGCTGTGACGATTACAACTTATCCAAACAAACAAAATAATTGGTGTTTGTATTTATTAGGGATTCCCTTTAGCTGTTGCCAAGGCAGCAGCTACTCTTCCTGGGGTCCAAACACATTAAGGCACTTACATTACATATAAAACAAAATATAAACCAGTACATCATATAACATTATTCCACCACTACAATACAACATGTATAATACAACATTATTTCAATGTATGTGTAGAGTGAAAAGAGTTTGCATGAGTATGGGAGAGTCTGTACCTGTCTGTGTGTGTGTCTCTTCACAGTCCATGCTGTTCTTTAACATGCTGACCACACTCGCGTCAATCATTGCACCCACACTGCTAGCGCGCATCAACGAGCATCTGCATAGCCAAGCGCTAAAATAGAAGCCTGGTGTGTTCCTTGTTCTTCATGATGCTCTCTGCGCTTTTAACGGACCTCTGAGACTATCACAGTGCAGGTGCATTTATACGGAGACTTGATTACACACAGGTGGATTGTATTTATCATCATTAGTCATTTAGGTCAACATTGGACCATTCAGAGATCCTCACTGAACTTCTGGAGAGAGTTTGCTGCACTGAAAGTAAAGGGGCTGAATAATTTTGCACGCCCAATTTTTCAGTTTTTGATTTGTTAAAAAAGTTTGAAATATCCAATAAATGTCGTTCCACTTCATGATTGTGTCCCACTTGTTGTTGATTCTTCACAAAAAAATACAGTTTTATATCTTTATGTTTGAAGCCTGAAATGTGTCAGAAGGTCGCAAAGTTCAAGGGGGCCGAATACTTTCGCAAGGCACTGTATATATAGTTGGCTGGAACAAAAGCCTGTATGATATGTGACAGAGAAAGAGAAGAGGAGTCTCGCATGGAAAACTGAAATAGAAGGAATGTAAACGTCACACACTGATTGGTCGAGTTTGGTGACTTGACAGTGTTGACTGATAACTTTCTTTTGAAAACACTTTCATTTTGAGTTTTCATACTCCCCCTCCTCCTCCTTCTCCTCATCCTCCTCTCTCTGATGGTATGCTACTCCCTCCTCCTCCTCCTCCTCCTCCTCCTCCTCCTCCTCCTCCTCCTCCTCCTCCTCTCTCTGATGGTATGCTACTCCCTCCTCCTCCTCTCTCTCTCTGATGGTATGCTACTCCCTCCTCCTCCTCTCTCTCTCTGATGGTATGCTACTCCCTCCTCCTCCTCCTCCTCCTCCTCTCTCTGATGGTATGCTACTCCCTCCTCCTCCTCCTCTCTCTGATGGTATGCTACTCCCTCCTCCTCCTCCTCCTCCTCCTCCTCCTCTCTCTGATGGTATGCTACTCCCTCCTCCTCCTCCTCCTCCTCCTCCTCCTCCTCCTCTCTCTGATGGTATGCTACTCCCTCCTCCTCCTCCTCCTCCTCCTCCTCCTCCTCCTCCTCCTCTCTCTGATGGTATGCTACTCCCTCCTCCTCCTCCTTCTCCTCCTCCTCCTCTCTCTGATGGTATGCTACTCCCTCCTCCTCCTCCTTCTCCTCCTCCTCCTCCTCCTCTCTCTGATGGTATGCTACTCCCTCCTCCTCCTCCTTCTCCTCCTCCTCCTCCTCCTCTCTGATGGTATGCTACTCCCTCCTCCTCCTCCTTCTCCTCCTCCTCCTCCTCTCTCTGATGGTATGCTACTGCCTCCTCCTCCTCTCTCTCTCTGATGGTATGCTACTCCCTCCTCCTCCTCCTTCTCCTCCTCCTCTATCTCTGATGGTATGCTACTCCCTCCTCCTCCTCCTCCTCCTCCTCCTCCTCCTCTCTCTGATGGTATGCTACTCCCTCCTCCTCCTCTCTCTCTCTGATGGTATGCTACTCCCTCCTCCTCCTCCTCCTCCTCTCTCTGATGGTATGCTACTCCCTCCTCCTCCTCCTCCTCCTCCTCCTCCTCTCTCTGATGGTATGCTACTCCCTCCTCCTCCTCTCTCTCTCTGATGGTATGCTACTCCCTCCTCCTCCTCCTCCTCCTCTCTCTGATGGTATGCTTCTCCCTCCTCCTCCTCCTCCTCCTCCTCCTCCTCCTCTCTCTGATGGTATGCTACTCCCTCCTCCTCTCTCTCTCTCTGATGGTATGCTACTCCTTCCTCCTCCTCCTCCTCCTCCTCCTCCTCCTCCTCCCTATCCTCTCTCTCTCTGATGGTATGCTACTCCCTCCTCCTCCTCCTCCCCTCCTCCTCCTCCTCCTCCTCTCTCTCTGATGGTATGCTACTCCCTCCTCCTCCTTCTCCTCTCTCTCTGATGGTATGCTACTCCCTCCCCTCCTCCTCCTCCCCTCTCTCTGATGGTATGCTACTCCCTCCTCCTCCTTCTCCTCTCTCTCTGATGGTATGCTACTCCCTCCTCCTCCTCCCCTCCTCCTCCTCTATCTCTGATGGTATGCTACTCCCTCCTCCTCCTCCTCTCTCTGATGGTATGCTACTCCCTCCCCTCCCCCCCCTCCTCCTCCTCCTCTCTCTCTGATGGTATGCTACTCCCTCCTCCTCCTCCTCCTCCTCCCCCTCCTCCTCTCTCTCTGATGGTATGCTACTCCCTTCTCCTCCTTCTCCTCCTCCCCTTCCTCTCTCTCTGATGGTATGCTACTCCATCCTCCTCCTCCTCCTCCTCCTCTTCTCTGATGGTATGCTACTCCCTCCTCCTCCTCTCTCTGATGGTATGCTACTCCCTCCCCTCCTCCTCCTCCTCCTCTCTCTGATGGTATGCTACACCCTCCTCCTCCTCCTCCTCCTCTCTCTGATGGTATGCTACACCCTCCTCCTCCTCCTCCTCCTCCTCTCTGATGGTATGCTACTCCCTCCTCCTCCTCTCTCTGATGGTATGCTACTCCCTCCCCTCCTCCTCCTCCTCCTCTCTCTGATGGTATGCTACACCCTCCTCCTCCTCCTCCTCCTCTCTCTCTGATGGTATGCTACTCCCTCCCCTCCTCCTCCTCCTCTCTCTCTCTGATGGTATGCTACTCCCTCCTCCTCATCCTCCTCCTCCTCCTTCTCCTCTCTCTCTGATGGTATGCAACTCCCTCCTCCTCCTCCCCCTCCTCCTCCTCTATCTCTGATGGTATGCTACTCCCTCCTCCTCCTCCTCTCTCTGATGGTATGCTACTCCCTCCCTCCCCTCCTCCTCCTCATCCTCCTCTCTCTCTGATGGTATGCTACCCCCTGCTCCTCCTACTCCTCTCTCTCTGTTGGTATGCTACTCCCTCCTCCTCCTCCTTCTCCTCCTCCTCCTCCTCCTCCTCTCTGATGGTATGCTACTCCCTCCTCCTCCTCTCTCTGATGGTATGCTACTCCCTCCCCTCCTCCTCCTCCTCCTCTCTCTGATGGTATGCTACACCCTCCTCCTCCTCCTCCTCCTCTCTCTCTGATGGTATGCTACTCCCTCCCCTCCTCCTCCTCCTCCTCTCTCTGATGGTATGCTACACCCTCCTCCTCCTCCTCCTCCTCCTCTCTGATGGTATGCTACTCCCTCCTCCTCCTCTCTCTGATGGTATGCTACTCCCTCCCCTCCTCCTCCTCCTCCTCTCTCTGATGGTATGCTACTCCCTCCCCTCCTCCTCCTCCTCTCTCTCTGATGGTATGCTACTCCCTCCCCTCCTCATCCTCCTCCTCCTCCTTCTCCTCTATCTCTGATGGTATGCTACTCCCTCCTCCTCCTCCTCTCTCTGATGGTATGCTACTCCCTCCCTCCCCTCCTCCTCCTCATCCTCCTCTCTCTCTGATGGTATGCTACCCCCTGCTCCTCCTACTCCTCTCTCTCTGTTGGTATGGTACTCCCTCCTCCTCCTCCTCCTCTCTCTGATGGTTTGCTACTCCCTCCTCCTCCTCCCCCTCCTCCACCTCTCTCTCAGATGGTATGCTACTCCCCCTCCTCCTCCTCCACCTCCTCTCTCTCTGATGGTATGCTACTCCCTCCTCCTCCTCCTCCTCTCTCTCTGATAGTATGCTACTCCCTCCCCTCCTCCTCCCACTCCTCCTCCTCCTCCTCCTCCTCTTCCTCCTCCTCTCTCTCTGATGGTATGCTACTCCCTCCTCCTCCTCCTCCTCTCTCTGATGGTATGCTACTCCCTCCTCCTCCTCCTCCTCCCTCTCTGATGGCATGCTACACCCTCCTCCTCCTCCTCTCTCTCTGATGGTATGCTACTCCCTCCTCCTCCTCCTCCTCCTCCTCTCTCTCTGATGGTATGCTACTCCCTTCTCCTCCTCCTCCTCCCCCTCCTCTCTCTCTCATGGTATGCTACTCCCTCCTCCTCCTTCTCCTCCTCTCTCTCTGATGGTATGCTACTCCCTCCTCCTCCTCCTCCTCCTCTCTCTCTGATGGTATGCTACTCCCTCCTCCTCCTCCCCCTTCTCCTCTCTCTCTGATTGTATGCTACTCCCTTCTCCTCCTCCTCCTCCTCCTCCTCTCTCTCTGATGGTATGCTACTACCTTCTCCTCCTCCTCCTCACCCTCCTCCTCCTCCTCTCTCTCTGATGGTATGCTACTCCCTCCTCCTCCGCTCTCTCTGATGGTATGCTACTCCTTCCTCCTCCTCTCTCTCTGATGGTATGCTACTCCCTCCTCCTCCTCTCTCTCTGACGGTATGCTACTCCCTCCTCCTCCTCTCTCTCTGATGGTATGCTATTCCCACCCCCTCCTCCTCCCCCTCCTCCGCCTCCTCTCTCTCTGATGGTATGCTACTCCCTTCTCCTCCTTCTCCTCCTCCCCCTCCTCTCTCTCTGATGGTATGCTACACCCTCCTCCTCCTCCTCCTCTCTCTCTGATGGTATTCTACTCCCTCCTCCTCCTCCTCCTCCTCTCTGACGGTATGCTACCCCTTCCTCCCTCCCTCCCTCCCTCCCTCACTTCCTCTCTCCCTCTTAATGCCTTGTAATATGTCTGTCTGTGCTTTCAACAAGAGGTTGACAAACCGGTCTGGTGGGGGGGTGGCAGAGCTGTGTGTGTGTGTGTGTGTGTTTGCACGCGTGCGCTTGCATGTGTGTTTGCGTGTGTGTGTGTGTGTTTTTGCTTGTGTTTGTGAGTGTGAGTGTGTGTGTGTGTGTGTGTGTGTGTGTGTGTGTGTGTGTGTGTGTGTGTGTGTGTGTGTGTGTGTGTGTGTGTGTGAGTGTGTGTGTGTTTGCGTGTGTGAGTGTGTGTGTGAGTGTGTGTGTGTGTTCGCGTGTGTGAGTGTGTGTGTGAGTGTGTGTGTGTGTGTTTGCGTGTGTGTGTGTGTGTGAGTGAGTGTGTGTGTGTTTGCGTGTGTGTGTGTGTGTGTGTGTGAGACACCTTACCTCTCTTCCCTCTTCTATTCGTCTGTACATCCTAGCCCCTCCCCCATCCAACCAGGTGGAACTCTGCTTCCTTCCAATCAACAACCACATCGTGAGCTTCTCGTCTTTGTATTAAAAACACATCTATTTGACCCCTTCGTCTGTTCCTCTCAACCAGGTAAGACACCTTATCATTATCATTATTATTATTTTAGTTCATTTGTGTCTTTGATTTTTTAACGTTCGTAAGGATTATTCGTTGAACCATAGTGAGGAGCTACAAGCGGGAGGGAGGGGGGAGGGGGGAGGGGGGAGGCACCAGCACGACAGACTAGGGAGGGGACGACCTACTGAAGGTTAGGTCAAGAAACTGGCTACATCTTAAACCATATCCTCTACATAGGGCACTACTTTAGACCAGGGTCTATAGGGTAGTAGTGCACTACTTTAGACCAGGGTCTATAGGGTAGTAGTGCACTACTTTAGACCAGGGCCTATAGGGTAGTAGTGCACTACTTTAGACCAGAACCCATTGGGGAATAGGGTGTCATTTAGGAAGCATTCCACTGTCTCAGGGTTCAGACGGGTTCAGAGAGGGTCACGTAAGGACAATTACATAACTCTCTGACTGTATCTTGCTCGTGTTGCAATGCCACACACACACACACACACACACACACACACACACACACACACACACACACACATAGCTGATGTAAATAGTTTGTTGACTCATGGGACAACCGAAGTGTGCCTTGGTGCAGTAACAAAGGTATGAGAGAGAGCTAAGCTAGCTCAACCAATAGGACAGACACAGATATACAGTAAGAGCTATGTGTGAACAATCAGCACATCCTTCCATGCAGACAGACAAGATGGGAACCATCTTTAGTATTCCCGATTGTCTGTTGGACAGGAAACACCTGTCCCAAACCATCAACAGAAAGTCAAAACACTGTAAAAAAAAAAAAAAATTAAAAAATGGCCACACACTGTCCTGAATGCTACTCTATAAAAACATCTGTTAAATTAGCTGTTTTCTGGATCACAGCAGGTCATTTCACAGGGAACTGAAGGAAGTTCTGTCGTATTGTTGCATCCCCAACCAAGTTCTATATATATATATATATATATATATATATATATTTGACCTTTATTTAACCAGGCAAGTCAGTTAAGAACAAATTATTATTTTACAACAACAGCCTAGGAACAGTGGGTTAACTGCCTGATCAGGGGCAGACTGACAGATGTGTACCTTGTCAGCTCGGGGGTTTGAACTTTCAACCTTGCGGCTGCTAGTCTAACACTCCAACCACTAGGCTACCCTATATGGGCCCTAACATGTCCTAGAGCCTGGTCTAATTATTTAAACATATTGGGCTCTGGTCTTTACTAAGCTCAGCAGAATAGTGAGCTGTGTGAGATAGGATATAAGAATCGAAACCAGTGAAGAAAGAGTATTGGGAAACACCCCATGCTAACTGATCTGTGTGGGTTGGAGGCAGCTAGTGAAGAGTATTGGGAAACACCCCATGCTAACTGATCTGTGTGGGTTAGAGGCAGCTAGTGAAGAGTATTGGGAAACAGCCCATGCTAACTGATCTGTGTGGGTTGGAGGCAGCTAATGAAGAGTATTGGGAAACAGCCCATGCTAACTGATCTGTGTGGGTTGGAGGCAGCTAATGAAGAGTATTGGGAAACACCCCATGCTAACAGATCTGTGTGGGTTGGAGGCAGCTAATGAAGAGTATTGGGAAACACCCCATGCTAACTGATCTGTGTGGGTTGGAGGCAGCTAATGAAGAGTATTGGGAAACACCCCATGCTAACAGATCTGTGTGGGTTGGAGGCAGCTAATGAAGAGTATTGGGAAACACCCCATGCTAACAGATCTGTGTGGGTTGGAGGCAGCTAATGAAGAGTATTGGGAAACATCCCATGCTAACTGATCTGTGTGGGTTGGAGGCAGCTAATGAAGAGTATTGGGAAACACCCCATGCTAACTGATCTGTGTGGGTGGGAGGCAGCTAATGACGAGTATTGGGAAACACCCCATGCTAACTGATCTGTGTGGGTTGGAGGCAGCTAATGAAGAGTATTGGGAAACATCCCATGCTAACTGATCTGTGTGGGTTGGAGGCAGCTAATGAGGAGTATTGGGAAACATCCCATGCTAACAGATCTGTGTGGGTTGGAGGCAGCTAATGAAGAGTATTGGGAAACACCCCATGCTAACAGATCTGTGTGGGTTGGAGGTCAGTTTGTGTTTGTCATTAATTCCACAGCATTATCTGATGAGGAAGTCAGGTATATTGGAGGGGTGTCCCATTATCTGATGAGGAAGTCAGGTATATTGGAGGGGTGTCTGTCCCATTATCTGATAAGGAAGTCAGGTATATTGGAGGGGTGTCCCATTATCTGATAAGGAAGTCAGGCATATTGGAGGGGTGTCCCATTATCTGATGAGGAAGTCAGGCATATTGGAGGGGTGTCCCATTATCTGATGAGGAAGTCAGGCATATTGGAGGGGTGTCCCATTATCTGATGAGGAAGTCAGGTATATTGGAGGGGTGTCCCATTATCTGATGAGGAAGTCAGGCATATTGGAGGGCTGTCTGTTCCATTATCTGATGAGGAAGTCAGGTATATTGGAGGGCTGTCTATTCCATTATCTGATGAGGAAGTCAGGTATATTGGAGGGCTGTCTGTTCCATTATCTGATGAGGAAGTCAGGTATATTGGAGGGCTGTCTGTTCCATTATCTAATGAGGAAGTCAGGTATATTGGAGGGGTGTCCCATTATCTGATGAGGAAGTCAGGCATATTGGAGGGGTGTCCCATTATCTGATGAGGAAGTCAGGTATATTGGAGGGGTGTCCCATTATCTGATGAGGAAGTCAGGCATATTGGAGGGGTGGCTGTTCCATTATCTGATGAGGAAGTCAGGTATATTGGAGGGGTGTCCCATTATCTGATGAGGAAGTCAGGTATATTGGAGGGCTGTCTGTTCCATTATCTAATGAGGAAGTCAGGTATATTGGAGGGGTGTCTGTCCCATTATCTGATGAGGAAGTCAGGTATATTGGAGGGGTGTCTGTTCCATTATCTGATGAGGAAGTCAGGTATATTGGAGGGCTGTCTGTTCCATTATCTAATGAGGAAGTCAGGTGGCTGTTCCATTAGTCAGTTTAATGACAATCAGAACTCAGTTAAATACCTAACATGTAAATGGAATCATGACACACACATAGCTGACATTATCCCACTAGATTCAGTCTAATTAACCCTTTGTGAATCATAGCTGACATTATCCCACTAGATTCAGTCTAATTAACCCTGTGTGAATCATAGCCGACGTTCTCCACTAGATTCAGTGTAATTAACCATTTGAGAGTCACAGCTAACATTCTCCACTAGATTCAGTGTAATTAACCATTTGAGAGTCACAGCTAACATTCTCCACTAGATTCAGTGTAATTAACCATTTGAGAGTCACAGCTAACATTCTCCACTAGCTTCAGTTTAATTAACCATTTGAGAGTCACAGCTAACATTCCCCACTAGATTCAGTGTAATTAACCATTTGAGAGTCACAGCTAACATTCTCCACTAGCTTCAGTTTAATTAACCATTTAAGAGTCACAGCTAACATTCTCCACTAGCTTCAGTCTAATTAACCATTTGAGAGTCACAGCTAAGGGGGGGAAAAAGTACTGTAACATTGTCTACACAACCTGTTGAGTTTAAAAAGCAAGTGTAACTGCATTGAATTATATAGTTAAGTTACAATGCTTGTGAAGACGATGTTTGGTGGATATATTGGCAATGTGTCAGCTTCGAGGGCAATATCACTTTTATAGAACGGGTTACCAATAATGATTGACACATTTTCCTTAAAATTATGAATTTATTCATACAATTTCATCCTTCCACAAGTTCCGAAAACAAATCCGAAAACAAATCTAAGGTTCATTATATTGGTTTGGTTGCTAGAGATGCAGCGTTTTTGTTCTGTATCTATGGACACAACCATTCGTTCTAAATGTTCCATTGGCATACTGGCTGACAATGTTTTAATCCCTTGCTTGCTAGCTAGCCAACTACGGCTAACTTACTGTCACGTCAAAAAGTGCAACCAGAATAACAACAAAGTAGATCCATTTGCATTGTCACGGTCGCCCTCCTCTTCATCTGAAGAGGAGAGGCGAGAAGGATCGGAGGACCAAAATGCGGCGTTGTATGTGTTCATGATGAATATTTAATTAAAGAAAGTACTGAACACTGAATACAAAAACAATAAACCAATAACGACCGTGAAGCTAAATGAGACCTGTGCTGAACACAAGCAACTAACATAGACAATCACCCACAAACACACAGTGCAACCCAGGCTACCTAAGTATGATTCTCAATCAGAGACAACTAATGACACCTGCCTCTGATTGAGAACCATACTAGGCCGAAACATACAAATACCCAAATCATAGAAAAACAAACATAGACTGCCCACCCAACTCACGACCATACTAAATAAATACAAAACAAAGGAAGGTCAGAATCTGACACATTTGTTTAAGCTGTTTTCTAGTGACATTTATTTGAATACGTCTATAATAATGAGCTAACGAGGTGTGATTTCAGCTGGCGTAGAAAATGTGCTCTCTCGTCAGGACACCTGTTGTTCAGAGGAGCTAGCCAACAACACAGCTACAGTAACACAATCACTTCAAACTGAATCAGGACACTGTTGTTCTGAGGAGCTAGCCAACAACACAGCTACAGTAACACAATCACTTCAAACTGAATCAGGACACTGTTGTTCAGAGGAGCTAGCCAACAACACAGCTACAGTAACACAATCACTTCAAACTGAATCAGGACACTGTTGTTCAGAGGAGCTAGCCAACAACACAGCTACAGTAACACAATCACTTCAAACTGAATCAGGACACTGTTGTTCAGAGGAGCTAGCCAACAACACAGCTACAGTAACACAATCACTTCAAACTGAATCAGGACACTGTTGTTCAGAGGAGCTAGCCAACAACACAGCTAACACAATCACTTCAAACTGAATCAGGACACTGTTGTTCAGAGGAGCTAGCCAACAACACAGCTAACACAATCACTTCAAACTGAATCAGGACACTGTTGTTCAGAGGAGCTAGCCAACAACACAGCTACAGTAACACAATCACTTCAAACTGAATCAGGACACTGTTGTTCAGAGGAGCTAGCCAACAACACAGCTACAGTAACACAATCACTTCAAACTGAATCAGGACACTGTTGTTCAGAGGAGCTAGCCAACAACACAGCTAACACAATCACTTCAAACTAAATCAGGACACTGTTGTTCAGAGGAGCTAGCCAACAACACAGCTAACACAATCACTTCAAACTAAATCAGGACACTGTTGTTCAGAGGAGCTAGCCAACAACACAGCTAACACAATCACTTCAAACTGAATCAGGACACTGTTGTTCAGAGGAGCTAGCCAACAACACAGCTACAGTAACACAATCACTTCAAACTGAATCAGGACACTGTTGTTCAGAGGAGCTAGCCAACAACACAGCTAACACAATCACTTCAAACTGAATCAGGACACTGTTGTTCAGAGGAGCTAGCCAACAACACAGCTACAGTAACACAATCACTTCAAACTGAATCAGGACACTGTTGTTCAGAGGAGCTAGCCAACAACACAGCTAACACAATCACTTCAAACTGAATCAGGACACTGTTGTTCAGAGGAGCTAGCCAACAACACAGCTACAGTAACACAATCACTTCAAACTGAATCAGGACACTGTTGTTCAGAGGAGCTAGCCAACAACACAGCTACAGTAACACAATCACTTCAAACTGAATCAGGACACTGTTGTTCAGCTAGCCAACAACACAGCTACAGTAACACAATCACTTCAAACTGAAGCTGGAAAGACCGCAAACTAGCTAACACTTAGTTTCATTTTACCATTTTTCAATTGACATTTCTTAGTATATATCCATAAAAATGATGCCTGCTGATTCATGATTTCGACTGGCTGAGAAAAGCTGCCTGCCTGTCTGCCTCGTCTCGACTCAATCATTACTATTGGGACAGTTGGAGAACGAATTTGCAAAATGTCAGAGAGACAGACAGCAAGGTTTACACAAATCTCCAAAAACTAAATATTAGTATAAAAGAAACGTGAGATAATGTCTAGATGCTTTTCATAGTGGTGTTTATAAATTGCCAGGCTGGGCTGATGAGACAGTGGATTGATAAATTGCCTGGCTGAGCTGATGAGACAGTGGATTGATAAATTGCCTGGCTGGGCTGATGAGACAGTGGATTGATAAATTGCCTGGCTGGGCTGATGAGACAGTGGATTGATAAATTGCCTGGCTGGGCTGATGAGACAGTGGAGCAGTCAGATGTCTATTCCGGTGTCTATTCCACAAGCCGGTGGTAACTTGTGGAAAAGACACCGGCTTGAATGCAGTTTTAACCAATCAGCATTCAGCATTACACAATGGTACTAGATGTTTGTGCATAACTGTAATGAATTATATATGTACAGTTGAAGTCGGAAGATTACATACACTTAGGTTGGAGTCATTAAAACTAGTTTTCAACCACTCCACTTGGCTAACCAACATACAAGGGGTGCACCCACTGGTCACCTGGCCACTTGGCTAACCAACATACAGGGGGTGTACCCACTGGTCACCTGGCCACTTGGCTAACCAACATACAGGGGGTGTACCCACTGGTCACCTGGCCACTTGGCTAACCAACATACAGGGGGTGCACCCACTGGTCACCTGGCCACTTGGCTAACCAACATACAGGGGGTGTACCCACTGGTCACCTGGCCACTTGGCTAACCAACATAGTGGTCCGCCCAGGTCTTACCTAGTTTGAATAGACAGAGTACATACTGTGTGTATACAGTTGAAGTAGGAAGTTTACATACACTTAGGTTGGAGTCATTAAAACTCGTTTTTCAACCACTCCACAAATGTTCTTGTTAACAAACTATAGTTTTGGCAAGTCGGTTAGGACAGCTACTTTGTACATGACACAAGTAATTTTTCCAACAATTGTTTACAGACAGATTATTTCACTTATAATTCACTGTATCACAATTCTAGTGGGTCAGAAGTTTACATACACTAAGTTGAATATGCCTTTAAACAGCTTGGAAAATACCAGAAAATGATGTTGTCATGGCTTTAGAAGCATCTGATAGGCTAATTGACATAATTTGAGTCAGTTGGAGGTGTACCTGTGGATGTATCTCAAGCCTACCTTCAAACTCAGTGCCTCTGTTCTTGAGATCATGGAAAATCAAAAGAAATCAGCCAAGAATAATTGTAGACCTCCACAAGTATGGTTCATCCTTGGGAGCAATTTCCAAATGCCTCAAGGTACCACGTGTGTCTCTACAAACAATAGTACACAAGTATAAACAACATGGGACCACGCAGCCATCATACCGCTCAGGAAGGAGACGTGTTCTGTCTCCTAGAGATGGACGTACTTTGTTGCGAAAAGTGCGAATCAATCCCAGAACAACATCAAAGGACCTTGTGAAGATGCTGGAGGAAACAGGTCGACATAACCTGAAAGGCCGCTCAGCAAGGAATAAGCCACTTCTCCAAAACCGCCATAAAAAAGCCAGACTACTGCACAAAAGATTGTACTTTTTGGAGAAATGTCCTCTGGTCTAGTCATAATGACCACCGTTATGTTTGGAGGAAAAACGGGGAGCTTGCAAGCCAAAGAACACCATCCCAACCGTGAATCACGGGAGTGGCAGCATCATGTTGTGGGGGTGCTTTGCTGCAGGAGGGCTTGGTGCACTTCCAAAAATAGATGGCATCATGAGGCAGGGAAATGATGTGGATATAATGAAGCAACATCTCAAGACATCAGTCAGGAAGTTAAAGCTTGGACGCAAAGGGGTCTTCCAAATGAACAATGACCCCAACATACTTCCAAAGTTGTGGAAAAATTAGAGTGGCCATCACAAAGCCCTGTCCCCAATCCTATAGAAAATGTGTTGGCAGAACTGAGAAAGCGTATTGCGAGCAAGGAGGCCTACAAACCTGATTCAGTTACACGAGCTCTGTCAGGAGGAATGGACCAAAATTCACCCAACTTATTGTAGGAAGCTTGTGGAAGGCTACCCAAAATGTTTGACCCATGTCCCATGCTATCAAATACTAATTGAGTGCATGTAAACTCCTGACCCACTGGGAATGTGATGAAAGAAATAAAAGCTGAAATAAATAATTGTCTCTACTATTATTCTGACATTTCACATTCTTAAAATAAAGTTGTGATCCTATCTGACCTAAGAAAGGGAATTTTTACTATGATTAAATGTCAGGAATTGTGAAAAACTGAGTTTAAATGTATTTGGCTAAGGTGTATGTAAACCTCAGACTTCAACTTATTTCACCTTTATTTAACCAGGTAGGCCAGTTGACAACAAGTTTTCATTTACAACTGCGACCTTACCAAGATAAAGCAAAGTAGTGCGACAAAAACAACACAGAGTTACACATGGAATAAACAAACCATACAGTCAATAACACAATAGAAACGATATATACAGTGTGTGCAAATGAGGTAAGATTAGGGAGTTAATATCTCAAGCGGATTTCAATGGGAACTGTGTTGAGTACATACCAGCCTCAGATTTCTCACTTCCTGTTTTGACTTCTCCTCAGGTTTCTGCCTGCCATTTGAGTTCTGTTATACTCACAGACATCATTCAAACAGTTTTAGAAACTTCAGAGTGTTTTCTATCCAATACTAATAATAATAATATGCATATATTAGCAACTGAGACTGAGAGGCAGGCCGTTTACTTTGGGAACCTTATTCATCCAAGCTACTCAATACTGAAATACTGCCCCCCAGTCATAAGAAGTTTTAACACAGTGTCCAAGGAAGGGCCAGATGTATACACAATGGTGGCGTCTGCGTAGTGGTGGATCAGAGAATCACCAACAGCTAGAGCAACATCATTGATATATATAGAGAAAAGGTGCGGTTGGAGAATTGAACCCTGTGGCACCCCCATAGAGACTGCCAGAATTCCGAACATCAGGCCCTCCGATTTGACACACTTGAACTCTGTCTGAGAAGTCGTTGGTGACCAGGCGAGGCAATCATTTGAGAAACCAAGGCTATTGAGTCTGCCGATAAGAATGCGGTAATTGACAGTCGAAAGACTTGGCCAGGTCGATGAAGATGGCTGCACAGTACTGTCTTTTCTCGATGGTAGTTATGATATCGGTTAGGACCTTGAGCGTGGCTGAGGTGCACCCGTGACCAGCTCGGAAACCAGATTGCATAGCGGAGAAAGCACGGTGGGATTTGAAATGGTCGGTGATCTGTTTATTAACTTGGCTTTCGAAGACTTTAGAAAGGCAGGGTAGGATAGATATAGGTCTATAACAGTTTGGGTCTAGAGTGTCACCCCCTTTGAAGAGGTGGATGACCGCGGCAGCTTTCCAACTTTGGGTATTTCAAACGACACAAAAGAGAGTTTGAACAGGCTAGTAATAGGGGATGCAACAATTGCAGTGGGATAATTTTAGAAGAGAGGGTGCAGATTGTCTAGCCCGGCTGATTTGTAGGGATCCAGATTTTGCAGCTCTTTTCAGAACATCAGCTATCTAGATTTTGAGTGAAGGAGAAGCGAGGGGTGGGGGGCTCTGGCAAGTTGCTGCAGGGAGTGCTGAGATGTTGGCAGGGGTTGGGGTAGCCAGGTGGACAGCATGGCCAACTGTAGAAAAATGCTTATTGAAATTATCTGTTATCGTAGATGTATCATTGGTGACAGTGCAGTGGGAAGCTGGGAGGAGGTGCTCTTATTCTCCATGTACTTTACTGTGTCCCAAAGCTTTTTGGAATTAGTGCTACTGGAAGCAAATTTCTGTTTGAAAAAGCTTGCCTTATTTGGGGAGGGGGGCTATTCGATGCTATTGCAGAACGCCACAGGATATTTTTCTGTTTGTTAACTTGGCATTCTAAGACTTTAGAAAGGCAGGGCAGGATTGATAGGAGTCTGTAACAGTTTGGGTCTAGAGTGTCACCCCCTTTTGAAGAGGGGGGATGATGGCGGCGGAGGGACTACATGTTAGATGACACAACGTGCTTCTTGTCAGGTGATTGACAAGAATGAGATCGTTACGTAAAAGTTTTGACTGCTTCCCAAATGGGCCCTGGCCAATCGGGATGCGTCGTTCAATAGAGATCCGTCAAGCTTCCAGACTGCAGGAAGTAGATTTGTGTGCATGCACACCTAGGTGTATGATAACCTGCTATGTTAGTATCGATGTCAAATTAAAGTGAGTGTTTGTGTGTGTGCCCTTCTACTTAAAACCTCTCTGGGGTGTGTGGGAATGTAGCGTCCCACCTCGTCAACAGCCAATGAAACTGCAGCCAAATTCAAAATATATAAATCTCATAATTACAATTCCTCAATCATACATGTATTTTACACCACTTTAAAGATACACTTGTTGTAAATCCAGCCACAGTGTCCAGTTTCAAAAAGGCTTTACGACGAAACTATTATGTTCGGTCAGTACCTAGTCACAGAATAACAGCCATTTTTCCATCCAAAGAGAGGAGTCACAAAAAAGCAGAAATATAGATAAAATGAATCACTAACCTTTGATGATCTTTATCAGATGACACTCATGTTACACAATACATGTATTTTTTGTTCGGTAAAGGTCATATTTATATCCCAAAATCTGAGTTTACATTGGCGCGTTATGTTCAGTAGTTCCAAAACATCCGGTGATTTTGCAGAGAGCCACATCAATTTACAGAAATACTTATAATAATTATTGCTAAAAGATACACCTGTTATGCATGGAATTTTAGAACCACTTCTCCTTAATGCAACCGCTGTATCAGATTTCCAAAAAACTTTACAGAAAAAGCGCACCATGCAAAAGTCTGAGTACGGCGCTCAGAGACCAAAACAACCCAAACAGATATCCACCATGTTGTGCAGTCAACAGAAGTCAGAAATAGCATTTTAACTATTCACTTACCTTTGATGATCTTCATCAGAATGCACTCCCAGGAATCTCAGTTGCACAATAAATGATTGTTTTGTTCAATAATGTCCAAATACCTTCTTTTTGTTAGCGCATTTAGCCCAGTAATCAAAATTCATGAGGCGCGATCACTAGGTGCAGACGAAAAGTCCAAAAAGTCCAAAAAAGTTATGTTTCAGTCCGTAGAAACATGTCAAACGATGTATAGAATCAATCAATCTTTAGGATGTTTTTAACATAAATCTTCAATAATGTTCCAACCGGAGAATTCCTTTGTCTTCAGAAAAGTAGAAAAGCAATGGAACACTCTCACGTGAAGACCTCTGACTCATTCCCCCCTCATTCTACTTTACAGTAGAAGCAGCAAACAAGGTTCTAAAGACTGTTGACATCTAGTGGAAGCCTTAGGAAGTGCATAGACACCCCATAGACACTGTGTATTTTTTTTTATTTTTTTTTATTTTTTTTTATTTTTTTATTTCACCTTTATTTAACCAGGTAGGCTAGTTGAGAACACCTTTATTTAACCAGGTAGGCTAGTTGAGAACACCTTTATTTAACCAGGTAGGCTAGTTGAGAACACCTTTATTTAACCAGGTAGGCTAGTTGAGAACACCTTTATTTAACCAGGTAGGCTAGTTGAGAACAAGTTCTCATTTGCAACTGCGACCTGGCCAAGATAAAGCATAGCAGTGTGAACAGACAACACAGAGTTACACATGGAGTAAACAATTAACAAGTCAATAACACAGTAGAAAAAAGGGGCAGTCTATATACAATGTGTGCAAAAGGCATGAGGAGGTAGGCGAATAATTACAATTTTGCAGATTAACACTGGAGTGATAAATGATCAGATGGTCATGTACAGGTAGAGATATTGGTGTGCAAAAGAGCAGAAAAGTAAATAAATAAAAAACAGTATAAAAACAGTATGGGAATGAGGTAGGTGAAAATGGGTGGGCTATTTACCAATAGACTATGTACAGCTGCAGCGATCGGTTAGCTGCTCGGATAGCTGATGTTTGAAGTTGGTGAGGGAGATAAAAGTCTCCAACTTCAGCGATTTTTGCAGTTCGTTCCAGTCACAGGCAGCAGAGTACTGGAACGAAAGGCGGCCAAATGAGGTGTTGGCTTTAGGGATGATCAGTGAGATACACCTGCTGGAGCGCATGCTACGGATGGGTGTTGCCATCGTGACCAGTGAACTGATATAAGGGGGAGCTTTACCTAGCATGGACTTGTAGATGACCTGGAGCCAGTGGGTCTGGCGACGAATATGTAGCGAGGGCCAGCCGACTAGAGCATACAAGTCGCAGTGGTGGGTGGTATAAGGTACTTTAGTGACAAAACGGATGGCACTGTGATAGACTGCATCCAGTTTGCTGAGTAGAGTGTTGGAAGCCATTTTGTAGATGACATCGCCGAAGTCGAGGATCGGTAGGATAGTCAATTTTACTAGGGTAAGCTTGGCGGCGTGAGTGAAGGAGGCTTTGTTGCGGAATAGAAAGCCGACTCTTGATTTGATTTTCGATTGGAGATGTTTGATGTGAGTCTGGAAGGAGAGTTTACAGTCTAGCCAGACACCTAGGTACTTATAGATGTCCACATATTCAAGGTCGGAACCATCCAGGGTGGTGATGCTAGTCGGGCATGCGGGTGCAGGCAGCGATCGGTTGAAAAGCATGCATTTGGTTTTACTCGCGTTTAAGAGCAGTTGGAGGCCACGGAAGGAGTGCTGTATGGCATTGAAGCTCGTTTGGAGGTTAGATAGCACAGTGTCCAATGACGGGCCAAAAGTATATAGAATGGTGTCGTCTGCGTAGAGGTGGATCAGGGAATCGCCCGCAGCAAGAACTATCGTTTAGTACCTTGAGTGTGGCTGAGGTGCACCCGTGACCGGCTCGGAAACCAGATTGCACAGCGGAGAAGGTACGGTGGGATTTGAGATGGTCAGTGACCTGTTTGTTGACTTGGCTTTCGAAGACCTTAGATAGGCAGGGCAGGATGGATATAGGTCTATAACAGTTTGGGTCCAGGGTGTCTCCCCCTTTGAAGAGGGGGATGACTGCGGCAGCTTTCCAATCCTTGGGGATCTCAGACGATATGAAAGAGAGGTTGAACAGGCTGGTAATAGGGGTTGCGACAATGGCGGCAGATAGTTTCAGAAATAGAGGGTCCAGATTGTCAAGCCCAGCTGATTTGTACGGGTCCAGGTTTTGCAGCTCTTTCAGAACATCTGCTATCTGGATTTGGGTAAAGGAGAACCTGGAGAGGCTTGGGCGAGGAGCTGCGGGGCGGAGCTGTTGGCCGAGGTTGGAGTAGCCAGGCGGAAGGCATGGCCAGCCGTTGAGAAATGCTTATTGAAGTTTTCGATAATCATGGATTTATCGGTGGAGACCGTGTTACCTAGCCTCAGTGCAGTGGGCAGCTGGGAGGAGGTGCTCTTGTTCTCCATGGACTTCACAGTGTCCCAGAACTGTTTGGAGTTGGAGCTACAGGATGCAAACTTCTGCCTGAAGAAGCTGGCCTTAGCTATCCTGACTGACTGCGTGTATTGGTTCCTGACTTCCCTGAACAGTTGCATATCACGGGGACTATTCGATGCTATTGCAGTCCGCCACAGGATGTTTTTGTGCTGGTCGAGGGCAGTCAGGTCTGGAGTGAACCAAGGGCTGTATCTGTTCTTGGTTCTGCATTTTTTGAACGGAGCATGCTTATCTAAAATGGTGAGGAAGTTACTCTTAAAGAATGACCAGGCATCCTCAACTGGCGGGATGAGGTCAATGTCCTTCCAGGATACCCGGGCCAGGTCGATTAGAAAGGCCTGCTCACAGAAGTGTTTTAGGGAGCGTTTGACAGTGATGAGGGGTGGTCGTTTGACTGCGGCTCCGTGGCGGATACAGGCAATGAGGCAGTGATCGCTGAGATCCTGGTTGAAGACAGCGGAGGTGTATTTGGAGGGCCAGTTGGTCAGGATGACGTCTATGAGGGTGCCCTTGTTTACAGAGTTAGGGTTGTACCTGGTGGGTTCCTTGATGATTTGAGTGAGATTGAGGGCATCTAGCTTAGATTGTAGGACTGCCGGGGTGTTAAGCATATCCCAGTTTAGGTCACCTAACAGAAAAAACTCTGAAGCTAGATGGGGGGCGATCAATTCACAAATGGTGTCCAGGGCACAGCTGGGAGCTGAGGGTGGTCGGTAGCAGGCGGCAACAGTGAGAGACTTATTTCTGGAGAGTAATTTTCAAAATTAGTAGTTCGAACTGTTTGGGTATGGACCTGGAAAGTATGACATTACTTTGCAGGCTATCTCTGCAGTAGACTGCAACTCCGCCCCCTTTGGGAGTTCTATCTTGACGGAAGATGTTATAGTTGGGTATGGAAATCTCTGAATTTTTGGTGGCCTTCCTGAGCCAGGATTCAGACACGGCAAGGACATCAGGGTTAGCAGAGTGTGCTAAAGCAGTGAGTAAAACAAACTTAGGGAGGAGGCTTCTGATGTTGACATGCATAAAACCAAGGCTTTTTCGATCACAGAAGTCAACAAATGAGGGTACCTGGGGACATCCAGGGCCTGGGTTTACCTCCACATCACCCGCGGAACAGAGAAGGAGTAGTATGAGGGTGCGGCTAAAGGCTATCAAAACTGGTCGCCTAGAGCGTTGGGGGCAGAGGATAAGAGGAGCAGGTTTCTGGGCATGGTAGAATATATTCAGGGCATAATGCGCAGACAGGGGTATGGTGGGGTGCGGGTACAGCGGAGGTAAGCCCAGGCACTGGGTGATGATGAGAGAGGTTGTATCTCTGGACATGCTGGTTGTAATGGGTGAGGTCACCGCATGTGTGGGAGGTGGGACAAAGGAGGTAACAGGGGTATGAAGAGTGGATCTAGGGGCTCCATTGTGAACTAAAACAATGATAACTAACCTGAACAACAGTATACAAGGCATATTGACATTTGAGAGAGACATACAGCGAGGCATACAGTAATCACAGGTGTTGAATTGGGTAAAGCTAGCTAAAAACAGTAGGCGAGGCTAATCAGCTAGCACAACAAACAGCAGGTAAAATGGCGTTGACTAGGCAACGGGTCCGACAGATAAAACAAACAAGTAGAATGGAGTACCGTGATTAATGGACAGTCCAGCGTGCGTCAGCTATGTAGCCAAGAGATCAGTGTCCAGGGGGCAGCGGTGGATGGGCAGGGAAGCTGGACTGGCGAGTGTTATCCAGGTTTAAAAAAAAAACTAACAATGACTAAATAGCTTGTAGCTAGTTAGCTGGTTAGCGTCTGGAGGTTCTTGAGTGTGTCATAAAAAAAATAAAAAAAATAAAAGTAATAGCGATTCCGTATCACATTGGGTGAGGCAGGTTTCCGGAAGGTATAAACAAATTAAAAATCAAAAAGAGATAGAAAGTAAATGGGTCTAGAGAGTGTTTGGGACGCGGTGATTCAGACGGTTAGCAGGCCTGTGCTAACAAGCTAACAGTTCGTAGGCCCGGGCTAGACAAGGTAGCAGTTAGCGGACCGGAGCTAGACAAGCTAGCCGTTAGCAGGCCGAATTAGCAAGCAGGGAGATAGCGAGGGCTAGAGAGTTAACCTTTGGGGGACGTCGCGATGGGGTGAGTCTGTTTATTCCTCTTCATGCGGTGACATCGACAGACCGGTCGTGGGCCCGGGTAATTGTAGCCCAGGAGTATGCTACAGGTGCTCTAGTACGATAGGTGAGCTGGAGACACAGCGATTCAGAAAGCTCGCGGGCCTTGGCCAGCAGATGGATCTTTGGCGATGTCGCAACGGAAAAGCCTGTTGAAACCCCCTCGGACGATTATGTCGGCGGACCAGTCGTGATGGATCAGCGGGGCTCCGTGTCGGCAGTAAAGGGTCCAGGCCAATTGGCAAAAGAGGTATTGTAGCCCAACAATTTGCTGTTGGACCTCTTCGGCTAGTCGGGAGATGGGCTTAGCTCGAGGCTAGCTCAAGGCTAACTGGTGCTTGCTCTGGGACAGAGACGTTAGCCAGGAGTAGCCACTCGGATTGCAGCTAGCTAGTTGCGATGATCCGGTGTAAAGGTTCAGAGCTTGCGGTAGGAATCCGGAGATGTGGTAGAGAAAAAGCAGTCTGATATGCTCTGGGTTGATGTCGCGCTGGTGTCCTAGTTAACTTTGAAGACCGCTAGCAGTGGCTAACTGAGTACTAGCTAGTAGCTAGTTAGCTGGCTAGCTTCTGATGGGGGTTCCGGTTCTAAAGTATAGAAAAAGCAGATCCGTACCACATTGGGTGATGCGGGTTGCAGGAGAGTATATTCAGCCTGTAGTTGGAAAGTGAGATTAAAATATGTACGAAATATATACAGAAAAAAACGAGGAAACCTATATTTACACCAGATAGGACGGGACAAGACAAAACACACGTCCGACTGCTATGCCATCTTGGATCCATTTGATAGGCCAAGAGTTGAAAAACTACAAACCTCAGATTTCCCACTTCCTGGTTGGATTTTTTCTCAGGTTTTTGCCTGCCATATGAGTTCTGTTATATTCACAGACATCATTCAAATGGGTTTGGAAACTTCAGAGTGCTTACTATCCAAATCCACTAATTACATGCATATTCTAGCTTTTTTGGCTGAGTAGCAGGCAGTTTAATTTGGGCATGCTTTTCATCCAAAATTCCCAATGCTGCCCCCTACCCTAGAGAATTTAAAAGTGAAAATGCAATGCTGCTTTCAGTCTGAGTATGAAAGCCACCCTATGTGGAAACAAGTTGTCCAAGAAAACTACAGGGACACACACAGGATGGCTTTCATACTCAGACTGAAAACAGCATTGCATTTTCACTTTTAAGTAGAAGGGCACACCCACACACAAACACTCACAAGCAAGCACATTTGCACACACAAACGCACACAAACACACACTCCTCTGACAACCTGTGTAACAATTTCTCTCTACTTGCCCTTTTTGCTTTGAACAATTGAATCTACAGGTTGTTGTTATTTTGGCACAGTTAGACTTCCTTCCCCTCTCTCTCTGTCTCAGTCAGTCCCAGTCAGGTTCCCATGGTATATGGTTATGTGTGTGGCTCAGTTCCAGTTCCCATGGTATATTTGGCTCCATCTTTGTATTCCTCAATCAAATGACCCTCCCCGACCTCACTAACTGCCCTTTGATGAACTGAGAGCAGATGGGATAAAGGAATGACTATGGCTGGCTGAGCACCCACACCACACACACACACACACACACACACACACACACACACACACACACACACACACACACACACACACACACACACACACCACACACGCACACACACACATCCGTCTAACAGAGTAGGGTGCGTCCAGAGGATGACTCACACACACGAGTGGCGCAGCGGTCTAAGGCACTGCATCCCCGTGCTAGACGAGTCACTACAGACCTAGGTTTGATCCTGGGCTGTATCACAACTGGCCGTGATCGGGAATCCTATAGGGGGACTCACAATTGGCCCAGCGTCGTCCGGGTTAGGGGAGGGTTTGGCTGGGGTAGGCCGTCATTGAAAATAAGAATATGTTCTTAACGTACTTGCCTAGTTAAAAAAATGTTTTACTGTGCTGATGTGTAATGAGTCCCAAATGGTGCTCTATCCCCTACATATTGGACCTGTGAAAAGTAGAGCACTACATACAGCACACCAACATCCAAACCTCCCAACTGTAACGTACGGTGGAGGGAGCATCATGGTTTGGGGCTGCTTTTCTGCATCAGGGCCTGGAGAGCTTGCTATAATCGACGGAAAAATTAGTTCCCGAGTTTATCGAGACATTTTGCAGGAGAATGTAAGGCTATCGGTCCTCCAATTAAAGCTCAACAGAAGTTGGGTGATGCAACAGGACAACGACCCAAAACACAGAAGTAAATCAACAGAAGAATAGCGTCAACAGAATAAAATACACCTTCTGGAGGGACCCAGTCCGTGTCCTGACCTCAACCTGATTGAGAGGCTGTGGCATGACCTCAAGAGCGTTTTCACACAAGACATCCTAAGAATATTGCTGAACAGAAACAGTTTCGTAAAAGATGAATGGTCCAAAATTCCTCCTGAACGTTGTGCAGGTCTGATCCGCAATTAAAGAAAACGTTTGGTTGAGGTTTTTTGCTGCCAAAGGAGGGTCAACCAGTTATTATTAAATCCAAGGGTTCACGGTGTGTTCAATAAAGACATGAAAGCGTATAATTGTTTGTGTGTTATTAGTTTAAGCTGACTGTCTTTTGTCTATTGTTGTGATTTAGATGAAGATCAGTCATTATGACCAATTTACGCAGAAATCCAGGTCATTCCAAAAAGGTTTCACATACTTCTTCTTGCCACTGTATATAGTATACAGTGTATTAGTGTTCGAACACCGTTTATGGCTATCTACTAAGTCTATGGGTACCTATTAGCATGACTTCACAGTCATTGTGCTAACGTTAGTTAGCATTGGCTCACGAAACTACCTCTAACTTCCTTCACACTGGACACAGACACCATAACAATGGCATCTACAAGTTCTTCTGACTACGAGGAAGTAGATAAAGGGCATCCCTCTAAGGCAAAGGTTGCATGTTTGAATCTCATCATGAGTAACTTAAGCATTTTAGCTAATCAGCAAATTTACAAAATACTTACTACTTTTTTTAGCTACTTTGCAACTATTTAGCATGTTAGCTAACCCTTCCCCTAAACCTAGCCCTAACCCTTACTCTAACATAGCATGTAATACTAAAGCAATTGACCGTAATATATCATACTTAAACATTCTAAACGTAGAATACTATACGTCCTACAATTCATATTATATTGTACGATGATAGGCCATTGTAATATAAGCTAACGTAAAGTCAAATATCCTACTAAATGGATTTATGTTAAATATAATATGTTTTCTTCTGGTTGTCATGAGGGTCAAATAAGGGGATAATAAAAAACGAAATCAGAGGGAATAGTGATCCGCTGGGGGGAGGATGGGTTGTGGGTAAATGATGCTCCCATGGTGTTCAGTGGGCTGTGCTGTGTGCGCCTAATGATGACATCAGAGACAGTGTTAGTGAGAGTCTTGTACAGCATCACACACTCTAGTCTGTTGAGTATTTACTGTTATTCCTGTGAGATATGAAGAAGAAGAGACCTTGCAGCATGACAATAATAAACCATGTAACCCTGTCCATTCTGTTTTCTGATTTTCAGTGACTGGTTGTCGCCCCCTCCCCTCCATCCCTCCACCTCTTCCTCCTCCTCCTCCTCCTCCAAGATGAACTGGGGTGGGCTCCAGTCCCTCCTCAGCGGGGTGAATAAATACTCTACGGTGTTCGGACGCGTCTGGCTCTCCATGGTCTTCGTGTTCCGCTTCCTGGTGTTTGTGGTGGCCGCTCAGCGCGTCTGGGGAGACGAGAGTAAGGACTTTGTCTGTAACACGGCCCAGCCAGGCTGCGTCAACGTCTGTTACGACCACATCTTCCCCATCTCACACATCCGCCTGTGGGCCCTGCAGCTCATCTTCGTCACCTGTCCATCTCTGCTGGTGGTGGCGCACGTCACGTTGCGTGAGGAGAAGGATTCCAAGTACTCCGCAATGCATGAAGGGTCGCATTTGTACGCTAATCCAGGGAAGAAGAGAGGAGGCCTGTGGTGGACCTATCTGGTGAGATACTAGCATACTGTACACAACACCACCAGACAACACTAACATACTGTACACAACACCACCAGACAACACTAGCATACTGTACACAACACCACCAGACAACACTAACATACTGTACACAACACAACACCAGACAACACTAACATACTGTACACAACACCACCAGACAACACTAACATACTGTACAGAACACCAGAACACCAGACAACACTAGCATACTGTACACAACACCATTCAGACAACACTAACATACTGTATAGAACACCAGACAACACTAGCATACTGTACACAACACCACACCAGACAACACTAACATACTGTACACAACACCACCAGACAACACTAGCATACTGTACACAACACCACCAGACAGACAACACTAACATACTGTACACAACACCACACCAGTCAACACTAGCATACTGTACACAACACCATTCAGACAACACTAGCATACTGTACACAACACCACCAGACAACACTAGCATACTGTACACACCACAACACCAGACAACACTAACATACTGTACACACCACCAGACAACACTAACATACTGTACACACCACCAGACAACACTAACATACTGTACACAACACCACCAGACAGACAACACTAACATACTGTACACAACACCACCAGACAACACTAACATACTGTACACAACACCACCAGACAACACTAGCATACTGTACACAACACCACCAGACAACACTAACATACTGTACACAACACCACCAGACAGACAACACTAACATACTGTACACAACACCACACCAGTCAACACTAACATACTGTACACAACACCAGACAACATTAACATACTGTACACACCACCAGACAACACTAACATACTGTACACAACACCACCAGACAGACAACACTAACATACTGTACACAACACCACCAGACAACACTAACATACTGTACACAACACCACCAGACAACACTAGCATACTGTACACAACACAACACCAGACAACACTAGCATACTGTACACAACACCACACCACAACAACACTAGCATACTGTACACAACACAACACCAGACAACACTAACATACTGTACAGAACACCACCAGACAACACTAACATACTGTACACAACACCACCAGACAACACTAACATACTGTACACAACACCACCAGACAACACTAGCATACTGTACACAACACAACACCAGACAACACTAGCATACTGTACACAACACCACACCACAACAACACTAGCATACTGTACACAACACAACACCAGACAACACTAACATACTGTACACAACACCAGACAACAATAGCATACTGTACACAACACAACACCAGACAACACTAGCATACTGTACACAACACCACCAGACAACACTAGCATACTGTACACAACACCACAACACCAGACAACACTAACATACTGTACACAACACCACCAGACAACACTAACATACTGTACACAACACCACCAGACAACACTAGCATACTGTACACAACACCACAACAACACTAACATACTGTACACACCACCAGACAACACTAACATACTGTACACAACACCATTCAGACAACACTAGCATACTGTACACAACACCACAACACCAGACAACACTAGCATACTGTACACAACACCACACCACCAGACAACACTAACATACTGTACACAACACAACACCAGACAACACTAGCATACTGTACACACCACCAGACAACACTAACATACTGTACACAACACCATTCAGACAACACTAGCATACTGTACACAACACCACAACACCAGACAACACTAGCATACTGTACACAACACCACACCACCAGACAACACTAACATACTGTACACAACACAACACCAGACAACACTAACATACTGTACACAACACCACAACACCAGACAACACTAACATACTGTACACAACACCACCAGACAACACTAACATACTGTACACACCACCAGACAACACTAGCATACTGTACACAACACCAGACAACACTAACATACTGTACACAACACCACCAGACAACACTAACATACTGTACACAACACCACCAGACAACACTAACATACTGTACAGACCACCAGACAACACTAACATACTGTACACAACACCAGACAACACTAACATACTGTACACAACACCACCAGACAACACTAACATACTGTACACAACACCACCAGACAACACTAACATACTGTACAGACCACCAGACAACACTAACATACTGTACACAACACCAGACAACACTAACATACTGTACACAACACCAGACAACACTAACATACTGTACACACCACCAGACAACACTAACATACTGTACAGAACACCACCAGACAACACTAACATACTGTACACAACACCACCAGACAACACTAACATACTGTACACAACACCACCAGACAACAGTAACATACTGTACAGAACACCACCAGACAACACTAACATACTGTACAGAACACAACACCAGACAACACTAACATACTGTACACAACACCACCAGACAACACTAACATACTGTACAGAACACACCACCAGACAACACTAACATACTGTACAGAACACACCACCAGACAACACTAACATACTGTACAGAACACAACACCAGACAACACTAACATACTGTACAGAACACAACACCAGACAACACTAACATACTGTACACAACACCACCAGACAACACTAACATACTGTACAGAACACACCACCAGACAACACTAACATACTGTACAGAACACCACCAGACAACACTAACATACTGTACACAACACAACACCAGACAACACTAACATACTGTACAGAACACAACACCAGACAACACTAACATACTGTACAGAACACCACCAGACAACAGTAACATACTGTACAGAACACCACCAGACAACACTAACATACTGTACAGAACACAACACCAGACAACACTAACATACTGTACACAACACCAGACAACACTAACATACTGTACACAACACCACCAGACAACAGTAACATACTGTACAGAACACCACCAGACAACAGTAACATACTGTACAGAACACCACCAGACAACACTAACATACTGTACACACCACCAGACAACACTAACATACTGTACACAACACCAGACAACACTAACATACTGTACACACCACCAGACAACAGTAACATACTGTACAGAACACCACCAGACAACACTAACATACTGTACAGAACACCACCAGACAACAGTAACATACTGTACAGAACACAACACCAGACAACACTAACATACTGTACAGAACACAACACCAGACAACACTAACATACTGTACAGAACACAACACCAGACAACACTAACATACTGTACAGAACACCACCAGACAACACTAACATACTGTACAGAACACAACACCAGACAACACTAACATACTGTACACAACACCAGACAACACTAACATACTGTACAGAACACAACACCAGACAACACTAACATACTGTACAGAACACAACACCAGACAACACTAACATACTGTACAGAACACCACCAGACAACACTAACATACTGTACAGAACACAACACCAGACAACAGTAACATACTGTACAGAACACCACCAGACAACACTAACATACTGTACAGAACACCACCAGACAACACTAACATACTGTACACAACACCAGACAACACTAACATACTGTACAGAACACAACACCAGACAACACTAACATACTGTACAGAACACAACACCAGACAACACTAACATACTGTACAGAACACAACACCAGACAACACTAACATACTGTACAGAACACAACACCAGGCTAATTATATTTCAGAAGGTGTCAACATAATTTAATTTCCATTCATTTAGGAGTAGAATGTCCTTTTTTTAAAGATAGAGACAGAGAAAGAATGAGAAAGGGAGACACAGAGAAAGAAAGAGAAAGAGAGAGGCAGAGAACAAAAGAGAGAGACAGAGACAGAATGAGAAAGAGAGAGAGAAAGAAAGAGACAGAGAATGAAAGACAAAGAGAGAGGCAGAGAATGAAAGACAAAGAGAGAAACAGAAAAAGAAAGAGACAGAGAATGAGAGACAAAGAGAGAGACAGACAAGGTAAGAGAAAGAGAGAGACAAAAAAAGAAAGACAAAGAGAGACAGAATGAAAGAGAAAGAGTGAGACAGAAAAAGAAAGAGAAAGAGAGAGACAGAGAATGAGAGAGACAGAAAAAGAAAGAGAAAGAGAGAGGCAGAGAATGAAAGAGACAGAGAATGAAAGACAAAGAGAGAAACAGAAAAAGAGAGAGACAGAGAATGAGAGACAAAGAGAGAGACAGACAAAGAAAGAGAAAGAGAAAGAGAGACAGAAAAAGAAAGACAAGGAGAGAGACAGAGGAGAGAGACAGAGAATGAAAGACAAAGAGAGAGACAGAAAAAGAAAGAGAAAGAGAGAGACAGAAAAAGAAAGAGAAAGAGAGAGACAGAGAATGAAAGACAAAGAGAGAAACAGAGACAGAATGAGAAAGAGAGAGACAGAGAATGAAAGAGGAAGAGAAAGACAAAGAGAGAGACAGAGGAAGAGAAAGCAACTCCTGCTAAATCAAATCAAATTGTATTGGTCACATACACATATTTAGCAGATGTTATTGTGGGTGTAGCGAAATGCTTGAGAATACAACTAAATAAAACTAAAAATAATTGCTGTAACCTGTATTTCCTATCTGGTCTCTTCTATCTTTACCTTCTGTGTCCTTGGCTTGTTTATTGTTTATTCCATGTTAATCCATGTTATGCCATGTTATTCCATGTTATTCCATGTTAATCCATGTTATTCCATGTTATTCCATGTTATTCCATGTTAATCCATGTTATTCCATGTTATTCCATGTTAATCCATGTTATTCCATGTTATTCCATGTTAATCCATGTTAATCCATGTTATTCCATGTTAATCCATGTTAATCCATGTTATTCCATGTTAATCCATGTTAATCCATGTTAATCCATGTTAATCCATGTTATTCCATGTTAATCCATGTTAATCCATGTTATTCCATGTTAATCCATGTTAATCCATGTTATTCCATGTTATTCCATGTGTAACTCTGTGTTGTTGTTCGTGTCACACTGCTTTGCTTGTAAACTTGCCTACCTGGTTAAATACAGGTGAAATAACAAAAATAGTATTTTCTCGATATCTAATTCTACTCAATCTCTACTTCTGGTTATAACAACATGAGTCGAATGGAACATAACTCCTCTTAATGAATTGATCTGAATGAAACTATTTTAACTAGTCAACTGGACACCCATATTTCCTGTGTGGTCTCTTTAAAGTTGTTTTAATGACGATTCTTTATTTATCTCTCATCCTCCCCGTAGGCGAGTCTGATCTTCAAGGCGGGCTTCGACGGCGGCTTCCTCTACATCCTCTACTACGTCTACGAGGGATATGACATGCCTCGTCTCTCCAAGTGCTCCCTGGAGCCCTGCCCCAACACCGTCGACTGCTACATCTCCCGTCCCACCGAGAAGAAGATCTTCACCCTCTTCATGGTGGTCTCCTCAGCCGTCTGCATCGTCATATGTATCTGTGAGATGGTCTACCTCATCTACAAGAGGATCCAGAAGCTCGTCAGGAAGAAGGTGGGAGAGAGTCATGAGACGACGTCGTTGACGGCGCCGAGGTCGAGATCCAAGTTGTCTGTCAGGGAGGACCCCACCAACACAGCCTCCATTCAGAACCTCTGTAATGTCATGACGGAGGCGGAGCCGTCAGAGAAGAAGAAATAATAGGTCACATGACGCGGTGAAGCTGGAATGGGGGGGGGTGAATGGGGGGGGGGTGAATGGGGGGTGAATGGGAGATGTCGTAGGGTGGACTATAACAGAATTTTCACTGAACTATGCATGCTTTCGCCAATGATTGACATACACTTTTATTCAACCTTTATTTAACTAGGCAAGTCAGTTAAGAACAAATTCTTATTTATAATGACGGCCTACCGGAAGGCAAATGGCATGAATAGCAGGGCGCTGAAATGTTGCGCGATTTTTAACAAAAAGCTGCGAAAATTCGCAACATCCTTAACAGGTTAAGAACAAATTCTTATTTATAATGACGGCCTACCGGAAGGCAAAAGGCCTCCTGCGGGTCTGGGATTAAAAAATAAAAAATAAAATAAAAATAAAACAAAACTCACATCACGACAAGAGAGACGACACAACACTGCATAAAGAGACACTTATTAATTGATTGAATGTGTGTGATGTGACACAAACAATACGAAGTGCATGCTCTTCAACCGATCGCTGCCCGTACCCGCCCACTTGACTAGCATCACTGCTCTGGACGGTTCTGACTTAGAATATGTGGACAACTCCAAATAGCTAGGTAAACTAGACTGTAAACTCTCCTTCCAGACTCATATTAAGCATCTCCAATCAAAAATTAAATATAGAATTGGCTTCCTATTTCGCAACAAAGCCTCCTTCACTCACGCAGCCAAACATACCCTCGTAAAACTGACTATCCTACCAAACCATGACTTTGGCCACATCAATTACAAAATAGCCTCTAACACTCTACTCAGCAAATTGGATGCAGTCTATTACAGTGCCATCCGTTTTGTCACCAAAGCCCCATATGCTACCCACCACTGTGACCTGTACGCTCTCGTTGGCTGGCCCTCGCTTCGCTTCAAATTCGTCTCCCATACCCACTGGCTCCAGGTCATATATAAGTCTTTGCTAGGTAAAGCTCCCCCTTATCTCAGCTCACTGGTCACCATAGCAACACCCACCCGTAGCACTCGCTCCAGCAGGTATATCTCTCTGGTCACCATAGCAACACCCACCCGTAGCACTCGCTCCAGCAGGTATATCTCTCTGGTCACCATAGCAGCACCCACCCATAGCACGCGCTCCAGCAGGTATATCTCACTGGTCACCATAGCAACACCCACCCGTAGCACTCGCTCCAGCAGGTATATCTCACTGGTCACCATAGCAACACCCACCCATTGCACTCGCTCCAGCAGGTATATTCCATTCGTCACCATAGCAACACCCACCCGTAGCACGCGCTCCATTAGGTATATCTCACTGGTCACCCTAGCAACACCCACCCATAGCACTCGCTCCAGCAGGTATATTCCACTGGTCACCATAGCAACAACCACCCATAGCACTTACTCCAGCAGGTATATCTCACTGGTCACCATAGCAACAGCCACCCGTAGCACGCGCTCCAGCAGGTATATCTCACTGGTCACCATAGCAACACCCACCCATAGCACGTGCTCCAACAGGTATATCTCACTGGTCACCCCCACAGTCAACACCTTTTTGGCCACCTTTCCTTCCAGTTCTCTGCTGCCAATGACTGGAACGAATTGCAAAAATGACTGAAGATGGAGACTAATATCTCCCTCACTAACTTTAAGCGTCAGCTGTCTGAGCAGCTTACCGATCGCTGCAGTACACAGTCCATCTGCAAATAGCCCATCCAACTACCTACAGTTGAAGTCGGAAGTTTACATACACCTTAGCCAAATACATTAAAACTCAGTTTTTCACAATTCCTGACATTTAATCCTAGTTAAAAGGTTCACCACTTTATTTTAAGAATGTGAAAATGGTAGAGAGAATGATTTATTTCAGTTTTTATTTCTTTCATCACATTCCCAGTGGGTCAGAAGTTTACATACACATAATTAGTATTTGGCAGCATTGCCTTTAAATTGTTTAACTTGGGTCAAACGTTTCAGGTAGCCTTCCACAAGCTTCCCACAATAAGTAGGGTGAATTTTGGCCCATTCCTCCTGACAGAGCTGGTGTAACTGAGTCAGGTTTGTAGGCCTCCTTGTTCGCACGTGATTTTCAGTTCTGCCCACACATTGTCTATAGGATTGAGGTCAGGGCTTTGTGGATAAGAGCGTCTGCTAAATGACTTAAATGTAATGTAAAATGTGATGGCCACTCCGATACCTTGACTTTGTTGTCCTTAAGCCATTTTGCCACAACTTTGGAAGTGTGCTTGGGGTCATTATCCATTTGGAAGACCCATTTGTGACCAAGCTTTAACTTCCTGACTGATGTCTTGAGATGTTGCCATCAATATATCCACATAATTTTCCTCCTCATGACGCCATCTATTTTGTAAAGTGCATCAGTCCCTCCTGCAGCAAAGCACCCCCACAACATGAGGCTGCCACCCCTGTGCTTCACGGTTGGGATGGTGTTCTTCGGCTTGCAGGCCTCCCCCTTTTTCCTCCAAACATAACGATGGTCATTATGGCCAAACAGTTATATTTTTGTCTTTGTCCCCATGTGCAGTTGCAAACCGCAGTCTGGCTTTTTAAAGGTGGTTTTTGGAGAAGTGGCTTCTTCCTTGCTGAGCGGCTTTTCAGGTTATGTCGATATAGGACTCGTTTTACTGTGGATATAGATACTTTTGTACCTGTTTCCTCCAGCATCTTCACAAGGTCCTTTGCTGTTGTTCTGGGATTGATTTGCACTCTCTCACCGAAGTACATTAATCTCTAGGAGAAAGAACGCGTCTCCTTCCTGAGCGGTATGATGGCTGCGTGATCCCATGTTGTTTATACTTGCGTACTATTGTTTGTACAGATGAACGTGGTACCTTCAGGTGTTTGGAAATTGCTCCCAAGGATGAACCAGACTTGTGGAGGTCTACAATTATTAGTTCTTGGCTGATTTATTTTTATTTTCCCATGATGTCAAGCAAAGAGGCACTGAGTTTGAAGGTAGACCTTGAAATACATCCACAGGTACACCTCCAATTGACTCAAATGATGTCAATTAGCCTATCAGAAGCTTCTAAAGCCATGACATCATTTTCTGGAATTTTCCAAGCTGTTTAAAGGCACAGTCAACTTAGTGTATGTAAACTTCTGACCCACTGGAAATGTGATACAGTGAAATATATATAAGTGAAATAATCTGTCTGTAAACAATTGTTGGAGAAATGACTTGTGTCATGCACAAAGTAGATGTCCTAACCGACTTGCCAAAACTATAGTTTGTGAACAAGTCATTTGTGGAGTGATTGAAGAACGAGTTTTAATGACGCCAACCTAAGTGTATGTAAACTTCCGACTTCAACTGTAGCTTCTTCCCCATATTTGTGTTTGTTTTTCTGCTCTTTAACACACCAGTATTTCTACTTGCACATCCTCATCTGCACATGTATCACTCCAGTGTAAATGGCTCAATTGTAATTACGTCGCTATTGGCCTATTTACTTCATTTGTACACACTGCATACAGATTTTCTATTGTGTTATTGACTGTTATTCCATGTGTAACTCTGGGTTGTTGTTTGTGTCGCACTGGTTTGCTTTATCTTGGGCCAGGTTTCAGTTGTAAATGAGAACTGGTTCTCAACTGGCCTACCTGGTTAATTAAACTTGAAATTAAAAATAAACATACAGAGAGACTTATGAATTGATTGCTGATTGCCCTTAATTGACTGCTGATTGCCCTTAATTGATTGCTGATTGCCCTTAATTGACTGCTGATTGCCCTTAATTGACTGCTGATTGCCCTTAATTGACTGCATGTGTGTGCTGTGACTTGACTGCTGATTCTTAATTGACCTGATTGCCCTTAATTTTCACTTTAATTTTTTGAACCTCCTTAATTGAATGCTGATTGTCCTCCTGTGATTGATTCACCTTGAGCTTTTTTTAACCTCCCTCCTCCTGTGATTGGAGCATCCCTTCAGCATCCCACCTGTTTTTGCAGGTAACTAGTCTGGTGTGTCACTGTAACGAACTTCTTCTTCGTCTGATGAGGAGTAGGAAGGATCGGACCAAAATGCAGCGTGCTAAGTGTCCATGTTAAATGTATTATATCAGAACACGAAAAATAACTAAATAACAAAGTTGAAGGGAAAGAAATGAAAATCGAAACAGTTCTGTGAAAACACAGACACAGAAAACAACTACCCACAACCCATAGTGGGAAAACAGGCTACCTAAGTATGGTTCTCAATCAGAGACAACGATTGACAGCTGCCTCTGATTGGGAATCATACCAGGCCAAACACATAGAACTATAACACACAGAACAAAACATAGAATGCCTCCCCGCGACTCACGCCCTGACCAAACTAAAATACAGACATAAAAAAAGGAACGAAGGTCAGGACGTGACAGTCACTCTTCCCAAGGCCCATTACCTCAGAGGTTCTATCTACTGTGACATCACTGCCATGTACATACCTCAGAGGTTCTATCTACTGTGACATCACTGCCATGTACATATCTCAGAGGTTCTATCTACTGTGACATCACTGCCATGTACATACCTCAGAGGTTATATCTACTGTGACATCACTGCCATGTACATACCTCAGAGGTTCTATCTACTGTGACATCACTGCTCAGAGGTTATATCTATGTACATCACCATGTACATACCTCAGAGGTTATATCTACTGTGACATCACTGCCATGTACATACCTCATGTACATACCTCAGGTTCTATCTACTGTGACATCACTGCCATGTACATACCTCAGAGGTTCTTCTATCATCACTGTACATATCTCAGAGGTTCTATCACTGCCATGTACATATCTCAGAGGTTCTATCTACTGTGACATCACTGCCATGTACATACCTCAGAGGTTATATCTACTGTGACATCACTGCCATGTACATACCTCAGAGGTTCTATCTACTGTGACATCACTGCCATGTACATACCTCAGAGGTTATATCTACTGTGACATCACTGCCATGTACATACCTCAGAGGTTCTATCTACTGTGACATCACTGCCATGTACATACCTCAGAGGTTCTATCTACTATGACATCACTGCCATGTACATACCTCAGAGGTTATATCTACTGTGACATCACTGCCATGTACATATCTCAGAGGTTCTATCTACTGTGACATCACTGCCATGTACATACCTCAGAGGTTCTATCTACTGTGACATCACTGCCATGTGCATACCTCAGAGGTTCTATCTACTGTGACATCACTGCCATGTACATACCTCAGAGGTTCTATCTACTGTGACATCACTGCCATGTACATACCTCAGAGGTTCTATCTACTGTGACATCACTGCCATGTACATACCTCAGAGGTTCTATCTACTGTGACATCACTGCCATGTACATACCTCAGAGGTTCTATCTACTGTGACATCACTGCCATGTACATACCTCAGAGGTTCTATCTACTGTGACATCACTGCCATGTACATACCTCAGAGGTTCTATCTATCTGTGACATCACTGCCATGTACATACCTCAGAGGTTCTATCTACTGTGACATCACTGCCATGTACATACCTCAGAGGTTCTATCTACTGTGACATCACTGCCATGTACATATCTCAGAGGTTCTATCTACTGTGACATCACTGCCATGTACATACCTCAGAGGTTCTATCTGACATCACTGCCATGACATCACTGCATCATGTGCATACCTCAGAGGTTCTATCTACTGTGACATCACTGCCATGTGACATACCTCAGAGGTTCTATCTACTGTGACATCACTGCCATGTACATACCTCAGAGGTTCTATCTACTGTGACATCACTGCCATGTACATACCTCAGAGGTTCTATCTACTGTGACATCACTGCCATGTACATACCTCAGAGGTTCTATCTACTGTGACATCACTGCCATGTACATACCTCAGAGGTTCTATCTACTGTGACATCACTGCCATGTACATACCTCAGAGGTTCTATCTACTGTGACATCACTGCCATGTACATACCTCAGAGGTTCTATCTACTGTGACATCACTGCCATGTACATACCTCAGAGGTTCTATCTACTGTGACATCACTGCCATGTACATACCTCAGAGGTTCTGTCTACTGTGACATCACTGCCATGTACATACCTCAGAGGTTCTATCTACTGTGACATCACTGCCATGTACATACCTCAGAGGTTCTATCTACTGTGACATCACTGCCATGTACATACCTCAGAGGTTCTATCTACTGTGACATCACTGCCATGTACATACCTCAGAGGTTCTATCTACTGTGACATCACTGCCATGTACATATCTCAGAGGTTCTATCTACTGTGACATCACTGCCATGTACATACCTCAGAGGTTCTATCTACTGTGACATCACTGCCATGTGCATACCTCAGAGGTTCTATCTACTGTGACATCACTGCCATGTGCATACCTCAGAGGTTCTATCTACTGTGACATCACTGCCATGTACATACCTCAGAGGTTCTATCTACTGTGTACATATATCTACTGTGACATCACTGCCATGTACATACCTCAGAGGTTCTATCTACTGTGACATCACTGCCATGTACATATCTCAGAGGTTCTATCTACTGTGACATCACTGCCATGTACATACCTCAGAGGTTCTATCTACTGTGACATCACTGCCATGTGCATACCTCAGAGGTTCTATCTACTGTGACATCACTGCCATGTACATACCTCAGAGGTTCTATCTACTGTGACATCACTGCCATGTACATATCTCAGAGGTTCTATCTACTGTGACATCACTGCCATGTACATACCTCAGAGGTTCTATCTACTGTGACATCACTGCCATGTACATACCTCAGAGGTTCTATCTACTGTGACATCACTGCCATGTACATACCTCAGAGGTTCTATCTACTGTGACATCACTGCCATGTACATACCTCAGATGTTCTATCTACTGTGACATCACTGCCATGTGCATACCTCAGAGGTTCTATCTACTGTGACATCACTGCCATGTGCATACCTCAGAGGTTCTATCTACTGTGACATCACTGCCATGTACATACCTCAGAGGTTCTATCTACTGTGACATCACTGCCATGTACATACCTCAGAGGTTCTATCTACTGTGACATCACTGCCATGTACATATCTCAGAGGTTCTATCTACTGTGACATCACTGCCATGTACATACCTCAGAGGTTCTATCTACTGTGACATCACTGCCATGTGCATACCTCAGAGGTTCTATCTACTGTGACATCACTGCCATGTACATACCTCAGAGGTTCTATGTACTGTGACATCACTGCCATGTACATATCTCAGAGGTTCTATCTACTGTGACATCACTGCCATATACATACCTCAGAGGTTCTATCTACTGTGACATCACTGCCATGTACATACCTCAGAGGTTCTATCTACTGTGACATCACTGCCATGTGCATACCTCAGAGGTTCTATCTACTGTGACATCACTGCCATGTACATATCTCAGAGGTTCTATCTACTGTGACATCACTGCCATGTGCATACCTCAGAGGTTCTATCTACTGTGACATCACTGCCATGTACATACCTCAGAGGTTCTATCTACTGTGACATCACTGCCATGTACATATCTCAGAGGTTCTATCTACTGTGACATCACTGCCATGTGCATACCTCAGAGGTTCTATCTACTGTGACATCACTGCCATGTACATATCTCAGAGGTTCTATCTACTGTGACATCACTGCCATGTACATATCTCAGAGGTTCTATCTACTGTGACATCACTGCCATGTACATGTCATCTGGTTACTGCGTTATCATTTATACATTATCAGTCATGTTTTGCTCAGCACTCACGGCCTGCGTCCCAAATGGAGCCCTAGTCCCTGGATAGTAGGACTGGGAATTGCCAGCGATCTCACGATACGAATATGATTACGATACTCAGGTGCCGATTAAGATATGTATTGCGATTCGATACTTTGATTTTATTGTGATTTGATGTTCCAAACATATTGTTCACTGTACTGTATGTCTGCTAAGGAGAGACGAGAGAGAGAGAGAGAGAGAGAGAGAGAGAGAGAGAGAGAGAGAGAGAGAGAGAGAGAGAGAGAGAGAGAGAGAGAGCGGGAGAGAGAGAAAGAGAGAGAGAGAGAGGGAGAGAGAGAGAGAGAGACGTGACAAAATTAGTTTTGATCAGTCATGGAAATAAAAGTACTGAAATACATATTGGCTCTTTATTTTATAAACAAGATGGAGAACAAGCTATGAGGGAACAATACTGTTGTCAGTCTTTTATTTGGTGTTTATCAGAGGTCATGCTCAGAGAGAGAGAGAGAGAGAGGAAGAAAGATAGAGAGAGGGGAGAAGAGAAAGAGAAAGAGAGAGACAGAGATTATGTACCTACAAAAAGAGTCAATGTATAGGTTCTATTTAAAGCTCAATGGTAGCCTACGACCAATGCACTGACAGGCCTCAAATGTAGTGAAGAGGAAACCAGGAGAGGACAAGCACACATGTCATTTTACATGGAGACTTTACCACAACCTGTTTTAATGCAGCACAAACTATCAAAATGACAGGCTACTTTTAACACTGAGAATAAAAAGGGCGTTTCACTGCCTACATTATTTTAGGAGTCAAATGGCAACTCCTGCTAAATCAAAATCAAATTGAATTGGTCACATACACATATTTAGCAGATGTTATTGTGGGTGTAGCGAAATGCTTGTGAATACAACTAAATAAAACTTTTAAAAAATAGCCTTAACCTGTATTTGCTGTCTGGTCTCTTCTATAGTGTAATCTCTATGTCTATTTATGCTCAAACGTTACTTCTGGTTATTACAACAGGAGTCGAATGGAATTTAACTCATCTCAATGAATAGATCTGAATGAAACCATTTGAACTGGTCTCTTTAAAGGTGTTTTTATGATGATGCTTGATGATATTGTCTCTAATCCTCCATCTTCTCTCCTCCCTGTGGGCGAGTCTGATAAACTTTGATTTGATTTGTGTGTGTGTGTGTAATGATGACTGATTGATATGTTCACGGAGTTTCGGTGATTTATGGATGTGACTCAACGAGGGAGTTATACCTGGACATGGTCGTCAATCGTCGGCGAAAGCGGGGAGGGAGGAGCACTATATCAAATCAAACGGTAATCTGATCTGCTCGGTCATGTTGTCAACAACGACGCATTGTACA
Organism: Oncorhynchus nerka; assembly: GCF_034236695.1. NCBI lineage: Eukaryota > Metazoa > Chordata > Actinopteri > Salmoniformes > Salmonidae > Oncorhynchus > Oncorhynchus nerka. The sequence goes on along the minus strand of NC_088399.1, from coordinate 98,454,156 downwards.
TCGTCCACACGCATAAATGTTTGAATTTTTCAAACTAGTTTTCATTGGGGATTCAGCTGAAGCGTTTGTATCAATAGCAATCGCTTTTGCATGTGAAAACACTGAATCCTACTCAACACTTCACGTGCTTACTTTTGTTTTGAGCACCTGGCTGAAACCCGGGACGTAGCCCTTTTCCAAAACGAATTCAATCAGTTTTCACCCAATTAATACTCCTAAAACCGGGGTATTCCGGGCCAGATAAACGAACACCCTCATTACTTCCACCGTCATCATTTGATTCACTCTCTCGACCAACCAGACGCATTTTACGTTGGTGTGGTTTTGACTGACAAGCAAAATGTGCCAATCCGCTTAACGAAGGCGGGTTTGATTATATTCTGTGCCGCTACGAAGTTATTTTTGAAATGAGTTTCCCCTACTGGCCAGGTAAATATACCTCTTCCGGGTTTGATACGTATTTATTGTGTACATGTGTAATAGCTCTTTACTGTTGGGCGTTATGTCCATATATTCATTTGGTTTGCAGTGGTGAAACGAGTTGACTGCTGCCACAAAAAGTTACAGAAGTTAGACTTTAGCAAGACACATATAACAATGTAGCTAGTTACAAACACTGTTGCTAATGAACATGTAGGTAGCATCATGTTGGTCACTCGAATACAACGGCGTTTGGCTACATTGTAACGGCCCTGCTACACTACGTCGAGGGAACGCTGTCATACTGCCTCCAATGGGAGCGACCAAGATCAATAACCTCAAAGGTTCAATACTCGATGGCTGACGCGCAAATTTTTTAAATTGACATTTTATTTAAACTTTATTTCAGGTAAAAAAAAAACAAATTCTTATTTACAATGACGGCCTACCAAAAGGCCTCCTGCGGGGACGGCGGCTGGGATTTAAATAAAAATAAATAAAAATATAAATATAGGACAAAACACACATCATGACAAGAGAGACAACACTACATAAAGAAAGACCTAAGACAACAACATAGCATGGCAGCAACATATGACAACAACATGGTAGCAACACAACATGGTAGCAGCACAAAACAGGGTACAAACATTATTGGGCACAGACAACAGCACAAAGGGCAAGAAGGTAAAGACAACAATACATCACACAAAGCAGCCACAACTGTCAGTAAGACTGTCCATGATTGAGTCTTTGAATGAATGAGTGTTTGTTGCAGCTCGTTCCAGTCCCTAGCTGCAGCGAACTGAAAAGAGGAGTGACTCAGGGATGTGTGAGCTTTGGAGACCTTTAACAGAATGTGACTGGCAGAACGGGTGTTGTATGTGGAGGATGAGGGCTGCAGTAGATATCTCAGAGAGGGGAGTGAACAGGTGTTGTATGTGGAGGATGAGGGCTGCAGTAGGTATCTCAGATAGGGGGGAGTGAACAGGTGTTGTATGTGGAGGATGAGGGCTGCAGTAGGTATCTCAGATAGGGGGGAGTGAGGCCTAAGAGGGTTTTATAAATAAGCATCAACCAGTGGGTCTTGCGTCGGGTATACAGAGATTACCAATTTACAGAGGAGTATAGAGTGCAGTGATGTACCCTATAAGAAGGGCAGATTTGGTGGCAAATCTGATGGCCAAATGGTAAAGAACATCTAGCCGCTCCAGAGCACCCTTACCTGCTGATCTATAAATGACTTCTCCCTAATTTAGCATGGGTAGGATGGTCATCTGAATCAGGGTTAGTCTGGCAGCTGGGGTGAAAGAGGAGCGATTACGATAGAGGAAACCAAGTCTAGATTTGACCTTAGCCTACAGCTTTGATATGTGCTGAGAGAAGGGCAGTGCACCGTCTAGCCATACTCTTCATTCTATAGTATGATGAAATGATGAAATGAAGACGAAGTAGATTTTGGTTACATATGTCCTCGACAATACACCATTGTTATTTTACTAAGGTGTATTGCCGCTCCTTTAGTACAACCACTAGCAACAATTATGAGTACATGGGAAAGACTGGACCAAAGCTATTGTACTATAAAGCTATTGATTCTAAACTCTATCGGATCTAAACTCTATCGGATTCTAAACTCTATCGGATTCTAAACTCTGTCGGATTCTAAACTCTATCGGATCTAAACTCTGTCGGATTCTAAACTCTATCGGATCTAAACTCAATCGGATTCTAAACTCTGTCGGATTCTAAACTCTATCGGATCTAAACTCAATCGGATTCTAAACTCTGTCGGATTCTAAACTCTATCGGATCTAAACTCTATCAGATTCTAAAGTCCATCGATAGTCTTGCTTAAGGTTTTAAAATAACTTTTTTTTTTAAGAGAAATTGCAGAAATGTGCGGGGTTTATGACTTTGTGGCTGTGGTAACTAGGGACGGCCCGCATTGCACCTTTTCGAAGTTGAGTCAGTTCTGAGTTGGTGAATTACATTTTGAATGAGAATCACAACGTAAATAAGCTTAGTTTACACAGGCATTTGTTTTTTAACCTTAGCTAGCTACGTCCAATGGATGACATTGAGATTCTTGCCTGTTAAGTAATCTGTCTAACGCGTCTGCTCACATAACAACAGCTAGCTAACTATTTAATCCAGTGTCCAACAAGTGTATTACGTACCACTATTAGCTAGCAAGCTATTTACCTTGTGGTGTGAATCATTTTTCAGTCTAGTACCTAGCTAGCTAATTCACAGATACCTCATTGTGAACTAGCTCCGGTATATAGAAATGGCCCTCATCGTTCATGTCTGTTTACAGCCATTCATCAACAGCTGATCAAATCAAATTGTATTAGTCACATGTGCCTACTTACAAGCCCCTAACCAACAGTGCAGTTAATTTACACACACACACACACACACACACACATATATATACACTGTATGAGTAAGAATTAAAAAATAAAAGAAACAAGTTATTAAAGAGGAACAGTAAAATAACAATAGTGAGACTATACACAGGGGGTTACTGGTACAGGGTGAATGTGCAGGGGCACCGGCTAGTTGAGGTAATATGTACATGTAGGTAGAGTTATTAAAGGGACTATAGATGATAACAGAGAGGAGCAGCAGCGTGGGGGGGGCAATGCAAATAGTCTGGGAAGCCATTTGACTAGATGTTCAGGAGTCTTATGGTTTGGACCTAGACTTGGACCTAGACTTGGCTCTCCGGTACCACTTGCCATGCGGTAGCAGAGAGAACAGTCTATGACTAGGGTGGCTGGAGTCTTTGACAATTTTTAGGGCCTTCCTCTGACACCGCCTAGTGTAGAGGTCCTGGAACACAGGAAGCTTGGACCCAGTAATGTACTGGGCCGTACACACTACCCTCTGTAGTGCCTTGCGGTCGGAGGCCGAGCAGTTGCCATACCAAGCAGTGATGCAACCAATGGTGCGGCTGAAGAACCCTTTTGAGGATCTGAAGACCCTTGCCAAATCTTTTCAGTCTCCTGAGGGGGAATAGGTTTTATCGTGCCCTCTTCACGACTGTCTTGGAGTACTTGGACCATATTAGTTTATTGGTGATGTGGACACCAAGCAATTTGAAGCTCTCAACCTGCTCCACCGCAGCCCAGTCGATGAGAATGGGGTCGTGCTCAGTCCTCTTTTTCCTGTAGTCCACAATGATCTCCTTTGTCTTGATCACGTTGAGGGTGAGGTTGTTATTCTGGCACCACCCGGCCAGGTATCTGACCTCCTTCTTATAGGTTGTCTCAGCGCTGTCAGTGATCAGGCCTACCACTGTTGTGTCATCTGCAAACTTGATGATGGTGTTGGAGTCGTGCCTGGCCATGCAGTCATGAGTGAACAGGTAGCACAGTAGGGGACTGAGCACACACGCCTGAGGGACCACTGTGTTGAGGATCAGCGTGGGGGATGTGTTGTTACATACCCTAACCATCTGGAGGCGGCCCGTCAGGAAGTCCAGGATCCAGATGCAGAGGGAGGGGTTTAGTCCCAGGGTTCTTAGCTTAGTGAGGAGCTTTGCGGCCTCTACGGTGTTGAACGCTGAGCTGTAGTCAATGAATAGCATTCTCACATAGGTGTTCCTTTTGTCCAGATGGGAAAGGGCTGTGTGAAGTGCAATAGAGATTGCATCATCTGTAAATTGGAGTGGGTTTAGGGTTCTGGGATAATGGTGTTGATGTGAGCCATGACCAACCTTTCAAAGCACTTCAAGGCTACAGACGTGAGCGCTACGGGTCTGTAGTCATATAGGCAGGTTACCTTATTGTTCTTGGGCACAGGGACTATGGTGGTCTGCTTGAAACATGTTGGTATTACAGACTCTGACAGGGAGAGTTTGAAAATGTCAGTGAAGACACTTGCCAGTTGGTCAGCGCATGCTCGCCGTACACATCCTGGTAATCTGTCTGGCCCTGCGGCCTTGTGATGTTTACCTGTTTAAAGGTCTTACTCACATCTGCTGTGGAGAGCATGATCACACAGTCTTCCGGAACAGCTGGCGCTCTCATGCATGTTCCAGTGTTATTTGCCTCAAAGCGAGCATAGAAGTTGTTTAGCTTGTCTGGTAGGCTCGTGTCACTGGGCAGCTCTCGCCTGTGCTTCCCGTTGTAGCCTGTAATGGTCATTCCTCATGTCTGTTTGCAGCCATTCACCAACATATGATCATATGATCATCAGCAATTTGAGATACTGGCTGATGTAAGTATGGCTTTATAAATACATTTGATTCGATGTGTGTTTACAGCCGTTCACCAACTAATTTGGTTTTAATAAAAGGTAAACAAAATAGTCTTGCTGTCTTGAATGAGAAGTGAAACATGTGTTACCATGCAGTCTGTCGCTCCCTATAGTGCAGGGAATAGAAGACCCTGGTACATCAAGCCCCATAGTTGAACCCTCTGTCTCCGGGGCCGAGATCTTGAGAACTGAGAACCTGTATCCTGTCACTGTGCATTGCAGTGGCCATTATGTCCTTGAAGGAACAAATGAAAACCGTTGCGGCCACTGACACCCTCTGTCTTCTTCCCCAGTTATGCACCATATCCTAGTGACCTAGTCCATTCTCATTACAGTGGAGTTTGTTTCCTTTTTGTAACCCTGACATACCACAACTGTTACTGACCTCCCTTTCTATTTCACTCCCCAGCTGAGCCTAATATACGCCAGTAGCCCAGCCCCAGTAGCCCATCGCAGCACCCCAGCCCCAGTAGCCCATCGCAACACCCCAGCCCCAGTAGCCCATCGCAGCACCCCAGCCCCAGTAGCCCATCGCAGCACCCCAGCCCCAGTAGCCCATCCCAGCACCCCAGCCCCAGTAGCCCACCCCAGTCCCAGTAGCCCATCCCAGCACCCCAGCCCCAGTAGCCCATCGCAGCACCCCAGCCCCAGTAGCCCATCGCAGCACCCCAGCCCCAGTAGGCCATTGCAGCACCACAACCCCAGTAGCCCAGCCCCAGTAGCCCATCCTAGCACCCCAGTCCCAGTAGCCTATCCCAGCACCCCAGTAGCCCTTCCCAGCACTCCAGTCCCAGTAGCCCATCCCATCACCCCAGTTCCAGCACCACAGCACCAGTTGCCCATCCCATCCCCCTAGCTCCAGCACCCCAGTCCCAGTAGCCCATCCCATCACCCGTTCCCAGCACCCCAGTCACAGTAGGCCATCCTCGCACCCCAGTCCCAGTAGCCCATCCCATCACCCCAGCTCCAGCACCACAGCACCAGTAGCCCATCCCATCACGCCAGCTCCAGCACCCCAGTCCCAGTAGGCCATCCCAGCACCCCAGCCCCTGTAGCCCATCCCAGCACCCCAGTCCCAGTAGGCCATCCCAGCACCCCAGTAGGCCATCCCAGCACCCCAGTCCCAGTAGACCATCCCAGCACCCCAGCCCCTGTAGCCCATCCCAGCACCCCAGTAGGCCATCCCAGCACCCCAGCCCCAGTAGGCCATCCCAGCACCCCAGCCAAACAATGATGCGATGTTATTGTTCTTGCTCATTTTTCAAAATAAAAGCCTGAAACTATGTCTAACAACTGTTGACACCTTGAGGAAGCGATAGGAAAAGGAATCTGGTCGATATCCCTTTAAATGGAGCAAAGGCAGGCTATGGAACATGGAGGTTTCAAAACAGAAGCCACTTCCTGGTTTGATTTTCCTCAGGGTTTCGCCTGCAATATCAGTTCTGTTATACTCACAGACAATATTTTGACAGTTTTGGAAACTTTATAATCTGTCAATTATATTATATTCTAGCATCTGGTCCTGAGAAATAGGCCGTTTACTTTGGGAATGTTATTTTTCCAAACATAAAAATAGTGCCCCATAGATTCAAGAGGTTAACACCAGGTCCTCTCCTTTAATACCAAGTTCTCTCCTTTAATACCAGGTCCTCTCCTTTAATACCAAGTCCTCTCCTTTAATACCAGGTCCTCTCCTTTAACACCAAGTCCTCTCCTTTAACACCAGGTCCTCTCCTTTAATACCAGGTCCTCTCCTTTAATACCAGGTCCTCTCCTTTAACACCAGGTCCTCTCCTTTAACACCAGGTCCTCTCCTTTAATACCAGGTCCTCTCCTTTAATACCAGGTCCTCTCCTTTAATACCAGGTCCTCTCCTTTAATACCAGGTCCTCTCCTTTAATACCAGGTCCTCTCCTTTAATACCAGGTCCTCTCCTTTAATACCAGGTCCTCTCCTTTAATACCAGGTCCTCTCCTTTAACACCAGGTCCTCTCCTTTAATACCAGGTCCTCTCCTTTAATACCAGGTCCTCTCCTTTAATACCAGGTCCTCTCCTTTAATACCAGGTCCTCTCCTTTAATACCAGGTCCTCTCCTTTAACACCAGGTCCTCTCCTTTAATACCAGGTCCTCTCCTTTAATACCTTTAATACCAGGTCCTCTCCTTTAACACCAGGTCCTCTCCTTTAATACCAGGTCCTCTCCTTTAATACCAGGTCCTCTCCTTTAATACCTTTAATACCAGGTCCTCTCCTTTAATACCAGGTCCTCTCCTTTAATACCTTTAATACCAGGTCCTCTCCTTTAATACCAGGTCCTCTCCTTTAATACCTTTAATACCAGGTCCTCTCCTTTAATACCAGGTCCTCTCCTTTAACACCAGGTCCTCTCCTTTAATACATTTCACGGCAAAGTTGTATTCGGTGTAACGTCGTTCTTCGTTTGTCGAAAGAGAGTCGGACCGAAATGCAGCGTGGTGGTTACTCATGTCTTTAATGAAGGAAGAGCGATACATGAAATAACTATACAAATGCAAACCAACAAAACGGAACGTGAAACCTATTACAAGCCTATCTGGTGAACACTACACAGAGACAGGAACAATCACCCACGAAATACAAAGTGAAACCCAGGCTACCTAAATACGGTTCCCCATCAGAGACAACGAGAATCACCTGACTCTGATTGAGAACCGCCTCAGGCAGCCAAGCCTATGCAACACCCCTACTCAGCCGCAATCACAATAACTACAAAACCCCAATACGAAATACATTTAAACCCATGTCACACCCTGGCCTGACCAAATATATAACGAAAACACAAAACACTATGACCAAGGCGTGACATTCGGCTCGTGACAAATAACATTTGATTTGATTTGGTTTGATGTCACTTTCATGGAATTGTCAGATAAAAACAGAAACAGGGGTTGACCATCTCATCCTGGTTTAGACGTGGGTTATGTCTACTTTCTACACTGAACAAAAATATGAACACAATATGCAACAATTTGCAACAATTTTACCGAGTTACAGTTCATATGAGGAAATCAGTCAATTGAAGTAAATTAATTAGGCCCTGATCTATGGATTTCGCATGACTGGGCGCACTGGGGAGCCAGGCTCAGCCAATCAGTTTTTCCCCACAAAAGGACTTTATTACTCATCAGTTTCATCAGCTGTCCGGGTGGCTGGTCCCAGACGATTCCACAGGTCTAGAAGCCGGATGTGGAGATCCTGGGCTGGGATGGTTACACGTGGATCTGTGGTTCTCAAATTCTCTAAAATGACGTTGGAGGCGGCTTATGGTAGAGAAATTAACATTCAAATGAACATTCTCTGGCAACAGCTCGGGTGAACGTGTGTGAAGTTGTCATCAAGCCAAAGGGTGGCGACTTTAAAGAATCTCAAATAGAACATATATTGTGATTTGTTTAACACTTTTTTGGTTACTACATGATTCCATATGTGTTAGTTTTGATGTCTTCACTATTATTCTACCATGTAGAACATAGTAGAAATAAAGAACAACCGTTGAATGAGTAGGTGTTCTAAAACTTTTGACTGGCACTGAAGGTGTGTGTGTGTGTGTGTGTGTGTGTGTGTGTGTGTGTGTGTGTGTGTGTGTGAACGTTATTCTGTGTTAAACCTCTCATCAGCTGTTTTCTAAAGTTGACTATCAGAGGAACATCAAGTTTCTCCACAGCTCCAGAATGGTGTGTGTGTGTGTGTGTAAACAGCTGTGTGCACTGTGTGTGTGTGTAAACAGCTGTGTGCACTGTGTGTGTGTTGTGTATAGGACACACTGCGGTTACCTCCGTGTGTGTGTGTGTTTACCTCTGTGTGTGTATAAACAGCTGTGTGTGTGTTTACGAGTGTGTGTGTGTGTGTGTGTGTAAACAGCTGTGTGTGTGTGTGTGTGTGTGTGTGTAAACAGCTGTGTGTGTGTGTGTGTAAACAGCTGTGTGTGTGTATGTGTGTGTGTTGTGTTGTGTATAGGACACACTACGGTTACCTCCCAGCAGGCAGACGGATCCATTGTTCCCGAATCGGAGGAGAGTCTCCAACTCTTCCAGTCAGGATGCGGAGCGCTGAGCACTCAAACTGAAACAACAACCACCATCAACGTTCACACACTGTATTCCTGACGTCCGTCCCGCAGAACAATGGAGCGTCTCCCTCAGTCGTCGCCTTTTCCTATGGTCTGGATCCGTTTGGTTCCCATAGTGCCCTTGTAGCTAGGACTGGCCTGTTCTGGAGAGACTTGGCCACAAGTGTACCCTTGGTCACCGATCAGTTGTGTCTTTGTCTCTGTTTGACTCTCTCACACACAATAACACCCAACTCAGACATAGACCACTGAAACAACACACGTTATAGACCCACTTTTTTTTTAAAGATGGGTATTTACAGTCATAGTAAATACAGTCATAGTAATTACAGTCATAGTAATTACAGTCATAGTAATTACAGTCATAGTAATTACAGTCATAGTATTTACAGTCATAGTAATTACAGTCATAGTAATTACAGTCATAGTATTTTACAGTCATAGTATTTTACAGTCATAGTATTTTACAGTCATAGTAAATACAGTCATAGTATTTTACAGTCATAGTATTTTACAGTCATAGTATTTTACAGTCATAGTAATTACAGTCATAGTAAATACAGTCATAGTATTTTACAGTCATAGTATTTTACAGTCATAGTAATTACAGTCATAGTAATTACAGTCATAGTATTTTACAGTCATAGTATTTTACAGTCATAGTAATTACAGTCATAGTAATTACAGTCATAGTAATTACAGTCATAGTATTTACAGTCATAGTATTTACAGTCATAGTAATTACAGTCATAGTAATTACAGTCATAGTAAATACAGTCATAGTAATTACAGTCATAGTAATTACAGTCATAGTATTTTACAGTCATAGTATTTTACAGTCATAGTATTTTACAGTCATAGTAATTACAGTCATAGTAATTACAGTCATAGTAATTACAGTCATAGTAAATACAGTCATAGTAAATACAGTCATAGTAATTACAGTCATAGTAATTACAGTCATAGTAATTACAGTAATTACAGTCATAGTAATTACAGTCATAGTAATTACAGTCATAGTAAATACAGTCATAGTAATTACAGTCATAGTAATTACAGTCATAGTAATTACAGTAATTACAGTCATAGTAATTACAGTCATAGTAATTACAGTCATAGTAAATACAGTCATAGTAATTACAGTCATAGTAATTACAGTCATAGTAATTACAGTAATTACAGTCATAGTAATTACAGTAATTACAGTCATAGTAAATACAGTCATAGTAAATACAGTCATAGTAAATACAGTCATAGTAATTACAGTCATAGTAATTACAGTCATAGTAATTACAGTCATAGTATTTTACAGTCATAGTAATTACAGTCATAGTATTTACAGTCATAGTAATTACAGTCATAGTAATTACAGTCATAGTATTTACAGTCATAGTATTTACAGTCATAGTAATTACAGTCATAGTATTTACAGTCATAGTAATTACAGTCATAGTAATTACAGTAATTACAGTCATAGTAATTACAGTCATAGTAATTACAGTCATAGTAAATACAGTCATAGTATTTACAGTCATAGTATTTACAGTCATAGTAATTACAGTCATAGTAATTACAGTCATAGTAAATACAGTAATTACAGTCATAGTAATTACAGTCATAGTAATTACAGTCATAGTAATTACAGTCATAGTAATTACAGTCATAGTAAATACAGTCATAGTAATTACAGTCATAGTAATTACAGTCATAGTAATTACAGTCATAGTATTTACAGTCATAGTATTTACAGTCATAGTAATTACAGTCATAGTAATTACAGTCATAGTATTTTACAGTCATAGTATTTTACAGTCATAGTAATTACAGTCATAGTAATTACAGTCATAGTAATTACAGTCATAGTATTTACAGTCATAGTATTTACAGTCATAGTATTTACAGTCATAGTAATTACAGTCATAGTATTTACAGTCATAGTATTTACAGTCATAGTATTTACAGTCATAGTATTTACAGTCATAGTAATTACAGTCATAGTAATTACAGTCATAGTAAATACAGTCATAGTAATTACAGTCATAGTAATTACAGTCATAGTAATTACAGTAATTACAGTCATAGTAATTACAGTAATTACAGTCATAGTAATTACAGTAATTACAGTCATAGTAATTACAGTAATTACAGTCATAGTAATTACAGTCATAGTAATTACAGTCATAGTAAATACAGTCATAGTATTTACAGTCATAGTATTTACAGTCATAGTAATTACAGTCATAGTAATTACAGTAATTACAGTCATAGTAATTACAGTAATTACAGTCATAGTAATTACAGTCATAGTAATTACAGTCATAGTAAATACAGTCATAGTATTTACAGTCATAGTATTTACAGTCATAGTATTTACAGTCATAGTATTTACAGTCATAGTAATTACAGTCATAGTAATTACAGTCATAGTAAATACAGTCATAGTATTTTACAGTCATAGTAATTACAGTCATAGTAATTACAGTCATAGTAATTACAGTAATTACAGTCATAGTAATTACAGTCATAGTAATTACAGTAATTCAGTCATAGTAATTACAGTCATAGTAATTACAGTCATAGTAAATACAGTCATAGTATTTACAGTCATAGTATTTACAGTCATAGTAATTACAGTCATAGTAATTACAGTAATTACAGTCATAGTAATTACAGTCATAGTATTTACAGTCATAGTATTTACAGTCATAGTATTTACAGTCATAGTAATTGTTATAGTTTCTGAAAAATGAGTCATGTCCCCTGGTGGAATTACTCAGAACAAGAGCTTAGAGGAGTTTTGATGTAAAAACACCTGACTTACTAAGAAGGGGACATGGATCAAAGCAGTGGCCATCATGGCCCCTAGTTGACCTCTGACACACAGTAGGTGTCTTTGTAACTCACCACACACAGACACACCTCTGATCCCCTCATTGGGTGGCGGGTTGCCCTGACATTGAGCCAGAGAGGTGCTCATGGGACTCTGATGCTATAACAATGTAACAATGCCCAGCTCTGCTCGCCGCTCCAGTGTCAGGACGGACAATCCCTGCCGCCCCACCACCACCGCCCGGCTAGTCTCAGGGGGAAAAGTTTGGGGGGGGGGGTTGCGTTTCAAAATTGTAAATAAAGATTTGGGTAAAATGGGTTGATTTGATTTCAATGGGAACTTCAAAAAACCTAGTGAGATACTGTCTTTGTATCAGGGACGGCCGCATTCCAAACTGCACCCTATTCCCTATGTAGTGCACTACTGGCATCCTATTCCCTATGTAGTGCACTACTGGCACCCTATTCCCTATATAGTGCACTACAGCTGGCAGGGAACACCACAACGCCTGCATTCCAAAGGGCACCCTATTCCCTATGTAGTGCACTACTGGCACCCAATTCCCTATGTAGTGCACAACTGGCACCCAATTCCCTATGTAGTGCACTACTGGCACCCAATTCCCTATGTAGTGCACTACTGGCACCCTATTCCCTATGTAGTGCACTACTGGCACCCTATTCCCTATGTAGTGCACTACTGGCAACCTATTCCCTATGTAGTGCACTACTGGCACCCAATTCCCTATGTAGTGCACTACTGGCACCCTATTCCCTATGTAGTGCACTACTGGCACCCTATTCCCTATGTAGTGCACTACTGGCAACCTATTCCCTATGTAGTGCACTACTGGCACCCTATTCCCTATGTAGTGCACTACTGGCACCCTATTCCCTATGTAGTGCACTACTGGCACCCTATTCCCTATGTAGTGCACTACTGGCACCCAATTCCCTATGTAGTGCACTACTGGCACCCCATTCCCTATGTAGTGCACTACTGGCACCCCATTCCCTATGTAGGGCACTACTGGCACCCTATTCCCTATGTAGTGCACTACTGGCACCATATTCCCTATGTAGTGCACTACTGGCACCCTATTCCCTATGTAGTGCACTACTGGCACCCTATTCCTTATGTAGTGCACAACAGCTGGCAGGGAACACCACAACGATTGCATTCTAAACAGCACCCTATTCCCTATGTAGTGCACTACTGGCACCCTATTCCCTATGTAGTGCACTACTGGCACCCTATTTCCTATATAGTGCACCACTAGCACCCACTGCTTATCCCTGGTCTGGCCTGCTTATCCCTGGTCTGGCCTGCTTAACCCTGGCCCAGTCCTGCCCCTCGTAGGGACAGCCACTGTTGGCCTGCTTAACCCTGGCCCAGTCTCCAGATCTCAACCCCATAGAAAATCTTTGGAGGGAGTTGAAAGTCCGTGTTGCCCAGCAACAGCCCCAAAACATCACTGCTCTAGAGGAGATCTGCATGGAGGAATGGGCCAAAATACCAGCAAGAGTGTGTGAAAACCTTGTGAAGACTTACAGAAAACGTTTTACATCTGTCATTGCCCACAAAGGGTATATAACAAAGTATTGAGGTAAACTTTTGTTATTGACCAAATACTTATTTTCCACCATAATTTGCAAATAAATTCATTAAAAATCCTACAATGTGATTTTCTAGATTTTTTTTCTCATTTTGTCTGTCATAGTTGAAGTGTACCTATGATGAAAATTACAGGCCTCTCTCATCTTTTTAAGTGGGAGAACTTGCACAATTGGTGGCTGACTAAATACTTTTTTGCCCCATTGTATATAGGGAAGGAACCACAGGGAGTGACATATATAGGGAAGGAACCAAAGGGAGAGACATATATAGGGAAGGAACCAAAGGGAGGGACACATATAGGGAGGGAACCAAAGGGAGTGACATATATAGGGAAGGAACCAAAGGGAGTGACATATATAGGGAAGGAACCAAAGGGAGTGACATATATAGGGAAGGAACCAAAGAGAGAGACATATATAGGGAATGAACCAAAGAGAGAGACATATATAGGGAAGGAACCACAGGGAGTGACATATATAGGGAAGGAACCAAAGGGAGTGACATATATAGGGAAGGAACCAAAGGGAGTGACATATATAGGGAAGGAACCAAAGGGAGAGACATATATAGGGAAGGAACCAACGGGAGAGACATATATAGGGAAGGAACCAACGGGAGGGACATATATAGGGAAGGAACCAAAGGGAAAGAGAGAGACATATATAGGGAAGGAACCAAAGAGAGAGACATATATAGGGAAGGAACCAAAGAGAGAGACATATATAGGGAAGGAACCAAAGGGAGTAACACATATAGGGTTGGAACCAAAGGGAGGGACATATATAGGGAAGGTAATCAGGGAGGTGATGAAGTCCAGGTGAGTCTGATGACGCGCAGGTGTGTGTGTGTCATCTGTGTGTGTGTGTGTGTGTGTGTGTGTGTGTGTGTGTGTGTGTGTGTGTGTGTGTGTGTGTGTGTGTGTCTGTGTGTGTGTCTGTGTGTGTGTGTGTGTGTGTGTGTGTGTGTGTGTGTGTGTGTGTGTGTGTCATTAGGAAGTGCATCAGCAGTCAGGAGGGCAACAATTTGGGGATGCAGGAAACACAGCTATCTCACAGTTGACTGTGAGATAGATTCAGTCTTCCTAGCTTTAGTGGAGGAAGTGTCCCAGAGAAAAATTAGTCACGACCATAGCTGGCTATTTTGATCAGGGTTGTATGGCTATAGGGTTGCCAACTTTCTCACTGCCAAATGAGGGCCAAAAGGTGGTGCCAGTGCAGGGTGCCACGGCGGTGTGGGCACCATGTTGTGTGAATGAATATACAGTTGTGTGTTCTTATTCAATTGGAAAGGCAAAACATGTTTTATATTCCCATAGCTTTACTAAAACTGTATCACTATGTAAACTTATGTGAATAAACCTCCAAAAAAAAATTATGATCAAAGAAATCACAATTTGGGCCTTTATACAGATAAAAAAAACATTAGAATGCAGAAGAGGAAAAGACACCATCAGTTCAGAGACACCGTCAGCAGTTCAGAGACACCATCAGTTCAGAGAGGAGGGACACGAGTCTCTCACCTCGTCTACTTTTCCCATTCAGGCAGTCCTTCATTCATAAAATCCTTTGTCCCTTTGCAAAGACAGAAGTTATTACATGACAACTTCTTCACAGATATTTGAAGTTCACTTTTTGATCAGCTCTGTGCTACATCTGGTTGTTGAGTCTGACCTTTTAAATGGTCATCAGAGAGAGAGAGAATCCTCTCTCTCTTTTACAAAGGCATTTGAGCCTGGTACACTGAGGACAAATGAGACAATCCTGAACATGTTGATCAAGTTGGCTTTTCCTAGGTTTTTTGGAAAATTGCCACCCCACTTCTTCTCACTGGTGGATTTTGCTGTTTCCTGTCTGGCTTTTGTACTTCCTCCCGGCACAACACTCTTCATAGTTGGTCCACACTAACTGTCTCTGTCATTTTGAGGGCAACCACCACCTGCTCCAGGTCAGTGAAGGAGAGCTCTGATCGGTTTCAGTTTCATTACATTTTCTGGTGAGAAATCACAACATTGACATTCATGACATTTGAGTCATGAAGCAAAGCACCGTGTTTAACACATATGAGGCTTCACTTCACCGTGACTTTGTCATTTTTCGCAGTGGACGTCACGAAGAATGCACCGATATTGGTAGCACCTTTAGCTAGCTTGGCCTTCGTGTGCATTTCTGTGGATGCATGCTGAGCCTCTCCGTGGCCAATTGAGAATTGCCGATGACATAAAGTACAGAAAGCTTTCGTCGAGTCACCACTGACAGGCTGAACGCACATCTTTTGTGCTTCTTGTTTGTTGTAGCTACAATTCGTTTCCTTCTTTGCAGGTTTAATCCATATTTCCTTGATCTGCCAAACCGAACGAACAACAACAGAAATTACTTTGCAATTATTGGCGAGTTTACGCTATACGGATGAATATACGAGACAAGGGATGTCCCGTATGGGACAAACCAATTTAGGTCAAAATAAGGGAGATCCCGGCTAATACGGGACAGTTGGCAACCCTAGATATGGCAGAGCATGTCCGTCGCCAAACCCTATTAATCCCCATGTCCGTCGCCAAACCCTATTAATCCCCATGTCCGTCGCCAAACCCTATTAATCCCCATGTCCGTCGCCAAACCCTATTAATCCCCATGTCTATTAATCCCCATGTCCAAACCCTATTAATCCCCACCCTATTGTCCATGTCCGCCAAACCCTATTAATCCCCATGTGTCCTATTAATCCGCCATACCCTATTAATCCCCATGTCCTATTAATCCCCATGCCATACCCTATTAATCCCCATGTCCGTCGCCAAACCCTATTAATCCCCATGTCCGTCGCCATACCCTATTAATCCCCATGTCCGTCGCCAAACCCTATTAATCCCCATGTCCGTCGCCAAACCCTATTAATCCCCATGTCCGTCGCCAAACCCTATTAATCCCCATGTCCGCCAAACCCTATTAATCCCCAAACCCTATTAATCCCCATGTCCGTCGCCAAACCCTATTAATCCCCATGTCCGTCGCCAAACCCTATTAATCCCCATGTCCGTCGCCAAACCCTATTAATCCCCATGTCCGTCGCCATACCCTATTAATCCCCATGTCCGTCGCCAAACCCTATTAATCCCCATGTCCGTCGCCAAATCCCCATGTCCGTCGCCCCTATTAATCCCCATGTCCGCCACCCTGCCGCCAAACCCTATTAATCCCCATGTCCGTGCCAAACCCTATTAATCCCCATGTCCGTCGCCAAACCCTATTAATCCCCATGTCCGTCGCCAAACCCTATTAATCCCCATGTCCGTCGCCAAACCCTATTAATCCCCATGTCCGTCGCCATACCCTATTAATCCCCATGTCCGTCGCCAAATCCTATTAATCCCCATGTCCGTCGCCAAACCCTATTAATCCCCATGTCCGTCGCCAAACCCTATTAATCCCCATGTCCGTCGCCAAACCCTATTAATCCCCATGTCCGTCGCCAAACCCTAGCTCAACACCGGTCATTTAAAATACTAAAATCATTCCAATCCCCATTAAAAGGCAAACGCAGTTTAGGACCATGCAGACGGCTCAAACCCTGGTTGAATCCCCATGTCCGCTGAGACAAACTACACTATTAATCCCTTTTTCTATCAGAACAACAACAACAAAAGAAACAAACAAAAAAGATGTCGGCAGTAGATCTGAATGACATAAAAACCCTACTTAATCCTCCATGTCCATGAAGTGCTTGAGATCCCAATGACCACGTCACGGCAGGTTAATCCCCATGTATAAAGTTAGGATAATTAAAGTATTAATCCCCATGTCCGTAGCCAAACCCTATTAATCCAGTTTAATCCCCATGTCCGTCGCCAAACCCTATTAATCCCCATGTCCGTCGCCAAACCATAAAGGATAGGATTAATCCCCATTTAACCCTATTAATCCCCATTTTGTCCGATTAGCTAAAACCCTATTAATCCACATGTCCGTCGCCAAACCCTAGTTCAATCCACTGTCCAGTTCAGAAACCCTAGTTAATCCCCATGTCCAGAAACCCCAGCAGTTCAGAGACACCGTCCCCAGCAGTTCAGAAACCCTATTAATCCCCATGTCCGTCGCAGTTCAAACCCTCAGCAGTTCAATCCCCATGTCCAGTTCAGAAACCCTAGTTAATCCCCATGTCCAGTTCAGAAACCCTAGTTAATCCCCATGTCAGCAGTTCAAACCCTAGCTCAACACCGGTCATTTAAAATACTAAAATCATTCCAATCCCCATTAAAAGGCAAATGCAGTTTAGGACCATGCAGACGGCTCAGGGCAATTTCCCCTGCTGGTTGAGAGCACTGAGGTACGGCTGAGACAAAGCTACACTAAAGAGCGTAACTTTTTCAGAACAACAGAACAACAACAACAAAAGAAACAAACAAAAAAGATGTCGGCAGTAGATCTGAATGACTTCAAACCCGTAGCACTCACCTCCGTCGCCATGAAGTGCTTCGAGAGGCAATGACCACGTCACGGCAGGTTAGGAGAATTAAAGTATAAAGTTAGGATAATTAAAGTAGAAAGTTAGGAGAATTAACAGCAGTTTAGGAAAATTAAAGTAGCAGATTAGGGTAATTAACAGCAGATTTAACATAACAGGATAGGATAATTAGGTTACATTTTGGGTAAGGATTAGCTAAAATGCTGGACTCCATCTAGCCACAACCGTGGAAACCATCAGTTCAGAGACACTGTCAGCAGTTCAGAGACACCGTCAGCAGTTCAGAGACACCGTCAGTTCAGAGACCCCGCCAGCAGTTCAGAGACACCGTCAGCAGTTCAGAGACACCGCCAGCAGTTCAGAGACACCGTCAGCAGTTCAGAGACACCGCCAGCAGTTCAGAGACACCATCAGCAGTTCAGAGACACAAGTCAGCAGTTCAGAGACACCGTCAGCAGTTCAGAGACACCGTCAGCAGTTCAGAGACACCGTCAGCAGTTCAGAGACACAAGTCAGCAGTTCAGAGACACAAGTCAGCAGTTCAGAGACACCAAGTCAGCAGTTCAGAGACACCAGTTCAGAGACAGCAGTTCAGAGACACATCAGTTCAGAGACACCGTCAGCAGTTCAGAGACACCGTCAGCAGTTCAGAGACACAAGTCAGCAGTTCAGAGACACCGTCAGCAGTTCAGAGACACCGTCATCAGTTCAGAGACACCGTCAGTAGTTCAGAGACACCATCAGTTCAGAGACACCGTCAGCAGTTCAGGGACACCGTCAGCAGTTCAGAGACACCGTCAGTTCAGAGACACCATCAGTTCAGAGACACAGTCAGCAGTTCAGAGACACCGTCAGCAGTTCAGAGACACCGTCAGCAGTTCAGAGACACAAGTCAGCAGTTCAGAGACACAAGTCAGCAGTTCAGAGACACAAGTCAACAGTTCAGAGACACCGTCAGCAGTTCAGAGACACCATCAGTTCAGAGACACCATCAGTTCAGAGACACCATCAGTTCAGAGACACCGTCAGCAGTTCAGAGACACCGTTAGCAGTTCAGAGACACCGTCAGCAGTTCAGAGACACCGTCAGCAGTTCAGAGACACCGTCGGCAATTCAAGATGGTTGTGGTTTTGAAGAACTCTCAAAATACCCAGCGATGGAAAAAATACCCATTTGTCCTACTTGAGTAAAAGTATAGATACCTTAACAGAAAGTTACTCAAGAGAAAGTGAAAGTCACCCAGTAAATAAACTACTTGACTAAACGTCTAAAAGTATTTGGTTTTAAATATACTTAAGTACCAAAAGTAAAAATCCTTATATTATTTAAATCAAATATATTTGTCACCTACTAGAACAGGTGTAGACATTACCGTGAAATGCTTACTGACAGACCCTTAAAACCAACCATGCAGTTTCATGAAGAAAAACACAGGTAAGAACATATTTACTAAATAAACTAAAGTAACACAATAACAATAACAAGGCTACAGTATATACAGGGGGTACAGGTACCGAGTCAATGTGCCGGGGTACAGGTACAGAGTCAATGTGCCGGGGTACAGGTACCAGAGTCAATGTGCCGGGGTACAGGTACGAGTCAATGTGCCGGGGTACAGGTACCGAGTCAATGTGCCGGGGTACAGGTACCGAGTCAATGTGCCGGGGTACAGGTACAGAGTCAATGTGCCGGGGTACAGGTACAGGTCAATGTGCCGGGGTACAGAGTCAATGTGCCGGGGTACAGGTACAGAGTCAATGTGCCGGGGTACAGGTACAGAGTCAATGTGCCGGGGTACAGGTACAGAGTCAATGTGCCGGGGTACAGGTACAGAGTCAATGTGCCGGGGTACAGGTACAGAGTCAATGTGCCGGGGTACAGGTACAGAGTCAATGTGCCGGGGTACAGGTACAGAGTCAATGTGCCGGGGTACAGGTACAGAGTCAATGTGCCGGGGTACAGGTACCGAGTCAATGTGTCAATGTGGGGTACAGGTACAGAGTCAATGTGCCGGGGTACAGGTACAGAGTCAATGTGCCGGGGTACAGGTACAGAGTCAATGTGCCGGGGTACAGGTAGGGAGTCAATGTGCCGGGGTACAGGTACCGAGTCAATGTGCCGGGGTACAGGTACTGAGTCAATGTGCCGGGGTACAGGTACAGAGTCAATGTGCCGGGGTACAGGTAAAGAGTCAATGTGCCGGGGTACAGGTACCGAGTCAATGTGCCGGGGTACAGGTACCGAGTCAATGTGCCGGGGTACAGGTACAGAGTCAATGTGCCGGGGTACAGGTACCGAGTCAATGTGCCGGGGTACAGGTACCGAGTCAATGTGCCGGGGTACAGGTACCGAGTCAATGTGCCGGGGTACAGGTACAGAGTCAATGTGCCGGGTACAGGTACAAGAGTCAAGTCAATGTGCCGGGGTACAGGTACCGAGTCAATGTGCCGGGGTACAGGTACCGAGTCAATGTGCCGGGGTACAGGTACCAAGTCAATGTGCCGGGGTACAGGTACCGAGTCAATGTGCCGGGGTACAGGTTAGTCGAGGTAATTGAGCTAATATGAACATGGACTAAAGGGGCAAATGCAGACAGCAGCATTTTCTTGTTATTAAAATGTATTGATAGCCAGGGGCCACACTCCCAACACTATTTATCAAAAGATGCATTTGTGTTAAGTGAGTTTGCCAGAGGCAGTAGGGATGACCAGGGACGTTCCCTTGATAAGTGTGTGAATTAGACCATTTTCCTGTCCTGCTAATCATTCTAAATGTAACGAGTACTTTAGGTTGTCAGGGAAAATGTATGGAGTAAAAAGTACAAGATTTTCTTCAGGAGTGTAGTTAAGTAAAAGTAAAAGTAATCAAAAAAAATTAAAAAGTCAAGTACAGATACCCCCCCCAAAAAAAAAAAAATACTTAAGTAGTACTTTAAAGTGTTATTTACTTAAGCACTTTACACCACTGCAAAATTCCATTCCATGAATGAGTCAACGTATGGAATCAGTCTGCTGATGAACACTGGTCCGTATCCTCATTGACTCTTACTTGTTTGTGTCAGACCTACTGTAGGCCGATGAATAGATAGGAATTGAATAGATGAATGAATGAATAGAATCACGAATTGTGATTCAAGGATCAGGATTTTCCATATTACAGGCTATGAAGGCCAGGCTTTTACTCGTATTAATTAAGAAGGGTACTTAGCTTTAGTCGTCTGCCAATGAATGGGTAAATAAAGAGGATATAATCACCTGATTAAAAACAGATTTATTCAAATATAAACCAATAAATATAAACAATTACAATCTCGATTAAAAAAACCAAAATTAAATACACAGTATTTAAATACTCTTCACATAGTCGGTGATTTCCTTTCTTATTAACAGAATGACAGAAGAACTAATTCATCTGTACCGCTTACATTCATCAACGAATGAGAAAATTACTTTATATTCACAGGGAATCACATGGAATCAAAATTAAATCATTCACAGGGAATCACATGGAATCAAAATTAAATCATTCACAGGGAATCACATGGAATCAAAATTAAATCATTCACAGGGAATCACATGGAATCAAAATTAAATCATTCATATGGAATCACATGGAATCAAAATTAAATCATTCATATGGAATCAAAGAGAATCAAGTTCAAATAATTCACAGGGAATCAACTTTAAATCATTCACAGGATATCAGATAGTTACTCTTTCCATACCTCTCCATCCCCCTCTACTTTCTCTCCCTCCACCCCTCCATCTCTTTCCCTCCCTGGCTCCCACCTCTTCATCCCTCTAGCTCCCCACCTCTTCATCCCTCTAGCTCCCCACCTCTTCATCCCTCTAGCTCCCCACCTCTTCATCCCTCTAGCTCCCCACCTCTTCATCCCTCTAGCTCCCCACCTCTTCATCCCTCTAGCTCCCCACCTCTTGCTCTCCCTTCCTTACCCCTCTTGTGACTCCAAGCCACAGCTGGACAGCTACATAGAGGACAGGCGTGTGTGTGTGTGTGTGTGTGTGTGTGTGTGTGTGTGTGTGTGTGTGTGTGTGTGTGTGTGTGTGTGGCCATTAGTCCCCAGGGAGGGAGGGTAGTCCAGAGAGCCCAGTACATTCCACTGGCCCAAGCGAAGCTCTGAGGTCACAGTAATCAGATAAGGAACATGCTTAAGAACACATAGGCTATGCCCCAAATGGTAGCCGATAAGGCCCTAGTCAAAAGTAGTGCACTATGTAGGGAATAGGGTTCCATTTGGGAAGTAGATATATTTACCCCTGCTCTTTCTCACAAGACCCCACTGCACTGTTGGGGCCCGTAGGTTGTTTTCCCTGTGGAGGTCAAGCCAAGTGTTTCCATTGTGACATCACATTCAGCCAGCGCATAGGCTTATCCCATTGGACGAGAACGTTTCCTAAAAATCTAAATGGCTGAATTACAATACATCCTGTTCCTGTTCCGATTGTCCTCCTTTCCCGTTCTCAGTGTTCCATTCTCAATGGTCTTTGTTTAAACCTTGTTCCTGAGAACTTTAGTACATTTCCATTCTAATAAGCAACATCTCCACTACATTGTCCTTCAAGGCATGTGTTATACAGTACAATCATTTGTTCTTATTCTTGTCCATGTTCTTGGAAAAACGTCAAACTTTAAATCTTTAGTGACACATGGCTCATTCCTAGTCACAGAACCAAACGTCTCTGTTTTCCTCATACATAATGCTTAGTGTGTTTGTTGCTGTGTCCCTTCTGGGCACCCTTACTGTGTGTGTGTTGTGTTGCTCTCCCTGAAGAGTGTGTTGTCCTCATAGTCCCCATATAGTTCAGATAACTGGGGAGCAGGTCACCATCAGGGTCCATCCCTGCTCCCGACACCAGGTCCAGATATCTTTCTCTGGGCTTGGTGTAGCTGGCCTCCCCCAGGTCCAGATAACTCTCTCTGGGCTTGGTGTAGCTGGCCTCCCCCAGGTCCAGATAACTCTCTCTGGGCTTGGTGTAGCTGGCATCCCCCAGGTCCAGATATCTTTCTCTGGGCTTGGTGTAGCTGGCCTCCCCCAGGTCCAGATAACTCTCTCTGGGCTTGGTGTAGCTGGCCTCCCCCAGGTCCAGATAACTCTCTCTGGGCTTGGCGTAGCCGGCCTCCCCCAGGTCCAGATAACTCTCTCTGGGCTTGGTGTAGCTGGCCTCCCCCAGATCCAGATAACTCTCTCTAGGCTTGGTGTAGCTGGCATCCCCCAGGTCCAGATATCTTTCTCTGGGCTGGCCTCCCCAGGTCCAGATAACTCTCTCTGGGCTTGGTGTAGCTGGCCTCCCCCAGGTCCAGATAACTCTCTCTGGGCTTGGTGTAGCTGGCCTCCCCCAGGTCCAGATAACTCTCTCTGGGCTTGGTGTAGCTGGCCTCCCCCAGGTCCAGATAACTCTCTCTGGGCTTGGCGTAGCTGGCCTCCCTCATGGGTAAATGCAGATGGTCCTTCTCCTGGCAAGGCGAAGCTTGCTGCATCTCCATCTCCAGGCTTGGAGCACCAAGCCGGACTCAGACCACAGCTATGCCAGGAAAGGTGTACTGCTCCTGGGCATAGCGCTTCTCCAGGTGATGGGTGATGGCCAGCTGGAGGAGGTGGAGAAGCTCTACCAGGTTGAGAAGGAGAGAGACTCCAGCGATGGTCTGGGTGTAGATGGTGAAGATGGTCTTCTCCGTGGGTCTGGAGATGAAGCAGTCCACCGTGTGAGGACAGGGGTCGCGGACACACTCGAACCGGGCCGGGATCACGAAGCCATAGAGGTACCATAGTCCGACAATGAAGCCGACCTCCAGGAGGACCTTGAGGAGGATGCTGGCGGCGTAGGCACAGAGGAGACGGCCCTTCAGCTTAGGAGCTTCTGGGAGAGCTTTCACCACCTTTCTCCCTCCTTTCTCCTCCACTAGTTCTTCTATCTCATCCCGCATTCTCACCTCCCTCTTCTTCTCTCCATTCTTCTTTACCCCTCCCCTCTCTTGTCCCTCACAACCACTCTCCTCCGACCTCTTCTTCTCCTCCTCTTCCTCCTCCTCGTTCTTCTCCTTCGCAGCCCTCATGGCCACATACCCAAAATAGAAAATAGTCGGCGTGGAAACAAAAATCACCTGAAGGACAAAATAGCGGTAATGTGATATGGGGAAAGCTTTGTCGTAACACACAGCGGTACATCCAGGTTGCTTGGTATTACAGACGAAGCTGTTCTGTTCGTCGTCCCAGGCTGACTCTGCGGCGGTGCCCAGGACCAGCATGCGGAACAGGAAGAGGACAGTGAGCCAGACGCGGCCCACCCCGGTGCTATACTCCTGCCCCTCCTCCAACAGCTGCTCCAGGAAGGACCAGTCAGCTCTGGACATCCTCTGTCACCTACAGGGGGAGACAGGTGAACTCATGTTAACGGGTTAGCACGTAAACACATTGAAACACACACACACACAAACACACGTTCTATGACACAATGGTGAAACATCTGTGAATACATGCTGGGAAATTGTGTATTAATAAAACATATTGTGTTTCTACATTATTATGTTAATACATTATTATAACCTCTTTCTATTTTAAAACACTTTAATACATTATTATGTTACTACATTATTATGTTACTACATTATTATGTTTCTACATTACTATGTTACTACATTATTATGTTACTACATTTTTATGTTACTACATTATTATGTTACTACATTATTATGTTACTACATTATTATGTTAATACATTATTATGTTAATACATTATTATGTTACTACATTATTATGTTACTACATTATTATGTTACTACACTATTATGTTACTACATTATTATGTTACTACATTATTATGTTACTACATTATTATGTTACTACACTATTGTGTTTCTACATTATTATGTTACTACATTATTATGTTAATACATCATTATGTTACTACATTATTATGTTACTACATTATTATGTTACTACACTATTATGTTACTACATTATTATGTTACTACATTATTATGTTACTACATTATTATGTTACTACACTATTGTGTTACTACATTATTATGTTACTACATTATTATGTTACTACATTATTATGTTACTACACTATTGTGTTTCTACATTATTATGTTTCTACACTATTATGTTTCTACACTATTATGTTAATACATTATTATAACCTCTTTCTATTTTAAAACACTTGAATACATTATTATGTTTCTACATTATTATGTTTCTACATTATTATGTTTCTACATTATTATGTTAATACATTATTATGTTTCTACACTATTATGTTTCTACACTATTATGTTTCTACACTATTATGTTAATACATTATTATAACCTCTTTCTATTTTAAAACACTTTAAAGTTTTTTCTTACTCTGTTTGTGTCTGAACTTGACATCTCGCTGTGATTTGTAAGGACATGTTATTTTGTAAGGACGTGTTATTTTGTAAGGACATGTCATTTTGTAAGGACATGTTATTTTGTAAGGACATGTTATTTTGTAAGAAAGAACATGTTCTTTTGTAAGGACGTGTTATTTTGTAAGGACGTGTTATTTTGTAAGGACGTGTTATTTTGTAAGGACGTGTTATTTTGTAAGGACATGTCATTTTGTAAGGACATGTTATTTTGTAAGGACATGTTATTTTGTAAGGACATGTTATTTTGTAAAGACATGTTATTTTGTAAGGACATGTTATTTTGTAAGGACATGTTATTTTGTAAAGACATGTTATTTTGTAAGGACATGTTATTTTGTAAGAACATGTTATTTTGTAAAGACATGTCCTGAGTGATCTAACTTGTAACTCTGTAGGTTTGTAGAACAATATAATGTTTTTTACTAGAGATCATGTAAACACAACATAACACCCCTTAACCTTCTCTCTCCATGAGTTCACCACCCAACCATATTCCACCTTCGTGTTTTGGTCTTAAGGTCTGATATCATACAATGAGCCTCCATGAATAGTATTCAAACATACGTTATTTTAGGCTTTGTGTCTGTATCATATTACCCAACACAGCTGTGGTTCAACATACTATACTGATTTGAATACAGCAGCGTTGCAGTTCTTGATAAAAAAAAAAAACGATGTGCCTTGCACCACCTACCATACCCCGTTCAAAGACACTTGAATATTTTCATAATGTTTTCCTGTCTATTTAGATCTGTGCATTTGGTCTTTACATTATGTAAATTGTGTCAATCGTAACTGCAGCAGGCTACAGGGAACAGCTGGATAGGGGAAACGGGTCCATTCTAGCAGCAGGCTACAGGGAACAGCTGGACAGGGGAAACGGGTCCATTCTAGCAGCAGGCTACAGGGAACAGCTGGACAGGGGAAACGGGTCCATTCTAGCAGCAGGCTACAGGGAACAGCTGGACAGGGGAAACGGGTCCATTCTAGCAGCAGGCTACAGGGAACAGCTGGACAGGGGAAACGGGTCCATTCTAGCAGCAGGCTACAGGGAACAGCTGGATAGGGGAAACAGGTCCATTCTAGCAGCAGGCTACAGGGAACAGCTGGATAGGGGAAACGGGTCCATTCTAGCAGCAGGCTACAGGGAACAGCTGGATAGGGGAAACAGGTCCATTCTAGCAGCAGGCTACAGGGAACAGCTGGATAGGGGAAACGGGTCCATTCTAGCAGCAGGCTACAGGGAACAGCTGGATAGGGGAAACGGGTCCATTCTAGCAGCAGGCTACAGGGAACAGCTGGATAGGGGAAACAGGTCCATTCTAGCAGCAGGCTACAGGGAACAGCTGGATAGGGGAAACGGGTCCATTCTAGCAGCAGGCTACAGGGAGGATGGAACAGACCTGCATCACTATACTGACACCATTTCTGTTTCTAAAAGGACTAATTTGGGTGTTTTTTTTTTTAGCCTTTGTTCATATGTTTTCAGAGCCTCAGCACTGCACAACGAGGAAGAGGAAGTGAATCGCTGGTCCAATCAAATCAAATGTTATTGGTCGCACGTTATTGCAGGTGTTGTTTTTTTGGAAAGTTTCTTAAAAACGTGTCTGGACCCCATTTAAAAAAAAAAAAAAATGTAAAATAGAGATTTGGTTGTAAAATATCTAACTTCTCCTTTAATAATAATGAGTTGAAACAATTAGATTTGTTTTTAACAGTAAAAGCACACAGTCCTGTGGGCTACGGTAAGTGTATCACCGCACCTGCCCAGAGGTCTGGACTTCTATGGTACAGAAGGTTATGTCCATGTCTTGTAACCAGGGTCATTGCTTCTGTGCTAGCTGATCCCAGCAGTCATACCCCACTGGGCAAAAAATAATGGTTGAATCAACGTTGTTCCCACATCATTTTAACCCCCCCCCCCCACACACACACACACAAAAAACATTAAAAAAAAAATGTGTGATGACTTTGAATCAACATGGAAAACTAATTGGATTTGCAAAAAGTCAACGTCATAACAGCATTTCGTTTTCCACCCTACTGTAACCTAAATCCAATGACCATTGTGAATAGTTTGGTTGATTTCACAGTGAATTCACGTTAGTCGACAACTGGGGTGGCAGGTAGTCTAGTGGTTAGAGGCAGGTAGCCTAGTGGTTAGAGGCAGGTAGCCTAGTGGTTAGAGGCAGGTAGCCTAGTGGTTAGAGGCAGGTAGTCTAGTGGTTAGAGCAGGTAGTCTAGTGGTTAGAGGCAGGTAGCCTAGTGGTTAGAGGCAGGTAGCCTAGTGGTTAGAGGCAGGTAGCCTAGTGGTTAGAGGCAGGTAGTCTAGTGGTTAGAGCAGGTAGTCTAGTGGTTAGAGCAGGTAGTCTAGTGGTTAGAGGCAGGTAGCCTAGTGGTTAGAGGCAGGTAGCCTAGTGGTTAGAGCAGGTAGCCTAGTGGTTAGAGCAGGTAGCCTAGTGATTAGAGCAGGTAGTCTAGTGGTTAGAGGCAGGTAGCCTAGTGGTTAGAGCAGGTAGCCTAGTGGTTAGAGCAGGTAGTCTAGTGGTTAGAGGCAGGTAGCCTAGTGGTTAGAGCAGGTAGCCTAGTGGTTAGAGCAGGTAGCCTAGTGATTAGAGCAGGTAGCCTAGTGATTAGAGGCAGGTAGTCTAGTGGTTAGAGGCAGGTAGTCTAGTGGTTAGAGGCAGGTAGCCTAGTGGTTAGAGGCAGGTAGTCTAGTGGTAAGAGGGGGGTGGCAGGTAGCCTAGTGGTTAGAGGGGGGTGGCAGGTAGCCTAGTGGTTAGAGGGGGGTGGCAGGTAGCCTAGTGGTTAGAGGGGGGTGGCAGGTAGCCTAGTGGTTAGAGCATTGGACTCGTAACCGAAAGGTTGCAAATTCAAATCCCCGAGCTGACAAGGTACAAATCTGTCGTTCTGCCCCTGAACAGACAGTTAACCCACTGTTCCTAGACCGTCATTGAAAATAAGAATTTGTTCTTTAACTGACTTGCCAAGTTAAATAAACTCAGCCAAATGTAAATCAACACGGGTATCATGTGCCCACAATGTCATGAGAATACATAAAAAAAGACCCGTTATGGAATGAAAGCGCTGCATCTCTTACCTATCAGTTGTGAAGTTCGGTTATTTTCTTTCGTTGACTTGACAGTACTCCGTAGACGTGTTCTTTAACCAGCACCCCAGTCGGAATGAGATGGGAGAATTTTCCAATGCATTTTATTGGCCTGCCCACAGGAACTTGGTCCAGGAAAGGAATGGATGAATTCTAAAAATATGTATCTGTTCACTCCTCTGAGATGGGCTGTCGCTCTAGAAGGGTTTATTTGTTGAACTATTCATCTTGAATAAGTGATAGACCTTCAAGTTGATATCTGCAGCACTTATCTTATCAAAGTTGAGCAATAGGTATAGAAAGTGGTGTAATCTATGCTACTCAATTGACCAGTTGTCCAGAAACCATAAAGGTATGAAATAAAAAAAAGCTTTCAAAACGGGTCTGTTCAACAATAGATTGGACACGTCGTATTGTCATCGAACTTTGTTGATTTATTCAATTCCTAAGAAGTTAGAGTTAACAACTCGTTTCGTGAAATGTCCCGTAAATCCACACAATGGCGCCAGTCGCCGCTTTTCTAGGAAGATGACGCACCAGCGGAATGAACTGTTTGCTCCGTTAGTGTTGTTCAATGCGCGGTTAAACCATCGATGCTGACAAGGAAAAACACTAAATTAGTGCAGAAAATAGATCGATACCTTCAGACGATGTTTATTATTTTCTTTTGATAAGATTTCAGAAGATCAACCCGGCGGAAATGGAATTAGCATAATAAAACAAACCCCATAAAAATCAGCCAGTTTAAACTAGAGATATGTGTTTTTTTTTTGCATTGGATAATTCTCAATCCACCGCATCCGCCTATGTAACACTTCCGCATCCGCGGAGAAAGTTGAGCTGGAGCGGTGTTTGTCAGACCACGAGACATCCCAAAAATCGGTATTCTCACAAAATCGTCATGTAGCGTCTTGGTTACCCACTAATATGACCCATCTGTGTAAAGGTGAGACTCACTAACTCGTACATATCGGTTGTTTTGCTCTAGGATGCCCACTCGTCTGAAGGTCCTGATACCTGGACAAAAACACATGGAAGTACTGCATATAGGGAGAATGTCTAGTGACGGATATAAGGGGTAAAGTACACCACATTACCAAAAGTACACTACATTACTAAAAATACACCACATTACCAGAAGTACACTACATTACCAAAAGTACACCACATTACTAAAAATACACTACATTACCAAAAGTACACTACATTACCAAAAGTACACTACATTACCAAAAGTACCCTACATTACCAAAAGTACCCTACATTACCAAAAGTACCCTACATTACTAAAAATACACTACATTACCAAAAGTACACTACTTTACCAAAAGTATGTGGACACCGGCTCGCCCAACATCTCATTCCAAAATCATGGGCATTAACAAAAGTACCTACATTGCTGCTATAACAGCCTCCACTCTTCTGGGAAGGCTTTCCACTAGATGTTGGAACATTGCTGCTATAACAGCCTCCACTCTTCTGGGAAGGCTTTCCACTAGATGTTGGAACATTGCTGCTATAACAGCCTCCACTCTTCTAGGAAGGCTTTCCACTAGATGTTGGAACATTGCTGCTATAACAGCCTCCACTCTTCTGGGAAGGCTTTCCACTAGATGTTGGAACATTGCTGCTATAACAGCCTCCACTCTTCTGGGAAGGCTTTCCACTAGATGTTGGAACATTGCTGCTATAACAGCCTCCACTCTTCTGGGAAGGCTTTCCACTAGATGTTGGAACATTTCTGCAGGGACTTGCTTCCATTCAGCCACAAGAGCATTAGTGAGAATCACTGATGTAGGCCTGGAAGCAAGGCCTCACACCATCTCATTGGCATTCCATTTCATCCCAAACTGTTGCCACGAATTTAGAAGCACAGAATTGTCTAGAATGTAATTTGTTTGCTGTAGCGTTAAGATTTCCCTTCACTGGAACTAAGGGCCTAACCCCGAACTGTGAAAAACAGGCCCAGACCATTATTCCTCCTCCACCAAAATGTAATAAACTGACTTGTTGGAAAGGTAGCATCCTATAACGGTGCCACATTGAATGTCACTGAGCTCTTCAGTAAGACCATTCTACTGCCAATGTTTGTCTATGGAGATTGCATGTCTGTGTGCTATATTTTATACACCTGTCAGCAAGGGGTGTGCCTGAAATAGCCGAATCCACTCATTTGAAATGGTGTCCACATACTTTTGTAAACAGTTGAAGTCGGAAGTTTACATACACTTAGGTTGGAGTCATTAAAACTCGTTTTTCAACCAATCCACAAATTTCTTGATAACAAACTATAGTTTTGGAAATGTCGGTTAGGACATCTACTTCGTGCATGACACAAGTCATTTTTCCAAACATTGGTTTACAGACTATTGGTTTACAGACTATAATCTGGTTTACAGATTATTTCACTTATAATTCACTGTATGACATTTCCAGTGGGTCAGAAGTTTACATACACTAAGTTGACTGTGCCTTTAAGCAGCTTGGAAAATTCCAGAAAATGATGTCGTGGCTTTAGAAGCTTCTGATAGGCTAATTGACATCATTTGAGTCAATTGGAGGTGTACCTGTGGATGTATTTCAAGGCCTACCTTCAAACTCAGTGTCTCTTTGCTTGACATCATGGGAAAATCAAAAGAAATCAGCCAAGACCTCGGAACAAAAATTCTAGACCTCAACAAGTCTGCTTCATCCTTGGGAGCAATTCCCAAATGCCTGAAGGTACCACGTTCATCTGTACAAACAATAGTACACAAGTATAAACACCATGGGACCACGCAGACGTCATACTGCTCAGGAAGGAGACGCGTTCTGTCTCCTAGAGATGAACGTACTTTGGTGCGAAAAGTACAGATCAATCCCAGAACAACAGCAAAGGACCTTGTGAAGATGCTGAAGGAAACAGGTATAAAAGTATCTATATCCACAGTAAAACAAATCCTATATCGACATAACCTGAAAGGCTTCTTAGCAAGGAAGAAGCCACTGCTCCAAAACCACCATAAAAAAGCCAGACTACGGTTTGCAACTGCACATGGGGACAGAGATCATACTTTTTGGAGAAATGTCCTCTGGTCTGATGAAACAAAAATAGAACTGTTTGGCCGTAATGACCATCGTTATGTTTGGAGGAATAAGGGGGAGACTTGCAAGCTGAAGAACACCATCCCAACTGTGAAGCACGGTGGTGGCAGCATCATGTTGTGGAGGTGCTTTGCTGCAGGAGGGAATGATGCACTTCACAAAATAGATGGAAATCCTGAGGAGGAAACTGGATATACAGTATTGAAGCAACATCTCAAGACATCAGTCAGGAAGTTAAAGCTTGGTCGCAAATGGGTCTTCCAAATGGACAGTGGTCACGATGGCAATACCCATCCGTAGCACACGCTCCAGCAGGTGTATCTCACTGATCATCCCTAAAGCCAACACCTCATTTGGCCGCCTTTCGTTCCAGTTCTCTGCTGCCTGTGACTGGAACGAATTGCAAAAATCGCTGAAGTTGGAGACTTTTATCTCACTCACCAACTTCAAACATCTGCTATCTGACCAGCTAACCGATTGCTGCAGCTGTACATAGTCTATCGGTAAATAGCCCACCCATTTTTACCTACCTCATCCCCATACTGTTTTTATTTATTTACTTTTCTGCTCTTTTGCACACCAATATCTCTACCTGTACATGACCATCTGATCATTTATCACTCCAGTGTTAATCTGCAATATTGTAATTATTCGCCTACCTCCTCATGCCTTTTGCACACAATGTATATAGACTCCCCTTTTTTTTCCTGCTGTGTTATTGACTTGTTAATTGTTTACTCCATGTGTAACTCTGTGTTGTCTGTTCACACTGCTATGCTTTATCTTGGCCAGGTCGCAGTTGCAAATGAGAACTTATTCTCAACTAGCCTACCTGGTTAAATAAAGGTGGAAAAAAAGAAGAAAAAAAAGTGACCCCAAGCATACTTCTAAAGTTGTGGGAAATGGCTTAAGGAGAACAAAGTCAAGGTATTGGAGTGGCCATCACAAAGCCCTGTCCTTAATCCTATAGAAAATTTGTGGGCAAAACTGAAAAAGCGTGTGCGAGCAAGGAGGCCTACAAACCTGACTCAGTTACACCAGCTCTGTCAGGAGGAATGGGACAAAATTCACCCAACTTATTGTGGGAAGCTTGTGGAAGGCTACCTGAAACGTTTGACCCAAGTTAAACAATTTAAAGGCAATGCTACCAAATACTAATTGAGTGTATGTAAACTTCTGACCCACTGGGAATGTGATGAAAGAAATAAAAGCTGAAATAAATCATCCTCTCTACTATTATTCTGACATTTCACATCTTAAAATAAAGTGGTGATATTAAATGTCAGGAATTGTGAAAACTGAGATTAAATGTATTTTGCTAAATTGTATGTAAACTTCCAACTTCAACTGTATATAGTAGGCTGTACTGTATATATATATATATATAGTGGGCTGTACTGATATATATATATACAGTGTATAGTAGTCTGTACTGCTGTACATGTAAAAAAGAAATCCTGATCTTTCTTATGTCTCTCAGATATTGTAACGGAGTTCGTCTGTTGAAAGAGGAGCGGACGAAAATGCAGCGTGGTGGTTACTCATGTTCTTTAATGAAAATGAACAAACGAACAATACAAAACAACAAACGTAACGCGAAAACCTATACAGCCTATCTGGTGACAACTAACAACACAGAGACAGGAACAATCACCCACGAAATACTCAAAGAATATGGCTGCCTAAATATGGTTCCCAATCAGAGACAACGATAATCACCTGACTCTGATTGAGAACCGCCTCAGGCAGCCATAGACTATGCTAGACACCCCACCAAACCCCAAGACAAAAACGCACCACAAATACCCATGTCACACCCTGGCCTGACCAAATAAACGAAGACAAACATACTTCGACCAGGGCGTGACAGATATAGGATAGACATTCAGAAAAATCTAACCCCCCCTTATGCAAGTAATCAGTAAATACTTTTTGCCCAATAAACATTGAGTTTATTAATATCAATACAGTGTGTTTACGATGTGTTTACAGTGCCTTGCAAAAGTATTCATCCTTCATATTTGGATTTCATGTAATAGACATACACAAAATAGTCCATATTGGTCAAGTGAAATCAAATAAAAAGTCCACCTGTGTCCAATCTAAGTGTCACATGATCTGTCACACGATCTCAGTATATATACACCTGTTCTGAAAGGCCCCAGAGTCTGCAACACCACTAAGCAAGGGGCACCACCAAGCAAGCAGATCAGGGTTGGGTTATAAAAAAATATGCAAAACTTTGAACATCCCACGGAGCACCATTAAATCCATTATTAAAAAATGGAAAGAATATGGCACCACAACAAACCTGCCAAGAGAGGGCCGTCCACCAAAACTCACGGAGCAGGCAAGGAGGGCATTGATCAGAGGAAGAGTGGCTAGAAAAAAGCCATTGCTTAAAGAAAAAAATAAGCAAACACATTTGGTGTTCACCAAAAGGTTTGGGCGACTCCCCAAAAATATGGAGAAGGTACTCTGGTCAGATGAGACTAAAATGGAGCTTTTTGGCTATCAAGGAAAACTTTATGTCTGGCGCAAACCCAACACCTCCCATCACCCCGAGAACACCATCCCCACAGTGAAGCATGGTGGTAGCAGCATCATGCTGTGTGGATGTTTTTCATAGGCATGGACTGGGAAACTGATCAGAATTGAAGGAATGATGGATGGTGCTAAAAACAGGGAAATTCTTGGGGGAAACCTGTTTCAATCTTTCAGAGATTTGAGACTGGAACGGAGGTTCTCCTTGCAGAAGGACAATGATTTTAAGCATACTGCTAAAGCAACACTCAAATGGTTTAAGGGGAAACATTAAAATGTCTTGGAATGGCCTAGTCAAATCCCAGACCTCAATCCAATTGAGAATCTGTGGTATGACTTAAAGATTGCTGTACACCAGCGGAACCCATTCAACTTGAAGGAGCTGGAGCAGTTTGCCTTGAAGGATGGGCAAAAAACCCAGTGGCTAGATGTGCCAAGCTTATAGAGACATACCCCAAGAGACTTGCAGCTGTAAAGTATTGACTTTGGTGGGGTGAATAGTTTTGCACGCTCAAGTTTTCTGTTTTTTTTGTCTTATTTCTTGTTTGTTCCACAAGACAATATTTTGCGTATTCAAAGGATCTGTTACTAGCTAAGGGTATTGTAACGATTTTCTTCTATGAAATATCGGACCAATGAGCAGCGTGGTAAGTGTCCATAATATATTTATTAAACTGAACACAGAAAACAAAAGAACAAGAGAAATAAATGAAAACCGAAACAGTTCTTTATGGAAAACACAGACACAGAAAACAACTACCCACAACCCATAGTGGGGAAAGTTTTGGTTCTCAATCAGAGACAACGATCGACAGCTGCCTCTGATTGGGAACCATACCAGGCCAAACACAGAAATACAAAATCTAGAAGTACAAAATATAGAATGCACACCCCAACTCACGCCCTGACCAAACTAAAACAGAGACATAAAGAAGGAACTAAGGTCAGGACGTGACAGGTATATTACTAGCTAAGGAGTAGGGTCTATTACTAGCTAAGGAGTAGGATCTATTACTAGCTAAGGAGTAGGGTCTATTACTAGCCAAGTAGTAGGATATATTACTAGCTAAGGAGTAGGGTCTATTACTAGCCAAGTAGTAGGATATATTACTAGCTAAGGAGCAGGATATATTACTAGCTAAGGAGTAGGATATATTACTAGCTAAGGAGTAGGGTCTATTACTAGCCAAGTAGTAGGATATATTACTAGCTAAGGAGTAGTGTATATTACTAGCTTAGGAGTAGGATATATTACTACCTAAGGAGTAGGGTATATTGCTAGCTAAGGAGTAGTGTATATTACTAGCCAAGGAGTAGGATTGATTACTAGCCAAGTAGGATCTATTACTAGCTAAGGAGTAGGGTCTATTACTAGCTAAGGAGTAGTGTCTATTACTAGCTAAGGAGTAGGGTCTATTACTAGCCAAGGAGTAGCATTGATTACTAGCCAAGGAGTATGATCTATTACTAGCTAAGGAGTAGGGTCTATTACTAGCTAAGGAGTAGGATTGATTACTAGCCAAGGAGTAGGATATATTACTAGCTAAGGAGTAGTGTATATTACTAGCTAAGGAGTAGGATTGATTACTAGCCACGGAG
Source organism: Oncorhynchus nerka (assembly GCF_034236695.1). Taxonomy (NCBI): domain Eukaryota; kingdom Metazoa; phylum Chordata; class Actinopteri; order Salmoniformes; family Salmonidae; genus Oncorhynchus; species Oncorhynchus nerka. The sequence goes on along the minus strand of NC_088399.1, from coordinate 98,418,701 downwards.
TAGGATCTATTACTAGCTAAGGAGTAGTGTATATTACTAGCTAAGGAGTAGGATTGATTACTAGCCAAGGAGTAGGATCTATTAATAGCTAAGGAGTAGTGTATATTACTAGCCAAGGAGTAGGATCTATTACTAGCCAAGGAGTAGGGTCTATTACTAGCTAAGGAGTAGGATCTATTACTAGCTAAGGAGTAGGGTATATTACTAGCTTAGGAGTAGGATATATTACTACCTAAGGAGTAGTGTATATTGCTAGCTAAGGAGTAGGGTCTATTACTAGCTAAGGAGTAGGGTATATTACTAGCTAAGGAGTAGGGTCTATTACTAGCTAAGGAGTAGGGTATATTACTAGCTAAGGAGTAGGGTCTATTACTAGCTAAGGAGTAGGGTATATTACTAGCTTAGGAGTAGGATATATTACTACCTAAGGAGTAGGGTATATTGCTAGCTAAGGAGTAGGGTCTATTACTAGCCAAGGAGTTGGATCTATTACTAGCTAAGGAGTAGGATATATTACTAGCTAAGCAGTAGGATCTATTACTAGCTAAGGAGTAGTGTATATTACTAGCCAAGGAGTAGTGTATATTACTAGCCAAGGAGTAGTGTATATTACTAGCCAAGGAGTAGGATTGATTACTAGCCAAGGAGTAGGATTGATTACTAGCCAAGGAGTAGGATTGATTACTAGCCAAGGAGTAGGATTGATTACTAGCCAAGGAGTAGGATATATTACTACCTAAGGAGTAGGGTCTATTACTAGCTAAGGAGTAGTGTATATTACTAGCTAAGGACACCTATCTTCTGATGTATCTGTCTGGAAGTGTATAAATAGAAAGCAAATGATGTGGAGAATTCAGAATGTTCTACAGATGTGAGGCTCTCTCACCCCATAAGACTAGTGTAGATCAGACAGAGACATAGATATCCCCATAAGACTAGTGTAGATCAGACAGAGACATAGATATCCCCATAAGACTAGTGTAGATCAGACAGAGACATAGATATCCCCATAAGACTAGTGTAGATCAGACAGAGACATAGATATCCCCATAAGACTAGTGTAGATCAGACAGAGACATAGATATCTCCATAAGACTAGTGTAGATCAGACAGAGACATAGATATCTCCATAAGACTAGTGTAGATCAGACAGAGACATAGATATCCCCATAAGACTAGTGTAGATCAGACAGAGACATAGATATCTCCATAAGACTAGTGTAGATCAGACAGAGACATAGATATCTCCATAAGACTAGTGTAGATCAGACAGAGACATAGATATCCCCATAAGACTAGTGTAGGTCTTTGATCAGACAGAGACATAGATATCTCCATAAGACTAGTGTAGATCAGACAGAGACATAGATATCCCCATAAGACTAGTGTAGATCAGACAGAGACATAGATATCTCCATAAGACTAGTGTAGATCAGACAGAGACATAGATATCCCCATAAGACTAGTGTTGATCAGACAGAGACATAGATATCCCCATAAGACTAGTGTAGGCCTTTGATCAGACAGAGACATAGATATCCCCATAAGACTAGTGTAGGCCTTTGATCAGACAGAGACATAGATATCTCCATAAGACTAGTGTAGGCCTTTGATCAGACAGAGACATAGATATCTCCATAAGACTAGTGTAGGCCTTTGATCAGACAGAGACATAGATATCCCCATAAGACTAGTGTAGGCCTTTGATCAGACAGAGACATAGATATCTCCATAAGACTAGTGTAGGCCTTTGATCAGACAGAGACATAGATATCCCCATAAGACTAGTGTAGGCCTTTGATCAGACAGAGACATAGATATCTCCATAAGACTAGTGTAGGCCTTTGATCAGACAGAGACATAGATATCTCCATAAGACTAGTGTAGATCAGACAGAGACATAGATATCTCCATAAGACTAGTGTAGGCCTTTGATCAGACAGAGACATAGATATCCCCATAAGACTAGTGTAGGCCTTTGATCAGACAGAGACATAGATATCTCCATAAGACTAGTGTAGGCCTTTGATCAGACAGAGACATAGATATCTCCATAAGACTAGTGTAGATCAGACAGAGACATAGATATCTCCATAAGACTAGTGTAGGCCTTTGATCAGACAGAGACATAGATATCCCCATAAGACTAGTGTAGGCCTTTGATCAGACAGAGACATAGATATCTCCATAAGACTAGTGTAGGCCTTTGATCAGACAGAGACATAGATATCTCCATAAGACTAGTGTAGGCCTTTGATCAGACAGAGACATAGATATCCCCATAAGACTAGTGTAGGCCTTTGATCAGACAGAGACATAGATATCTCCATAAGACTAGTGTAGGCCTTTGATCAGACAGAGACATAGATATCCCCATAAGACTAGTGTAGGCCTTTGATCAGACAGAGACATAGATATCTCCATAAGACTAGTGTAGGCCTTTGATCAGACAGAGACATAGATATCTCCATAAGACTAGTGTAGGCCTTTGATCAGACAGAGACATAGATATCTCCATAAGACTAGTGTAGATCAGACAGAGACATAGATATCTCAAATGCCACCCTATTTCCTATGTAGTGCACTAGTTTAAACCAGGGTCCTGGTCAAATATAGGGCACTATATTACATCGGGAAAAGGGTGGCATTTGGAACACAGTCAAACTGTGAATGCCCTGCATCCTAGACGAGAATATTAGGCCATTATTTAGAGCTTGGGTGGTGGTCTGAACCGTGTGGTGGTCTGAACCGTGTGGTGGTCTGAACCGTGTGGTGGTCTGAATTGTGTGGTGGTCTGAATCGTGTGGTGGTCTGAACCAAAGGTTGTTAAGTGTGTGTTTGGAGAGGTGGGAGAGAGAGAGAGTGGTAGGGGAGAGAGAGAGAGGTGGGAGAGAGACACTGAGAGAGAGGGGTGGGAGAGAGAGAATGGTGGGGGAGAGAGAGAGTGATGGGAGAGAGAGAGGGGTGGGAGAGAGATAGAGGTGAGGGAGAGAGATAGAGGTGGGGGGAGAGAGAGTGGTGGGAGAGAGAGAGAGAGAGGGGGTGGGAGAGAGACACAGAGAGAGGGTGGGGGGAGAGAGAGAGAGAGAGAGAGACAGAGAGAGGGGTGGAAGAGAGAGAGGGTGGAAGAGAGAGAGAGAGGTGGGGGAGAGACGCACAGAGAGAGAGAGAGAGAGAGAGAGAGAGAGCGAGAGAGGTGGGGGAGAGACACACACACAGAGAGAGAGAGAGAGAGAGAGAGATTTGAGTATTTGAAAACTCAGACACGTATCCTCTGATGCATTAGAACTCTGTGAAGTAGTTTTAATAATGCATCATACCCTCATCAACATCTGAATATCACTGATAATGTGCTTCATCACCCGGTTGTGTTTCTCAGAAAACCGTTAGGTCACAATGTTCTCAATGAACTTAAAAACCAAAAGGGCGTGAGTGGACATCATAATGAGGTTTCCCGAATCCTTTGATTTTAAAGTAGGCTCATTCATTCACTATGAGGGGAATCAAAACCATGTAATATTCTCTTTCGTTGATACCTGGACGGCATGACACTGAAACACCTCGTTAACAGTGTTCACTCAATTAGCAGATGGGTCTGTAGTAGGTCTGTAGGTCTGAGGGTCTGTAGGTCTGTAGTAGGTCTGTAGGTCTGTAGGTCTGTAGTAGGTCTGTAGGTCTGTAGGTCTGTAGTAGGTCTGTAGGTCTGTAGGTCTGTAGTAGGTCTGTAGGTCTGTAGGTCTGTAGGTCTGTAGTAGGTCTGTAGGTCTGTAGGTCTGTAGGTCTGAGGTCTGTAGTAGGTCTAGTAGGTCTGTAGGTCTGTAGGTCTGTAGTAGGTCTGTAGGTCTGTAGGTCTGTAGTGTACCGACAGGCTTTTTATTCATGAAGATCCTTCTACGGTTGAGTTCAGTATCAGTTCAGAAAGAGGGAATAACGTTAGTGTTCTGTTTCTTTAGCACCTTGATGACATTAACCAGGTTATTATGGTTAACACATCATTAACCAGGTTATTACGGTTAACACCTCATTAACCAGGTTATTACGGTTAACACATCATTAACCAGGTTATTACGGTTAACACCTCATTAACCAGGTTATTACGGTTAACACATCATTAACCAGGTTATTACAGTTAACAGAAACACATCATTAACCAGGTTATTACAGTTAACACATCATTAACCAGGTTATTACGGTTAACAGAAACACCTCATTAACCAGGTTATTACAGCTAACACCTCATTAACCAGGTTATTACGGTTAACACATCATTAACTAGGTTATTACGGTTAACACATCATTAACCAGGTTATTACGGTTAACAGAAACACATCATTAACCAGGTTATTACGGTTAACAGAAACACATCATTAACCAGGTTATTACGGTTAACAGAAACACATCATTAACCAGGTTATTACGGTTAACACCTCATTAACCAGGTTATTACAGTTAACACCTCATTAACCAGGTTATTACGGTTAACAGAAACACATCATTAACCAGGTTATTACGGTTAACACCTCATTAACCAGGTTATTACGGTTAACAGAAACACATCATTAACCAGGTTATTACGGTTAACAGAAACACATCATTAACCAGGTTATTACGGTTAACACATCATTAACCAGGTTATTACAGTTAACACCTCATTAACCAGGTTATTACGGTTAACACATCATTAACCAGGTTATTACGGTTAACAGAAAAACCTCATTAACCAGGTTATTACGGTTAACAGAAACACCTCATTAACCAGGTTATTACGGTTAACACCTCATTAACCAGGTTATTACGGTTAACACATCATTAACCAGGTTATTACGGTTAACACATCATTAACCAGGTTATTACGGTTAACACATCATTAACCAGGTTATTACAGTTAACAGAAACACATCATTAACCAGGTTATTACAGTTAACACCTCATTAACCAGGTTATTACGGTTAACACCTCATTAACCAGGTTATTACGGTTAACACATTATTAACCAGGTTATTACGGTTAACACCTCATTAACCAGGTTATTACAGTTAACAGAAACACCTCATTAACCAGGTTATTACAGTTAACACCTCATTAACCAGGTTATTACGGTTAACACCTCATTAACCAGGTTATTACGGTTAACAGAAACACATCATTAACCAGGTTATTACGGTTAACACATCATTAACCAGGTTATTACGGTTAACACCTCATTAACCAGGTTATTACGGTTAACACATCATTAACCAGGTTATTACGGTTAACACATCATTAACCAGGTTATTACGGTTAACACATCATTAACCAGGTTATTACGGTTAACACATCATTAACCAGGTTATTATGGTTAACACATCATTAACCAGGTTATTACGGTTAACACCTCATTAACCAGGTTATTACGGTTAACACATCATTAACCAGGTTATTATGGTTAACACATCATTAACTAGGTTATTACGGTTAACAGAAACACCTCATTAACCAGGTTATTACGGTTAACACATCATTAACCAGGTTATTACGGTTAACACATCATTAACCAGGTTATTACGGTAAACACATCATTAACCAGGTTATTACGGTTAACACCTCATTAACCAGGTTATTACGGTTAACACATCATTAACCAGGTTATTACGGTTAACACCTCATTAACCAGGTTATTACGGTTAACACATCATTAACCAGGTTATTACGGTTAACACATCATTAACCAGGTTATTATGGTTAACACATCATTAACCAGGTTATTATGGTTAACACATCATTAACCAGGTTATTAAGGTTAACACCTCATTAACCAGGTTATTACAGTTAACACCTCATTAACCAGGTTATTACGGTTAACACATCATTAACCAGGTTATTACGGTTAACACCTCATTAACCAGGTTATTACGGTTAACACCTCATTAACCAGGTTATTACGGTTAACACATCATTAACCAGGTTATTACGGTTAACACATCATTAACCAGGTTATTACGGTAAACACATCATTAACCAGGTTATTACGGTTAACACATCATTAACCAGGTTATTACGGTTAACACCTCATTAACCAGGTTATTACGGTTAACACATCATTAACCAGGTTATTATGGTTAACACATCATTAACCAGGTTATTACGGTTAACAGAAACACCTCATTAACCAGGTTATTACGGTTAACACATCATTAACCAGGTTATTACGGTTAACACATCATTAACCAGGTTATTACGGTTAACACATCATTAACCAGGTTATTACGGTTAACACCTCATTAACCAGGTTATTACGGTTAACACATCATTAACCAGGTTATTACGGTTAACACCTCATTAACCAGGTTATTACGGTTAACACATCATTAACCAGGTTATTACGGTTAACACATCATTAACCAGGTTATTATGGTTAACACATCATTAACCAGGTTATTATGGTTAACACATCATTAACCAGGTTATTAAGGTTAACACCTCATTAACCAGGTTATTACAGTTAACACCTCATTAACCAGGTTATTACGGTTAACACATCATTAACTAGGTTATTACGGTTAACAGAAACACCTCATTAACCAGGTTATTACAGTTAACACATCATTAACCAGGTTATTACGGTTAACACATCATTAACCAGGTTATTATGGTTAACACCTCATTAACCAGGTTATTACGGTTAACACCTCATTAACCAGGTTATTACAGTTAACACCTCATTAACCAGGTTATTACGGTTAACACATCATTAACCAGGTTATTACGGTTAACACATCATTAACCAGGTTATTACGGTTAACACCTCATTAACCAGGTTATTATGGTTAACACATCATTAACCAGGTTATTACGGTTAACACATCATTAACCAGGTTATTACGGTTAACAGAAACACATCATTAACCAGGTTATTACGGTTAACAGAAACACATCATTAACCAGGTTATTACAGTTAACACATCATTAACCAGGTTATTACGGTTAACACATCATTAACCAGGTTATTACGGTTAACAGAAACACCTCATTAACCAGGTTATTACGGTTAACACATCATTAACCAGGTTATTACGGTTAACAGAAACACATCATTAACCAGGTTATTACAGTTAACACATCATTAACCAGGTTATTACGGTTAACACCTCATTAACCAGGTTATTACGGTTAACAGAAACACATCATTAACCAGGTTATTACGGTTAACACCTCATTAACCAGGTTATTACGGTTAACACCTCATTAACCAGGTTATTACGGTTAACAGAAACACATCATTAACCAGGTTATTACGGTTAACACCTCATTAACCAGGTTATTACGGTTAACACCTCATTAACCAGGTTATTACGGTTAACAGAAACACCTCATTAACCAGGTTATTACGGTTAACACCTCATTAACCAGGTTATTACGGTTAACACATCATTAACATCATTAAGGTTATTACGGTTAACACATCATTAACCAGGTTTCACCTCATTAACCAGGTTATTACAGTTAACACATCATTAACCAGGTTATTACGGTTAACACCTCATTAACCAGGTTATTACGGTTAACACATCATTAACCAGGTTATTACAGTTAACAGAAACACATCATTAACCAGGTTATTACGGTTAACACCTCATTAACCAGGTTATTACGGTTAACACATCATTAACCAGGTTATTACGGTTAACAGAAACACCTCATTAACCAGGTTATTACAGTTAACACATCATTAACCAGGTTATTACGGTTAACACCTCATTAACCAGGTTATTACGGTTAACAGAAACACATCATTAACCAGGTTATTACGGTTAACACATCATTAACCAGGTTATTACGGTTAACACCTCATTAACCAGGTTATTACGGTTAACAGAAACACATCATTAACCAGGTTATTACGGTTAACACCTCATTAACCAGGTTATTACGGTTAACACCTCATTAACCAGGTTATTACGGTTAACAGAAACACCTCATTAACCAGGTTATTACGGTTAACACCTCATTAACCAGGTTATTACGGTTAACACATCATTAACCAGGTTATTACGGTTAACACATCATTAACCAGGTTATTACAGTTAACACCTCATTAACCAGGTTATTACGGTTAACACCTCATTAACCAGGTTATTACAGTTAACACATCATTAACCAGGTTATTACGGTTAACACCTCATTAACCAGGTTATTACGGTTAACACATCATTAACCAGGTTATTACAGTTAACAGAAACACATCATTAACCAGGTTATTACGGTTAACACATCATTAACCAGGTTATTACGGTTAACACATCATTAACCAGGTTATTACGGTTAACACATCATTAACCAGGTTATTACGGTTAACACCTCATTAACCAGGTTATTACGGTTAACACATCATTAACCAGTTAACACCTCATTAACCAGGTTATTACGGTTAACACATCATTAACCAGGTTATTACGGTTAACACATCATTAACCAGGTTATTACAGTTAACACCTCATTAACCAGGTTACTACGGTTAACACCTCATTAACCAGGTTATTACGGTTAACACATCATTAACCAGGTTATTACAGTTAACACATCATTAACCAGGTTATTACGGTTAACAGAAACACCTCATTAACCAGGTTATTACGGTTAACACCTCATTAACCAGGTTATTACGGTTAACACATCATTAACCAGGTTATTACGGTTAACACCTCATTAACCAGGTTATTACGGTTAACACATCATTAACCAGGTTATTACGGTTAACAGAAACACATCATTAACCAGGTTATTACGGTTAACAGAAACACCTCATTAACCAGGTTATTACGGTTAACACATCATTAACCAGGTTATTACGGTTAACACATCATTAACCAGGTTATTACGGTTAACACATCATTAACCAGGTTATTACAGTTAACACCTCATTAACTAGGTTATTACGGTTAACACCTCATTAACCAGGTTATTACAGTTAACACATCATTAACCAGGTTATTACGGTTAACACCTCATTAACCAGGTTATTACGGTTAACACATCATTAACCAGGTTATTACAGTTAACAGAAACACATCATTAACCAGGTTATTACGGTTAACACCTCATTAACCAGGTTATTACGGTTAACACATCATTAACCAGGTTATTACGGTTAACACATCATTAACCAGGTTATTAGGTTAACACCTCATTAACCAGGTTATTACGGTTAACACATCATTAACCAGGTTATTACGGTTAACACATCATTAACCAGGTTATTACGGTTAACACATCATTAACCAGGTTATTACAGTTAACACCTCATTAACCAGGTTATTACGGTTAACACATCATTAACCAGGTTATTACGGTTAACACATCATTAACCAGGTTATTACGGTTAACACATCATTAACCAGGTTATTACAGTTAACAGGGTTAACAGAAACACCTCATTAACCAGGTTATTATGGAACCAGGTTATTACACACATCATTAACCAGGTTATTACGGTTAACACCTCATTAACCAGGTTATTACGGTTAACACATCATTAACCAGGTTATTACGGTTAACACATCATTAACCAGGTTATTAGGTTAACACCTCATTAACCAGGTTATTACGGTTAACACATCATTAACCAGGTTATTACGGTTAACACATCATTAACCAGGTTATTACGGTTAACACATCATTAACCAGGTTATTACAGTTAACACCTCATTAACCAGGTTATTACGGTTAACACATCATTAACCAGGTTATTACGGTTAACACATCATTAACCAGGTTATTACGGTTAACAGAAACACCTCATTAACCAGGTTATTACAGTTAACACATCATTAACCAGGTTATTACGGTTAACACATCATTAACCAGGTTATTACGGTTAACAGAAACACATCATTAACCAGGTTATTACAGTTAACACATCATTAACCAGGTTATTACGGTTAACACATCATTAACCAGGTTATTATGGTTAACAGAAACACATCATTAACCAGGTTATTACAGTTAACACCTCATTAACCAGGTTATTACGGTTAACACATCATTAACCAGGTTATTACCGTTAACACATCATTAACCAGGTTATTACAGTTAACACATCATTAACTAGGTTATTACGGTTAACACATCATTAACCAGGTTATTACGGTTAACACATCATTAACCAGGTTATTACGGTTAACACATCATTAACCAGGTTATTACGGTTAACACATCATTAACCAGGTTATTACGGTTAACAGAAACACATCATTAACCAGGTTATTACGGTTAACAGAAACACATCATTAACCAGGTTATTACGGTTAACACCTCATTAACCAGGTTATTACGGTTAACACATCATTAACCAGGTTATTACGGTTAACACCTCATTAACCAGGTTATTACGGTTAACACATCATTAACCAGGTTATTACGGTTAACACATCATTAACCAGGTTATTACGGTTAACACATCATTAACCAGGTTATTACGGTTAACACATCATTAACCAGGTTATTACGGTTAACAGAAACACATCATTAACCAGGTTATTACACATCATTAACCAGGTTATTACGGTTAACACATCATTAACCAGGTTATTACGGTTAACACATTAACAGGTTATTACGGTTAACACATCATTAACCAGGTTATTACGGTTAACACCTCATTAACCAGGTTATTACGGTTAACAGAAACACATCATTAACCAGGTTATTACGGTTAACACCTCATTAACCAGGTTATTACGGTTAACAGAAACACATCATTAACCAGGTTATTACGGTTAACACATCATTAACCAGGTTATTACGGTTAACACATCATTAACCAGGTTATTACGGTTAAGTTAACACCTCATTAACCAGGTTATTAGGTTTCATTAACCAGGTTATTACGGTTAACACATCATTAACCAGGTTATTACAGTTAACACATCATTAACCAGGTTATTACGGTTAACACCTCATTAACCAGGTTATTACGGTTAACACATCATTAACCAGGTTATTACAGTTAACAGAAACACATCATTAACCCAGGTTATTAACCGGTTATTACGGTTAACATCATTAACCAGGTTATTACGGTTAACACATCATTAACCAGGTTATTACGGTTAACACCTCATTAACCAGGTTATTACGGTTAACACATCATTAACCAGGTTATTACGGTTAACAGAAACATCATTAACCAGGTTATTACGGTTAACACATCATTAACCAGGTTATTACAGTTAACACCTCATTAACCAGGTTATTACGGTTAACACCTCATTAACCAGGTTATTACGGTTAACACATCATTAACCAGGTTATTACGGTTAACACATCATTAACCAGGTTATTACGGTTAACAGAAACACCTCATTAACCAGGTTATTACAGTTAACACATCATTAACCAGGTTATTACGGTTAACACATCATTAACCAGGTTATTACGGTTAACAGAAACACATCATTAACCAGGTTATTACGGTTAACACATCATTAACCAGGTTATTACGGTTAACACATCATTAACCAGGTTATTATGGTTAACAGAAACACATCATTAACCAGGTTATTACAGTTAACACCTCATTAACCAGGTTATTACGGTTACACATCATTAACCAGGTTCATTAACCAGGTTATTACGGTTAACACATCATTAACCAGGTTATTACAGTTAACACATCATTTAGGTTATTACGGTTAACACATCATTAACCAACGGTTAACACATCATTAACCAGGTTATTACGGTTAACACATCATTAACCAGGTTATTACGGTTAACACATCATTAACCAGGTTATTACGGTTAACACATCATTAACCAGGTTATTACGGTTAACAGAAACACATCATTAACCAGGTTATTACGGTTAACACCTCATTAACCAGGTTATTACGGTTAACACATCATTAACCAGGTTATTATGGTTAACACCTCATTAACCAGGTTATTACGGTTAACACATCATTAACCAGGTTATTACGGTTAACACATCATTAACCAGGTTATTACGGTTAACACATCATTAACCAGGTTATTACGGTTAACACATCATTAACCAGGTTATTACGGTTAACAGAAACACATCATTAACCAGGTTATTACGGTTAACACATCATTAACCAGGTTATTACGGTTAACACCTCATTAACCAGGTTATTACGGTTAACACATCATTAACCAGGTTATTACGGTTAACACATCATTAACCAGGTTATTACGGTTAACACATCATTAACCAGGTTATTACGGTTAACAGAAACACATCATTAACCAGGTTATTACGGTTAACACATCATTAACCAGGTTATTACGGTTAACACATCATTAACCAGGTTATTACGGTTAACACATCATTAACCAGGTTATTACGGTTAACACATCATTAACCAGGTTATTACAGTTAACAGAAACACCTCATTAACCAGGTTATTACGGTTAACACATCATTAACCAGGTTATTACGGTTAACACATCATTAACCAGGTTATTACGGTTAACAGAAACACATCATTAACCAGGTTATTACAGTTAACACATCATTAACCAGGTTATTACGGTTAACAGAAACACATCATTAACCAGGTTATTACGGTTAACAGAAACACATCATTAACCAGGTTATTACGGTTAACACATCATTAACCAGGTTATTACGGTTAACACATCATTAACCAGGTTATTACGGTTAACACATCATTAACCAGGTTATTAGGTTTCATTAACCAGGTTATTACGGTTAACACATCATTAACCAGGTTATTACGGTTAACACCTCATTAACCAGGTTATTACAGGTTATTACAGTTAACACATCATTAACCAGGTTATTACGGTTAACACATCATTAACCAGGTTATTACGGTTAACACATCATTAACCAGGTTATTACGGTTAACAGAAACACATCATTAACCAGGTTATTACAGTTAACACATCATTAACCAGGTTATTACGGTTAACAGAAACACCTCATTAACCAGGTTATTACGGTTAACAGAAACACATCATTAACCAGGTTATTACGGTTAACACATCATTAACCAGGTTATTACAGTTAACACCTCATTAACCAGGTTATTACGGTTAACACATCATTAACCAGGTTATTACGGTTAACACATCATTAACCAGGTTATTACGGTTAACACATCATTAACCAGGTTATTACGGTTAACACATCATTAACCAGGTTATTACGGTTAACACATCATTAACCAGGTTATTACGGTTAACAGAAACACATCATTAACCAGGTTATTACGGTTAACACATCATTAACCAGGTTATTACGGTTAACACATCATTAACCAGGTTATTACGGTTAACACATCATTAACCAGGTTATTACGGTTAACACATCATTAACCAGGTTATTACGGTTAACACATCATTAACCGGTTAACACCTCATTAACCAGGTTATTACAGTTAACAGAAACACATCATTAACCAGGTTATTACGGTTAACAGAACACATCATTCATTAAACACATCATTAACCAGGTTATTACGGTTAACACATCATTTAACACCTCATTAACCAGGTTATTACGGTTAACACCTCATTAACCAGGTTATTACAGTTAACACATCATTAACCAGGTTATTACGGTTAACACATCATTAACCAGGTTATTACGGTTAACAGAAACACCTCATTAACCAGGTTATTACGGTTAACACCTCATTAACCAGGTTATTACGGTTAACAGAAACACATCATTAACCAGGTTATTACGGTTAACACATCATTAACCAGGTTATTACGGTTAACACATCATTAACCAGGTTATTACGGTTAACACATCATTAACCAGGTTATTACGGTTAACACCTCATTAACCAGGTTATTACGGTTAACACATCATTAACCAGGTTATTACGGTTAACACATCATTAACCAGGTTATTACGGTTAACACATCATTAACCAGGTTATTACGGTTAACAGAAACACATCATTAACCAGGTTATTACGGTTAACACATCATTAACCAGGTTATTACGGTTAACACATCATTAACCAGGTTATTACGGTTAACAGAAACACCTCATTAACCAGGTTATTACAGTTAACACCTCATTAACCAGGTTATTACGGTTAACACATCATTAACCAGGTTATTACGGTTAACACCTCATTAACCAGGTTATTACGGTTAACAGAAACACATCATTAACCAGGTTATTACGGTTAACAGAAACACATCAGTCAGTATCCAGGACAGACCTCATCTCCATCTCAGTAGCCAGGACAGACCTCATCTCCACCTCAGTAGCCAGGACAGACCTCATCTCCACCTCAGTAGCCAGAACAGACCTCATCTCCATCTCAGTATCCAGGACAGACCTCATCTCCACCTCAGTAGCCAGAACAGACCTCATCTCCACCTCAGTAGCCAGGACAGACCTCATCTCCATCTCAGTAGCCAGGACAGACCTCATCTCCACCTCAGTAGCCAGGACAGACCTCATCTCCACCTCAGTAGCCAGGACAGACCTCATCTCCACCTCATTAGCCAGAACAGACCTCATCTCCACCTCATTAGCCAGGACATACCTCATCTCCATCTCAGTATCCAGGACAGACCTCATCTCAACCTCATTAGCCAGGACAGACCTCATCTCCACCTCAGTAGCCAGGACAGAGCTCATCTCCACCTCAGTATCCAGGACAGACCTCATCTCCATCTCAGTATCCAGGACAGACCTCATCTCAACCTCATTAGCCAGGACAGACCTCATCTCCACCTCAGTAGCCAGGACAGACCTCATCTCCACCTCAGTATCCAGGACAGACCTCATCTCCACCTCAGTAGCCAGGACAGACCTCATCTCAACCTCAGTAGCCAGGACATACCTCATCTCCAAGGTTCTTCCCACAAGCCTCATATAATTGACAATCCACAGGTTTTAACCAGTGTTTTTCATACAACTGGGGTATGTGGTAGTGCAAGGCAGAATTACACACAGATCTTCTTGTGTGTGTCTCAGTTATTCAGGAGCCACTTCAGAACAGTGGAAATCCTTGAAGCCTTTCACAGCACAGGAGTACCTGCCTGCATCCTCCTTTCTGACTGGGTTTAGGTGCAAACTGTCTCACACACACACACACACACACACACACACACACACACACAAACATACACACACACACACACACACATACACATACACATACACACACATACACATACACACACACATACACACACACACACACACACACACACACACACACATACACACATACACACACACAAACACACACATACATACACACACACACACACATACGCTCCTCCACTTTCCATTGCTTGGCTTGTATAGATACAAAACCACCCTCTCCTCCTGCCTTCTCCTCTCCAATCCTTCCCTCCTGCTTTCTTCTCTCCAACCCTCCCCTCCTGTCTTCTCCTCTCCTCTCCAACGGTCTCCTCCTGCCTTCTCCTCTCCAACCATCCCCTCCTGCCTTATCCTCTAGTTTCCAACCCTCCCCTCCTGTCTTCTCTCCTCTCCAACCCTCCCCTCCTGTCTTCTCTCCTCTCCAACCCTCCCCTCCTGTCTTCTCTCCTCTCCAACCCTCCCCTCCTGTCTCCTCTCCAACCCTCCTCTCATGTCTTCTCTCCTCTCCAACCCTCCCCTCCTGTCTTCTCTCCTCTCCAACCCTCCCTCCTAGCTTCTCCTCTCCAACCCTCCACTCCTCTCCAACCCTCTCCTCCTGTCTTCTCCTCTCTAACCCTTCCCTCCTGTCCAACCTCCCCTCCTGTCTTCTCCTCTCCAACCCTCCCTCCTGTCTTCTCCTCTCCAACCCTCCCTCCTAGCTTCTCCTCTCCAACCCTCCCTCCTATCCTATCCTCTCTCAACCCCCCTCCTGTCCAACCCTCCCTCCTAGCTTCTCCTCTCCAACCCTCCCCTCCTCTCTTCTCCTCTCCAACCCTTCCTGCTGTCTTCTCCTCTCCAACCCTCCCTCCTAGCTTCTCCTCTCCAACCCTCCCCTCCAATCTTATCCCCTCCTGTCTAACCCTCCCCTCCGGTCTTCTCCTCTCCAACCCACCCCCCCTTTCTTCTCCTCTCCAACCCTCCTGTCTTCTCCTCTCCAACCCACCTCTCCTTTCTTCTCCTCTCCAACCCTCCCCTCCTATCTTCTCCTGTCCAACTCTCCTGTCTTCTCCTCGCCTCCTGTCTTCTCCTGTCCTCCTATCTTCTCCTCTCCTATATTTTCCTCTCCTCCCCTACTGTCTTACATTTACATTTACATTTAAGTCATTTAGCAGACGCTCTTATCCAGAGCGACTTACAATTTGGTGCATTCACCTTATGACATCCAGTGGAGCAGCCACTTTACAATAGTGCATCTAAATCTTTTAAGGGGGGAGAGAAGGATTACAACCCACCCCTCCTTTCTTCTCCTCTCCAACCCTCCCCTCCTATCTTCTCCTGTCCAACTCTCCTCTTCTCCTCTCCTGTCTTCTCCTCTCCTCCTGTCTTCTCCTCTCCTGTCTTCTCCTCTCCTCCCCTCCTCTCAGTCTAGTTCCAGTGAGGACAGGTCCTGACAGTACAATATTGATCTGTCTGAACTCAGTGACACCATGAAAGGCAGTCATTGGCAGCTGATGACAGCTATATTAAAAGGAGGAGGCTGTGGTGAAATAGCAAGCAGCATCATGTGTCTGAACCCTGAAGACACTCGTCAACTGTTAGCAGATCTGCTGGGTAACAATGGAGCGCTGAGAGTCTGAATCTTAACCGAATTGTGTTCATGTTGTCTTATATGTTGTCAACACTTATACTAGGAAGTGGCCATTATAAAGATAGAGGCAGCATCCCAAATGGCACCCTATTCCCTTTATAGTGCACTACTTTAGACCAGGGTCTATAGGGTAGTAGTGCACTACTTTAGACCAGGGTTTATAGGGTAGTAGGGCACTACTTTAGACCAGGGTCTATAGGGTAGTAGGGCACTACTTTAGACCAGGGTCTATAGGGTAGTAGTGCACTACTTTAGACCAGGGTCTATAGGGTAATAGTGCATTACTTTAGACCAGGGTCTATAGGGTATTAGTGCACTACTTTAGACCAGGGTCTATAGGGTAGTAGTGCATTACTTTAGACCAGGGTCTATAGGGTAGTAGGGCACTACTTTAGACCAGGGTCTATAGGGTAGTAAGGCACTACTTTAGACCAGTGTCTATAGGGTAGTAAGGCACTACTTTAGACCAGTGTCTATAGGGTAGTAAGGCACTACTTTAGACCAGTGTCTATAGGGTAGTAGTGCACTAGTTTAGACCAGGGTCTATAGGGTAGTAGTGCACTACTTTAGACCAGGGTCTATAGGGTAGTAAGGCACTACTTTAGACCAAGGTCTATAGGGTAGTAAGGCACTACTTTAGACCAGTGTCTATAGGGTAGTAAGGCACTACTTTAGACCAGTGTCTATAGGGTAGTAAGGCACTACTTTAGACCAGTGTCTATAGGGTAGTAGTGCACTACTTTAGACCAGTGTCTATAGGGTAGTAAGGCACTACTTTAGACCAGTGTCTATAGGGTAGTAAGGCACTACTTTAGACCAGTGTCTATAGGGTAGTAGGGCACTACTTTAGACTAGGGTCTATAGGGTAGTAATGCACTACTTTAGACCAGGATCTATAGGGTAGTAGGGCACTACTTTAGACCAGGATCTATAGGGTAGTAGGGCACTACTTTAGACCAGTGTCTATAGGGTAGTAGTGCACTACTTTAGACCATGGGTCTATAGGGTAGTAGTGCACTACTTTAGACCAGGGTCTATAGGGTAGTAAGGCACTACGTTAGACCAGGGTCTATAGGGTAGTAAGGCACTACTTTAGACCAGTGTCTATAGGGTAGTAGTGCACTACTTTAGACCAGTGTCTATAGGGTAGTAGGGCACTACTTTAGACCAGTGTATATAGGGTAGTAAGGCACTACTTTAGACCAGGGTCTATAGGGTAGTAATGCACTACTTTAGACCAGTGTATATAGGGTAGTAAGGCACTACTTTAGACCAGTGTCTATAGGGTAGTAAGGCACTACTTTAGACCAGGGTCTAAAGGGTAGTAGTGCACTACTTTAGACTAGGGTCTATAGGGTAGTAATGCACTACTTTAGACCAGGATCTATAGGGTAGTAGGGCACTACTTTAGACCAGTGTCTATAGGGTAGTAGGGCACTACTTTAGACCAGTGTCTATAGGGTAGTAGGGCACTACTTTAGACCAGTGTCTATAGGGTAGTAGGGCACTACTTTAGACCAGTGTCTATAGGGTAGTAGGGCACTACTTTAGACCAGGGTCTATAGGGTAGTAATGCACTACTTTAGATCAGGATCTATAGGGTAGTAGTGCACTACTTTAGACCAGGGTCTAAAGGGTAGTAGTGCACTACTTTAGACCAGGGTCTATAGGGTAGTAGGGCACTACTTTAGACTAGGGTCTATAGGGCGGTAGTGCACTACTTTAGACCAGGGTCTATAGGGTAGTAGTGCACTACTTTAGACCAGGGTCTATAGGGTAGTAGTGCATTACTTTAGACCAGGGTCTATAGGGTAGTAGTGCATTACTTTAGACCAGGGTCTATAGGGTAGTAGTGCACTACTTTAGACCAGGGTCTATAGGGTAGTAAGGCACTACTTTAGATCAGGATCTATAGGGTAGTAGTGCACTACTTTAGACCAGGGTCTATAGGGTAGTAGTGCACTACTTTAGACCAGGGTCTATAGGGTAGTAAGGCACTACTTTAGACCAAGGTCTATAGGGTAGTAAGGCACTACTTTAGACCAGTGTCTATAGGGTAGTAAGGCACTACTTTAGACCAGTGTCTATAGGGTAGTAAGGCACTACTTTAGACCAGTGTCTATAGGGTAGTAGTGCACTACTTTAGACCAGTGTCTATAGGGTAGTAAGGCACTACTTTAGACCAGTGTCTATAGGGTAGTAAGGCACTACTTTAGACCAGTGTCTATAGGGTAGTAGGGCACTACTTTAGACTAGGGTCTATAGGGTAGTAATGCACTACTTTAGACCAGGATCTATAGGGTAGTAGGGCACTACTTTAGACCAGGATCTATAGGGTAGTAGGGCACTACTTTAGACCAATGTCTATAGGGTAGTAGTGCACTACTTTAGACCATGGGTCTATAGGGTAGTAGTGCACTACTTTAGACCAGGGTCTATAGGGTAGTAAGGCACTACGTTAGACCAGGGTCTATAGGGTAGTAAGGCACTACGTTAGACCAGGGTCTATAGGGTAGTAAGGCACTACTTTAGACCAGTGTCTATAGGGTAGTAGTGCACTACTTTACACCAGTGTCTATAGGGTAGTAGGGCACTACTTTAGACCAGTGTATATAGGGTAGTAAGGCACTACTTTAGACCAGGGTCTATAGGGTAGTAATGCACTACTTTAGACCAGTGTATATAGGGTAGTAAGGCACTACTTTAGACCAGTGTCTATAGGGTAGTAAGGCACTACTTTAGACCAGGGTCTATAGGGTAGTAGTGCACTACTTTAGACCAGGGTCTAAAGGGTAGTAGTGCACTACTTTAGACTAGGGTCTATAGGGTAGTAATGCACTACTTTAGACCAGGATCTATAGGGTAGTAGGGCACTACTTTAGACCAGTGTCTATAGGGTAGTAGGGCACTACTTTAGACCAGGTCTATAGGGTAGTAGGGCACTACTTTAGACCAGGTCTATAGGGTAGTAGGGCACTACTTTAGACCAGTGTCTATAGGGTAGTAGGGCACTACTTTAGACCAGGGTCTATAGGGTAGTAGTGCACTACTTTAGACCAGGTCTATAGGTAGTAGACCAGGTCTACTTAGTAGTGACCAGGGTCTATAGGGTAGTAGTGCACTACTTTAGACCAGGGTCTATAGGGTAGTAGGGCACTACTTTAGACCAGGGTCTATAGGGTAGTAGTGCACTACTTTAGACCAGGTCTATAGGGTAGTAGTGCACTACTTTAGACCAGGGTCTATAGGGTAGTAGTGCATTACTTTAGACCAGGGTCTATAGGGTAGTAGTGCACTACTTTAGACCAGGGTCTATAGGGTAGTAAGGCACTACTTTAGATCAGGATCTATAGGGTAGTAGTGCACTACTTTAGACCAGGGTCTAAAGGGGTGTAGGGCACTACTTTAGACCAGTGTATATAGGGTAGTAGGGCACTACTTTAGACCAGGGTCTATAGGGTAGTAATGCACTACTTTAGATCAGGATCTATAGGGTAGTAGTGCACTACTTTAGACCAGGGTCTAAAGGGTAGTAGTGCACTACTTTAGACCAGGGTCTATAGGGTAGTAGGGCACTACTTTAGACTAGGGTCTATAGGGCGGTAGTGCACTACTTTAGACCAGGGTCTATAGGGTAGTAGTGCACTACTTTAGACCAGGGTCTATAGGGTAGTAAGGCACTACTTTAGACCAGTGTCTATAGGGTAGTAGGGCACTACTTTAGACTAGGGTCTATAGGGTAGTAATGCACTACTTTAGACCAGGATCTATAGGGTAGTAGGGCACTACTTTAGACCAGGATCTATAGGGTAGTAGGGCACTACTTTAGACCAGTGTCTATAGGGTAGTAGTGCACTACTTTAGACCATGGGTCTATAGGGTAGTAGTGCACTACTTTAGACCAGGGTCTATAGGGTAGTAAGGCACTACGTTAGACCAGGGTCTATAGGGTAGTAAGGCACTACTTTAGACCAGTGTCTATAGGGTAGTAGTGCACTACTTTAGACCAGTGTCTATAGGGTAGTAGGGCACTACTTTAGACCAGTGTATATAGGGTAGTAAGGCACTACTTTAGACCAGGGTCTATAGGGTAGTAATGCACTACTTTAGACCAGTGTATATAGGGTAGTAAGGCACTACTTTAGACCAGTGTCTATAGGGTAGTAAGGCACTACTTTAGACCAGGGTCTATAGGGTAGTAGTGCACTACTTTAGACCAGGGTCTAAAGGGTAGTAGTGCACTACTTTAGACTAGGGTCTATAGGGTAGTAATGCACTACTTTAGACCAGGATCTATAGGGTAGTAGGGCACTACTTTAGACCAGTGTCTATAGGGTAGTAGGGCACTACTTTAGACCAGTGTCTATAGGGTAGTAGGGCACTACTTTAGACCAGTGTCTATAGGGTAGTAGTGCACTACTTTAGACCAGGGTCTATAGGGTAGTAGGGCACTACTTTAGACTAGGGTCTATAGGGTAGTAGTGCACTACTTTAGACCAGGATCTATAGGGTAGTAGTGCACTACTTTAGACCAGGGTCTATAGGGTAGTAGGGCACTACTTTAGACCAGGGTCTATAGGGTAGTAGTGCACTACTTTAGACCAGGGTCTATAGGGTAGTAGTGCACTACTTTAGACCAGTGTCTATAGGGTAGTAGGGCACTACTTTAGACCAGTGTCTATAGGGTAGTAATGCACTACTTTAGACCAGGATCTATAGGGTAGTAGTGCACTACTTTAGACCAGGGTCTAAAGGGTAGTAGTGCACTACTTTAGACCAGGGTCTATAGGGTAGTAGGGCACTACTTTAGACTAGGGTCTATAGGGCGGTAGTGCACTACTTTAGACCAGGGTCTATAGGGTAGTAGTGCACTACTTTAGACCAGGGTCTATAGGGTAGTAGTGCATTACTTTAGACCAGGGTCTATAGGGTAGTAGTGCATTACTTTAGACCAGGGTCTATAGGGTAGTAGTGCACTACTTTAGACCAGGGTCTATAGGGTAGTAAGGCACTACTTTAGACCAGGGTCTATAGGGTAGTAGGGCACTACTTTAGACTAGGGTCTATAGGGTAGTAGTGCACTACTTTAGACCAGGGTCTAAAGGGTAGTAGTGCACTACTTTAGACCAGGGTCTATAGGGTAGTAGGGCACTACTTTAGACCAGGGTCTATAGGGTAGTAGTGCACTACTTTAGACCAGGGTCTTTAGGGTAGTAGTGCACTACTTTAGACCAGGGTCTTTAGGGTAGTAAGGCACTACTTTAGACCAGTGTCTATAGGGTAGTAATGCACTACTTTAGACCAGGATCTATAGGGTAGTAGGGCACTACCTTAGGGCAGTGTCTATAGGGTAGTAGGGCACTACTTTAGACCAGTGTCTATAGGGTAGTAGGGCACTACTTTAGACCAGGTCTATAGGGTAGTAGGGCACTACTTTAGACCAGGGTCTATAGGGTAGTAGGGCACTACTTTAGACCAGGGTCTATAGGGTAGTAAGGCACTACTTTAGACCAGTGTCTATAGGGTAGTAGGGCACTACTTTAGACCAGTGTCTATAGGGTAGTAGGGCACTACTTTAGACCAGGGTCTATAGGGTAGTAATGCACTACTTTAGACCAGGATCTATAGGGTAGTAGTGCACTACTTTAGACTAGGGTCTATAGGGCGGTAGTGCACTACTTTAGACCAGGGTCTATAGGGTAGTAGTGCACTACTTTAGACCAGGGTCTATAGGGTAGTAAGGCACTACTTTAGACCAGGGTCTATAGGGTAGTAGGGCACTACTTTAGACCAGTGTCTATAGGGTAGTAGGGCACTACTTTAGACCAGTGTCTATAGGGTAGTAAGGCACTACTTTAGACCAGTGTCTATAGGGTAGTAGGGCACTACTTTAGACCAGGTCTATAGGGTAGTAGGGCACTACTTTAGACCAGGTCTATAGGGTAGTAGGGCACTACTTTAGACCAGTGTCTATAGGGTAGTAGGGCACTACTTTAGACCAGTGTCTATAGGGTAGTAGGGCACTACTTTAGACCAGGGTCTATAGGGTAGTAATGCACTACTTTAGACCAGGATCTATAGGGTAGTAGTGCACTACTTTAGACTAGGGTCTATAGGGCGGTAGTGCACTACTTTAGACCAGGGTCTATAGGGTAGTAGTGCACTACTTTAGACCAGGGTCTATAGGGTAGTAAGGCACTACTTTAGACCAGGGTCTATAGGGTAGTAAGGCACTACTTTAGACCAGTGTCTATAGGGTAGTAAGGCACTACTTTAGACCAGTGTCTATAGGGTAGTAAGGCACTACTTTAGACCAGTGTCTATAGGGTAGTAGGGCACTACTTTAGACCAGTGTCTATAGGGTAGTAGGGCACTACTTTAGACCAGTGTCTATAGGGTAGTAGGGCACTACTTTAGACCAGTGTCTATAGGGTAGTAGTGCACTACTTTAGACCAGTGTCTATAGGGTAGTAGTGCACTACTTTAGACCAGGGTCTATAGGGTAGTAAGGCACTACTTTAGACCAGTGTCTATAGGGTAGTAAGGCACTACTTTAGACCAGTGTCTATAGGGTAGTAGTGCACTACTTTAGACCAGGGTCTATAGGGTAGTAAGGCACTACTTTAGACCAGTGTCTATAGGGTAGTAGGGCACTACTTTAGACCAGTGTCTATAGGGTAGGAAGGCACTACTTTAGACCAGGGTCTATAGGGTAGTAAGGCACTACTTTAGACCAGTGTCTATAGGGTAGTAAGGCACTACTTTAGACCAGTGTCTATAGGGTAGTAGGGCACTACTTTAGACCAGTGTCTATAGGGTAGTAGTGCACTACTTTAGACCAGGGTCTATAGGGTAGTAGGGCACTACTTTAGACTAGGGTCTATAGGGTAGTAGTGCACTACTTTAGACCAGGGTCTATAGGGTAGTAGTGCACTACTTTAGACCAGGGTCTATAGGGTAGTAAGGCACTACTTTAGACCAGGGTCTATAGGGTAGTAAGGCACTACTTTAGACCAGTGTCTATAGGGTAGTAAGGCACTACTTTAGACCAGTGTCTATAGGGTAGTAGGGCACTACTTTAGACCAGTGTCTATAGGGTAGTAGGGCACTACTTTAGACCAGTGTCTATAGGGTAGTAAGGCACTACTTTAGACCAGGGTCTATAGGGTAGTAAGGCACTACTTTAGACCAGGATCTATAGGGTAGTAGGGCACTACCTTAGGGCAGTGTCTATAGGGTAGTAGGGCACTACTTTAGACCAGTGTCTATAGGGTAGTAGGGCACTACTTTAGACCAGCGTCTATAGGGTAGTAGGGCAGTACTTTAGACCAGGGTCTATAGGGTAGTAATGCACTACTTTAGACCAGTGTCTATAGGGTAGTAAGGCACTACTTTAGACCAGTGTCTATAGGGTAGTAGGGCACTACTTTAGACCAGTGTCTATAGGGTAGTAGGGCACTACTTTAGACCAGGGTCTATAGGGTAGTAATGCACTACTTTAGACCAGGATCTATAGGGTAGTAGTGCACTACTTTAGACTAGGGTCTATAGGGCGGTAGTGCACTACTTTAGACCAGGGTCTATAGGGTAGTAGGCACTACTTTAGACCAGGGTCTATAGGGTAGTAAGGCACTACTTTAGACCAGGGTCTATAGGGTAGTAGGGCACTACTTTAGACCAGTGTCTATAGGGTACTACTTTAGACCAGTGTCTATAGGGTAGTAGGGCACTACTTTAGACCAGTGTCTATAGGGTAGTAGGGCACTACTTTAGACTAGGGTCTATAGGGTAGTAATGCACTACTTTAGACCAGGATCTATAGGGAAGTAGGGCACTACTTTAGACCAGTGTCTATAGGGTAGTAGGGCACTACTTTAGACCAGTGTCTATAGGGTAGTAGGGCACTACTTTAGACCAGTGTCTATAGGGTAGTAGGGCACTACTTTAGACCAGGGTCTATAGGGTAGTAATGCACTACTTTAGATCAGGATCTATAGGGTAGTAGTGCACTACTTTAGACTAGGGTCTATAGGGCGGTAGTGCACTAATTTAGACCAGGGTCTATAGGGTAGTAGTGCACTACTTTAGACCAGGGTCTATAGGGTAGTAAGGCACTACTTTAGACCAGTGTCTATAGGGTAGTAAAGCACTACTTTAGACCAGTGTCTATAGGGTAGTAGGGCACTACTTTAGACCAGTGTCTATAGGGTAGTAGGGCACTACTTTAGACCAGGGTCTATAGGGTAGTAATGCACTACTTTAGACCAGGATCTATAGGGTAGTAGTGCACTACTTTAGACTAGGGTCTATAGGGCGGTAGTGCACTACTTTAGACCAGGGTCTATAGGGTAGTAGTGCACTACTTTAGACCAGGGTCTATAGGGTAGGGGTAAGGCACTACTTTAGACCAGGGTCTATAGGGTAGTAAGGCACTACTTTAGACCAGTGTCTATAGGGTAGTAAGGCACTACTTTAGACCAGTGTCTATAGGGTAGTAAGGCACTACTTTAGACCAGTGTCTATAGGGTAGTAATGCACTACTTTAGACCAGTGTCTATAGGGTAGTAGGGCACTACTTTAGACCAGTGTCTATAGGGTAGTAGGGCACTACTTTAGACCAGTGTCTATAGGGTAGTAGGGCACCAGACCAGGGTCTATAGGGTAGTAAGGCACTACTTTAGACCAGTGTCTATAGGGTAGTAAGGCACTACTTTAGACCAGTGTCTATAGGGTAGTAGTGCACTACTTTAGACCAGGGTCTGTAGGGTAGTAAGGCACTACTTTAGACCAGTGTCTATAGGGTAGTAGGGCACTACTTTAGACCAGTGTCTATAGGGTAGGAAGGCACTACTTTAGACCAGGGTCTATAGGGTAGTAAGGCACTACTTTAGACCAGTGTCTATAGGGTAGTAAGGCACTACTTTAGACCAGTGTCTATAGGGTAGTAGGGCACTACTTTAGACCAGTGTCTATAGGGTAGTAGGCACTACTTTAGACCAGGGTCTATAGGGTAGTAGAGCACTACTTTAGACTAGGGTCTATAGGGTAGTAGTGCACTACTTTAGACCAGGGTCTATAGGGTAGTAGTGCACTACTTTAGACCAGGGTCTATAGGGTAGTAAGGCACTACTTTAGACCAGGGTCTATAGGGTAGTAAGGCACTACTTTAGACCAGGGTCTATAGGGTAGTAAGGCACTACTTTAGACCAGTGTCTATAGGGTAGTAAGGCACTACTTTAGACCAGTGTCTATAGGGTAGTAGGGCACTACTTTAGACCAGTGTCTATAGGGTAGTAGGGCACTACTTTAGACCAGTGTCTATAGGGTAGTAAGGCACTACTTTAGACCAGGGTCTATAGGGTAGTAAGGCACTACTTTAGACCAGTGTCTATAGGGTAGTAGGGCACTACTTTAGACCAGTGTCTATAGGGTAGTAGGGCACTACTTTAGACCAGCGTCTATAGGGTAGTAGGGCAGTACTTTAGACCAGGGTCTATAGGGTAGTAATGCACTACTTTAGACCAGTGTCTATAGGGTAGTAAGGCACTACTTTAGACCAGTGTCTATAGGGTAGTAGGGCACTACTTTAGACCAGTGTCTATAGGGTAGTAGGGCACTACTTTAGACCAGGGTCTATAGGGTAGTAATGCACTACTTTAGACCAGGATCTATAGGGTAGTAGTGCACTACTTTAGACTAGGGTCTATAGGGCGGTAGTGCACTACTTTAGACCAGGGTCTATAGGGTAGTAGTGCACTACTTTAGACCAGGGTCTATAGGGTAGTAAGGCACTACTTTAGACCAGGGTCTATAGGGTAGTAGGGCACTACTTTAGACCAGTGTCTATAGGGTAGTAGGGCACTACTTTAGACCAGTGTCTATAGGGTAGTAAGGCACTACTTTAGACCAGTGTCTATAGGGTAGTAGGGCACTACTTTAGACTAGGGTCTATAGGGTAGTAATGCACTACTTTAGACCAGGATCTATATGGTAGTAGGGCACTACTTTAGACCAGTGTCTATAGGGTAGTAGGGCACTACATTAGACCAGTGTCTATAGGGTAGTAGGGCACTACTTTAGACCAGGGTCTATAGGGTAGTAGGGCACTACTTTAGACCAGGGTCTATAGGGTAGTAATGCACTACTTTAGATCAGGATCTATAGGGTAGTAGTGCACTACTTTAGACTAGGGTCTATAGGGCGGTAGTGCACTAATTTAGACCAGGGTCTATAGGGTAGTAGTGCACTACTTTAGACCAGGGTCTATAGGGTAGTAAGGCACTACTTTAGACCAGTGTCTATAGGGTAGTAAAGCACTACTTTAGACCAGTGTCTATAGGGTAGTAGGGCACTACTTTAGACCAGTGTCTATAGGGTAGTAGGGCACTACTTTAGACCAGGGTCTATAGGGTAGTAATGCACTACTTTAGACCAGGATCTATAGGGTAGTAGTGCACTACTTTAGACTAGGGTCTATAGGGCGGTAGTGCACTACTTTAGACCAGGGTCTATAGGGTAGTAGTGCACTACTTTAGACCAGGGTCTATAGGGTGGTAAGGCACTACTTTAGACCAGGGTCTATAGGGTAGTAAGGCACTACTTTAGACCAGTGTCTATAGGGTAGTAAGGCACTACTTTAGACCAGTGTCTATAGGGTAGTAAGGCACTACTTTAGACCAGTGTCTATAGGGTAGTAATGCACTACTTTAGACCAGTGTCTATAGGGTAGTAGGGCACTACTTTAGACCAGTGTCTATAGGGTAGTAGGGCACTACTTTAGACCAGTGTCTATAGGGTAGTAGTGCACTACTTTAGACCAGGGTCTATAGGGTAGTAAGGCACTACTTTAGACCAGTGTCTATAGGGTAGTAAGGCACTACTTTAGACCAGTGTCTATAGGGTAGTAGTGCACTACTTTAGACCAGGGTCTATAGGGTAGTAAGGCACTACTTTAGACCAGTGTCTATAGGGTAGTAGGGCACTACTTTAGACCAGTGTCTATAGGGTAGGAAGGCACTACTTTAGACCAGGGTCTATAGGGTAGTAAGGCACTACTTTAGACCAGTGTCTATAGGGTAGTAAGGCACTACTTTAGACCAGTGTCTATAGGGTAGTAGGGCACTACTTTAGACCAGTGTCTATAGGGTAGTAGTGCACTACTTTAGACCAGGGTCTATAGGGTAGTAGAGCACTACTTTAGACTAGGGTCTATAGGGCAGTAGTGCACTACTTTAGACCAGGGTCTATAGGGTAGTAGTGCACTACTTTAGACCAGGGTCTATAGGGTAGTAAGGCACTACTTTAGACCAGGGTCTATAGGGTAGTAAGGCACTACTTTAGACCAGGGTCTATAGGGTAGTAAGGCACTACTTTAGACCAGTGTCTATAGGGTAATAAGGCACTACTTTAGACCAGTGTCTATAGGGTAGTAGGGCACTACTTTAGACCAGTGTCTATAGGGTAGTAGGGCACTACTTTAGACCAGTGTCTATAGGGTAGTAAGGCACTCCTTTAGACCAGGGTCTATAGGGTAGTAAGGCACTACTTTAGACCAGGATCTATAGGGTAGTAGGGCACTACTTTAGACCAGTGTCTATAGGGTAGTAGGGCACTACTTTAGACCAGCGTCTATAGGGTAGTAGGGCAGTACTTTAGACCAGGGTCTATAGGGTAGTAATGCACTACTTTAGACCAGTGTCTATAGGGTAGTAAGGCACTACTTTAGACCAGTGTCTATAGGGTAGTAGGGCACTACTTTAGACCAGTGTCTATAGGGTAGTAGGGCACTACTTTAGACCAGGGTCTATAGGGTAGTAATGCACTACTTTAGACCAGGATCTATAGGGTAGTAGGGCACTACTTTAGACCAGGGTCTATAGGGTAGTAATGCACTACTTTAGACCAGGATCTATAGGGTAGTAGTGCACTACTTTAGACCAGGGTCTATAGGGTAGTAAGGCACTACTTTAGACCAGGGTCTATAGGGTAGTAGGGCACTACTTTAGACCAGTGTCTATAGGGTAGTAGGGCACTACTTTAGACCAGTGTCTATAGGGTAGTAAGGCACTACTTTAGACCAGTGTCTATAGGGTAGTAGGGCACTACTTTAGACCAGGGTCTATAGGGTAGTAATGCACTACTTTAGACCAGGATCTATAGGGTAGTAGTGCACTACTTTAGACTAGGGTCTATATGGCGGTAGTGCACTACTTTAGACCAGGGTCTATAGGGTAGTAGTGCACTACTTTAGACCAGGGTCTATAGGGTAGTAGGGCACTACTTTAGACCAGGGTCTTTAGGGTAGTAAGGCACTACTTTAGACCAGTGTCTATAGGGTAGTAATGCACTACTTTAGACCAGTGTCTATAGGGTAGTAAGGCACTACTTTAGACCAGTGTCTATGGGGTAGTAATGCACTACTTTAGACCAGTGTCTATAGGGTAGTAGGGCACTACTTTAGACCAGTGTCTATAGGGTAGTAGTGCACTACTTTAGACCAGGTCTATAGGGTAGTAAGGCACTACTTTAGACCAGTGTCTATAGGGTAGTAAGGCACTACTTTAGACCAGTGTCTATAGGGTAGTAAGGCACTACTTTAGACCAGGTCTATAGGGTAGTAGGGCACTACTTTAGACCAGTGTCTATAGGGTAGTAGGGCACTACTTTAGACCAGTGTCTATAGGGTAGTAAGGCACTACTTTAGACCAGTGTCTATAGGGTAGTAGGGCACTACTTTAGACCAGGGTCTATAGGGTAGTAATGCACTACTTTAGACCAGGATCTATAGGGTAGTAGTGCACTACTTTAGACCAGGGTCTATAGGGCGGTAGTGCACTACTTTAGACCAGGGTCTATAGGGTAGTAGTGCACTACTTTAGACCAGGGTCTATAGGGTAGTAAGGCACTACTTTAGACCAGGGTCTATAGGGTAGTAAGGCACTACTTTAGACCAGTGTCTATAGGGTAGTAAGGCACTACTTTAGACCAGTGTCTATAGGGTAGTAAGGCACTACTTTAGACCAGTGTCTATAGGGTAGTAATGCACTACTTTAGACCAGTGTCTATAGGGTAGTAGGGCACTACTTTAGACCAGTGTCTATAGGGTAGTAGTGCACTACTTTAGACCAGGGTCTATAGGGTAGTAAGGCACTACTTTAGACCAGTGTCTATAGGGTAGTAAGGCACTACTTTAGACCAGTGTCTATAGGGTAGTAAGGCACTACTTTAGACCAGGGTCTATAGGGTAGTAAGGCACTACTTTAGACCAGTGTCTATAGGGTAGTAAGGCACTACTTTAGACCAGTGTCTATAGGGTAGTAAGGCACTACTTTAGACCAGTGTCTATGGGGTAGTAATGCACTACTTTAGACCAGTGTCTATAGGGTAGTAGGGCACTACTTTAGACCAGTGTCTATAGGGTAGTAGTGCACTACTTTAGACCAGGGTCTATAGGGTAGTAAGGCACTACTTTAGACCAGTGTCTATAGGGTAGTAGGGCACTACTTTAGACCAGGGTCTATAGGGTGGTAAGGCACTACTTTAGACCAGGGTCTATAGGGTAGTAAGGCACTACTTTAGACCAGTGTCTATAGGGTAGTAGGGCACTACTTTAGACCAGTGTCTATCGGGTAGTAGTGCACTACTTTAGACCAGGGTCTATAGGGTAGTAGAGCACTACTTTAGACTAGGGTCTATAGGGCAGTAGTGCACTACTTTAGACCAGGGTCTATAGGGTAGTAGTGCACTACTTTAGACCAGGGTCTATAGGGTAGTAAGGCACTACTTTAGACCAGGGTCTATAGGGTAGTAAGGCACTACTTTAGACCAGGGTCTATAGGGTAGTAAGGCACTACTTTAGACCAGTGTCTATAGGGTAATAAGGCACTACTTTAGACCAGTGTCTATAGGGTAGTAGGGCACTACTTTAGACCAGTGTCTATAGGGTAGTAGGGCACTACTTTAGACCAGTGTCTATAGGGTAGTAGGGCACTACTTTAGACCAGGGTCTATAGGGTAGTAAGGCACTACTTTAGACCAGGATCTATAGGGTAGTAGGGCACTACTTTAGACCAGTGTCTATAGGGTAGTAGGGCACTACTTTAGACCAGGGTCTATAGGGTAGTAGGGCACTACTTTAGACCAGGGTCTATAGGGTAGTAGGGCACTACTTTAGACCAGTGTCTATAGGGTAGTAAGGCACTACTTTAGACCAGTGTCTATAGGGTAGTAGGGCACTACTTTAGACCAGTGTCTATAGGGTAGTAGGGCACTACTTTAGACCAGGGTCTATAGGGTAGTAATGCACTACTTTAGACCAGGATCTATAGGTAGTAGTGCACTACTTTAGACTAGGGTCTATAGGGCGGTAGCACTACTTTAGACCAGGGTCTATAGGGTAGTAGTGCACTACTTTAGACCAGGGTCTATAGGGTAGTAAGTGCACTACTTTAGACCAGGGTCTATAGGGTAGTAGGGCACTACTTTAGACCAGTGTCTATAGGGTAGTAGGGCACTACTTTAGACCAGTGTCTATAGGGTAGTAAAGCACTACTTTAGACCAGTGTCTATAGGGTAGTAGGGCACTACTTTAGACCAGGGTCTATAGGGTAGTAATGCACTACTTTAGACCAGGATATATAGGGTAGTAGTGCACTACTTTAGACTAGGGTCTATAGGGCGGTAGTGCACTACTTTAGACCAGGGTCTATAGGGTAGTAGTGCACTACTTTAGACCAGGGTCTATAGGGTAGTAAGGCACTACTTTAGACCAGGGTCTATAGGGTAGTAAGGCACTACTTTAGACCAGTGTCTATAGGGTAGTAAGGCACTACTTTAGACCAGTGTCTATAGGGTAGTAAGGCACTACTTTAGACCAGTGTCTATAGGGTAGTAATGCACTACTTTAGACCAGTGTCTATAGGGTAGTAGGGCACTACTTTAGACCAGTGTCTATAGGGTAGTAGTGCACTACTTTAGACCAGGGTCTATAGGGTAGTAAGGCACTACTTTAGACCAGTGTCTATAGGGTAGTAAGGCACTACTTTAGACCAGTGTCTATAGGGTAGTAAGGCACTACTTTAGACCAGGGTCTATAGGGTAGTAGGGCACTACTTTAGACCAGTGTCTATAGGGTAGTAGGGCACTACTTTAGACCAGTGTCTATAGGGTAGTAAGGCACTACTTTAGACCAGTGTCTATAGGGTAGTAGGGCATTACTTTAGACCAGGGTCTATAGGGTAGTAATGCACTACTTTAGACCAGGATATATAGGGTAGTAGTGCACTACTTTAGACTAGGGTCTATATGGCGGTAGTGCACTACTTTAGACCAGGGTCTATAGGGTAGTAGTGCACTACTTTAGACCAGGGTCTATAGGGTAGTAAGGCACTACTTTAGACCAGGGTCTATAGGGTAGTAAGGCACTACTTTAGACCAGTGTCTATAGGGTAGTAAGGCACTACTTTAGACCAGTGTCTATAGGGTAGTAAGGCACTACTTTAGACCAGTGTCTATGGGGTAGTAATGCACTACTTTAGACCAGTGTCTATAGGGTAGTAGGGCACTACTTTAGACCAGTGTCTATAGGGTAGTAGTGCACTACTTTAGACCAGGGTCTATAGGGTAGTAAGGCACTACTTTAGACCAGTGTCTATAGGGTAGTAAGGCACTACTTTAGACCAGTGTCTATAGGGTAGTAAGGCACTACTTTAGACCAGGGTCTATAGGGTAGTAAGGCACTACTTTAGACCAGTGTCTATAGGGTAGTAAGGCACTACTTTAGACCAGTGTCTACCAGGGTAGTGGGCACTACTTTAGACCAGTGTCTATAGGGTAGTAATGCACTACTTTAGACCAGTGTCTATAGGGTAGTAGGGCACTACTTTAGACCAGTGTCTATAGGGTAGTAGTGCACTACTTTAGACCAGGTCTATAGGGTAGTAAGGCACTACTTTAGACCAGTGTCTATAGGGTAGTAATGCACTACTTTAGACCAGTGTCTATAGGGTAGTAGTGCACTACTTTAGACCAGGGTCTATAGGGTAGTAGTGCACTACTTTAGACCAGGGTCTATAGGGTAGTAATGCACTACTTTAGATCAGAATCTATAGGGTAGTAGTGCACTACTTTAGACCAGGGTCTAAAGGGTAGTAGTGCACTACTTTAGACCAGGGTCTATAGGGTAGTAGGGCACTACTTTAGACTAGGGTCTATAGGGCAGTAGTGCACTACTTTAGACCAGGGTCTATAGGGTAGTAGTGCACTACTTTAGACCAGGGTCTATAGGGTAGTAAGGCACTACTTTAGACCAGTGTCTATAGGGTAGTAGGGCACTACTTTAGACCAGTGTCTATAGGGTAGTAAGGCACTCCTTTAGACCAGGGTCTATAGGGTAGTAAGGCACTACTTTAGACCAGGGTCTATAGGGTAGTAAGGCACTACTTTAGACCAGTGTCTATAGGGTAGTAGTGCACTACTTTAGACCAGGGTCTATAGGGTAGTAAGGCACTACTTTAGACCAGTGTCTATAGGGTAATAAGGCACTACTTTAGACCAGTGTCTATATGGTAGTAGGGCACTACTTTAGACCAGTGTCTATAGGGTAGTAAGGCACTACTTTAGACCAGTGTCTATAGGGTAGTAGGGCACTACTTTAGACCAGGGTCTATAGGGCAGTAGGGCACTACTTTAGACCAGGGTCTAAAGGGTAGTAATTGCACTACTTTAGACCAGTGTCTATAGGGTAGTAGGGCACTACTTTAGACCAGGATCTATAGGGTAGTAGGGCACTACTTTAGACCAGTGTCTATAGGGTAGTAGGGCACTACTTTAGACCAGTGTCTATAGGGTAGTAAGGCACTCCTTTAGACCAGGGTCTATAGGGTAGTAAGGCACTACTTTAGACCAGGGTCTATAGGGTAGTAGTGCACTACTTTAGACCAGGGTCTATAGGGTAGTAGGGCACTACTTTAGACCAGTGTCTATAGGGTAGTAGTGCACTACTTTAGACCAGGGTCTATAGGGTAGTAAGGCACTACTTTAGACCAGTGTCTATAGGGTAGTAAGGCACTACTTTAGACCAGTGTCTATAGGGTAGTAAGGCACTACTTTAGACCAGGGTCTATAGGGTAGTAAGGCACTACTTTAGACCAGTGTCTATAGGGTAGTAAGGCACTACTTTAGACCAGTGTCTATAGGGTAGTAAGGCACTACTTTAGACCAGTGTCTATGGGGTAGTAATGCACTACTTTAGACCAGTGTCTATAGGGTAGTAGGGCACTACTTTAGACCAGTGTCTATAGGGTAGTAGTGCACTACTTTAGACCAGGGTCTATAGGGTAGTAAGGCACTACTTTAGACCAGTGTCTATAGGGTAGTAAGGCACTACTTTAGACCAGTGTCTATAGGGTAGTAGTGCACTACTTTAGACCAGGGTCTATAGGGTAGTAGTGCACTACTTTAGACCAGGGTCTATAGGGTAGTAATGCACTACTTTAGACCAGGGTCTATAGGGTAGTAGTGCACTACTTTAGACCAGGGTCTATAGGGTAGTAGGCACTACTTTAGACCAGGGTCTATAGGGTAGTAGGGCACTACTTTAGACCAGGGTCTATAGGGTAGTAGTGCACTACTTTAGACCAGGGTCTATAGGGTAGTAGTGCACTACTTTAGACCAGGGTCTATAGGGTAGTAAGGCACTACTTTAGACCAGTGTCTATAGGGTAATAAGGCACTACTTTAGACCAGTGTCTATAGGGTAGTAAGGCACTACTTTAGACCAGTGTCTATAGGGTAGTAGTGCACTACTTTAGACCAGGGTCTATAGGGTAGTAGTGCACTACTTTAGACCAGGGTCTATAGGGTAGTAATGCACTACTTTAGATCAGAATCTATAGGGTAGTAGTGCACTACTTTAGACCAGGGTCTATAGGGGTAGTGCACTACTTTAGACCAGGGTCTATAGGGTAGTAGGG
Organism: Oncorhynchus nerka; assembly: GCF_034236695.1. Classification (NCBI taxonomy): domain Eukaryota; kingdom Metazoa; phylum Chordata; class Actinopteri; order Salmoniformes; family Salmonidae; genus Oncorhynchus; species Oncorhynchus nerka. The sequence continues at coordinate 98,384,002 of NC_088399.1, read as the reverse complement.
CACTACTTTAGACTAGGGTCTATAGGGCAGTAGTGCACTACTTTAGACCAGGGTCTATAGGGTAGTAGTGCACTACTTTAGACCAGGGTCTATAGGGTAGTAAGGCACTACTTTAGACCAGTGTCTATAGGGTAGTAGGGCACTACTTTAGACCAGTGTCTATAGGGTAGTAAGGCACTCCTTTAGACCAGGGTCTATAGGGTAGTAAGGCACTACTTTAGACCAGGGTCTATAGGGTAGTAAGGCACTACTTTAGACCAGTGTCTATAGGGTAGTAGTGCACTACTTTAGACCAGGGTCTATAGGGTAGTAAGGCACTACTTTAGACCAGTGTCTATAGGGTAGTAAGGCACTACTTTAGACCAGTGTCTATAGGGTAGTAGGGCACTACTTTAGACCAGTGTCTATAGGGTAGTAAGGCACTACTTTAGACCAGTGTCTATAGGGTAGTAGGGCACTACTTTAGACCAGGGTCTATAGGGCAGTAGGGCACTACTTTAGACCAGGGTCTAAAGGGTAGTAGTGCACTACTTTAGACCAGTGTCTATAGGGTAGTAGGGCACTACTTTAGACCAGGATCTATTGGGTAGTAGGGCACTACTTTAGACCAGTGTCTATAGGGTAGTAGGGCACTACTTTAGACCAGTGTCTATAGGGTAGTAAGGCACTCCTTTAGACCAGGGTCTATAGGGTAGTAAGGCACTACTTTAGACCAGGGTCTATAGGGTAGTAAGGCACTACTTTAGACCAGTGTCTATAGGGTAGTAGTGCACTACTTTAGACCAGGGTCTATAGGGTAGTAAGGCACTACTTTAGACCAGTGTCTATAGGGTAATAAGGCACTACTTTAGACCAGTGTCTATAGGGTAGTAGGGCACTACTTTAGACCAGTGTCTATAGGGTAGTAAGGCACTCCTTTAGACCAGGGTCTATAGGGTAGTAAGGCACTACTTTAGACCAGGGTCTATAGGGTAGTAATGCACTACTTTAGACCAGGATCTATAGGGTAGTAGGGAACTACTTTAGACTAGGGTCTATAGGGCGGTAGTGCACTACTTTAGACCAGGGCCTATAGGGTAGTAGTGCACTACTTTAGACCAGGGTCTATAGGGTAGTAAGGCACTACTTTAGACCAGGGTCTATAGGGTAGTAAGGCACTACTTTAGACCAGTGTATATAGGGTAGTAAGGCACTACTTTAGACCAGTGTCTATAGGGTAGTAGTGCACTACTTTAGACCAGTGTCTATAGGGTAGTAGGGCACTACTTTAGACCAGTGTCTATAGGGTAGTAGTGCACTACTTTAGACCAGTGTCTATAGGGTAGTAATGCACTACTTTAGACCAGTGTCTATAGGGTAGTAGTGCACTACTTTAGACCAGTGTCTATAGGGTAGTAGTGCACTACTTTAGACCAGGGTCTATAGGGCAGTAGGGCACTACTTTAGACCAGGGTCTATAGGGCAGTAGGGCACTACTTTAGACCAGGGTCTAAAGGGTAGTAGTGCACTACTTTAGACCAGTGTCTATAGGGTAGTAGGGCACTACTTTAGACCAGGATCTATAGGGTAGTAGGGCACTACTTTAGACCAGTGTCTATAGGGTAGTAGGGCACTACTTTAGACCAGTGTCTATAGGGTAGTAGTGCACTACTTTAGACCAGGGTCTAAAGGGTAGTAGTGCACTACTTTAGACCAGTGTCTATAGGGTAGTAGGGCACTACTTTAGACCAGGGTCTAAAGGGTAGTAGTGCACTACTTTAGACCAGGGTCTATAGGGTAGTAGGGCACTACTTTAGACCAGGGTCTATAGGGTAGTAATGCACTACTTTAGACCAGGATCTATAGGGTAGTAGGGAACTACTTTAGACTAGGGTCTATAGGGCGGTAGTGCACTACTTTAGACCAGGGTCTATAGGGTAGTAGTGCACTACTTTAGACCAGGGTCTATAGGGTAGTAAGGCACTACTTTAGACCAGGGTCTATAGGGTAGTAAGGCACTACTTTAGACCAGTGTATATAGGGTAGTAAGGCACTACTTTAGACCAGTGTCTATAGGGTAGTAGTGCACTACTTTAGACCAGTGTCTATAGGGTAGTAGGGCACTACTTTAGACCAGTGTCTATAGGGTAGTAGTGCACTACTTTAGACCAGTGTCTATAGGGTAGTAATGCACTACTTTAGACCAGTGTCTATAGGGTAGTAGTGCACTACTTTAGACCAGTGTCTATAGGGTAGTAGTGCAGTATCCAGCATCCCAGAGTCACCTCTTCACTGTTGACATTGAGACTGGTGTTTTGCAGGTACTATTTAATGAAGCTGCCAGTTGAGGACTTGTGAGGCGTCTATTTAGAAAACTTTCTGCCAATAACAGCTAGTTTTCAGTTTTTACCCTCCCCACTCAGACCCTCCCCCCTCAGAGCCTCCCCACTCAGACCCTCCCCCCTCAGAGCCTCCCCACTCAGACCCTCCCCACTCAGACCCTCCCCACTCAGACCCTCCCCACTCAGACCACTCAAATCAAATCAAATTGTATTTGTCACATACACATGGTTAGCAGATGTTATTGGTCACATACACATGGTTAGCAGATGTTATTGGTCACATACACATGGTTAGCAGATGTTATTGGTCACATACACATGGTTAGCAGATGTTATTGGTCACATACACATGGTTAGCAGATGTTATTGGTCACATACACATGGTTAGCAGATGTTATTGGTCACATGGTTAGCAGATGTTATTGGTCACATACACATGGTTAGCAGATGTTATTGGTCACATACACATGGTTAGCAGATGTTATTGATCACATACACATGGTTAGCAGATGTTATTGGTCACATACACATGGTTAGCAGATGTTATTGGTCACATACACATGGTTAGCAGATGTTATTGGTCACATACACATGGTTAGCAGATGTTATTGGTCACATACACATGGTTAGCAGATGTTATTGGTCACATACACATGGTTAGCAGATGTTATTGGTCACATACACATGGTTAGCAGATGTTATTTGTCACATACACATGGTTAGCAGATGTTAATGTGAGTGTAGCGAAATGTTTGTGCTTCTAGTTCCAACAGTGCAGTAACATCTAACAAGTAATCTAACAATTCCACAACAACTACCTTATACACACAAGCGTATAAGACAGTCTTAGCTAAATTCCTGCTTCAGGAATAAGTTTCTCTTTGACCATTTGATTGAAAACAAATCAAATCACATTAAAGTACTTAAGTTGTTACCCAGCAATGATTTGATATTGAGATAAAAAAAATGGCAGCATTGGCCCTTTAACCGATGTTTGTAAAACCATAAAAGGAATCTAAGATCGGTGTTTAATGGTATCTTCCTCTTACTCCACACAGTAATGAGTGTAGAAAAGAGAGAGGAGCGAGATAAGGCACAGCCTGCTTCACAGGGGTTTGCATGTGTAGTTTCAGTGTCTCGTATAGCGATGCTAAAGGCAATGTATTTGAGGGTGGAGGTGACCACATGTATAGCTAGCTATGTTTGAATGCTAGCTTGTATTGCTAGCCATGTTTACATGCTATAATGCTTTAGCCCAGGACAGAAAGCCTGGAAGAAACACATTTTGGCTGTCGCTAATCACCCTGAGGTTTCAGCACCATGGACAGTACTACCTCATCACCCTGAGGTTTCAGCACCATGGACAGTACTACCTCATCACCCTGAGGTTTCAGCACCATGGACAGTACAACCTCATCACCCTGAGGTTTCAGCACAACCGACAGTACTACCTCATCACCCTGAGTTTTCAGCACCATGGACAGTACTACCTCAGCACCCTGGACAGTACTACTACATCACCCTGAGGTGGACAGTACAATGGATAACGGTGAGAAGTGGGCCTACTGTCTAGGTCTCGTGTCAAACTCATTCCACTGAGGGTCGAGTGTCTGAGAGTTTTTGCTCCTCCCTTGATCAGAATAATACCAAAGTTATTCAGTTCAAAGTTCAGAGCAGCTCAGACATTGTTCTAAAATATCAAACATCTAACGGGATCCTGTTACTGACATCTGAATAGCTTTAAGTCTTAGGCTACATCCCAAATTTGATCCTATTCCCTACATTAGTGCACTATTTTAGAACAGGGCCCATAGGGAATGTAGGGAATAGGGTGCCATTTTGGGACACGCAGGAATTAATTCACACAAAATCTAAATCAGAAATTAACCTGTGAAAGTGACACCTCCGTTCCTGTGTGTGGGTGCTTGTGAAAGTGACACTGCGGGCCGCCACTGGCTGGTGCCATTGTCGGCACCTGTGAGAATATTCGTAGGGCGTGCTGTGTGTGTGCGCATGGGAGAGCGAGCGAGAGGAGAGAGAGAGTGTAGGCCCGGGTCCCTTAAGTGATCCCAGATGAATTGTGTGTGTGCATTCACATCCTAGCATTTCTTGTGTCTTGCGTTTAGTTTTTGTGATTCAGCTCAGAATGTCTAACCCGGGTTAATGCTGGGACAATTGTGCACTGTCCTACGGGAATCCCGGTCATGGCCGGTTGTGATGCAGCCTGGGATCGAACACAGGTCTGTAGTGATGCCTCTAAACCGCTGCGCCACTCGGGAGGCCCACCAAGGGACTTTCTATTGGACCTGGTTATTACCAAGGGGCTTTCTATTGGACCTGGTTATTACCAAGGGGCTTTCTATTGGACCTGGTTATTACCAAGGGGCTTTCAATTGGACCTGTTATTACCAAGGGGCTTTCTATTGGACCTGGTTATTACCAAGGGGCATTCTATTGGACCTGGTTATTACCAAGGGGCTTTCTATTGGACCTGTTATTACCAAGGGGCTTTCAACTGGACCTCTATTGGACCTGGTTATTACAAAGGGGCTTTCTATGGGACCTGGTTATTACCAAAGGGCTTTCTATTGGACCTGGTTATTACCAAGGGGCTTTCTATTGGACCTGGTTATTACCAAGGGTCTTTCTATTGGACCGGGTTATTACCAAGGGGCTTTCTATTGGACCTGGTTATTACAAAGGGGCTTTCTACTGGACCTGGTTATTACAACGGGGCTTTCTATGGGACCTGGTTATTACCAACGGCTTTCTATTGGACCTGGTTATTACCAAGGGGCTTTCTATTGGACCTGGTTATTACCAAGGGGCTTTCTATTTGGACCTGGTTATTACCAAGGGGCTTTCTTTGGACCTGGTTATTACAAAATGGACCTGGTTATTACCAAGGGGCTTTCTATTGGACCTGGTTATTACCAAGGGGCTTTCTATTGGACCTGTTATTACCAAGGGGCTTTCTATTGGACCTGGTTATTACCAAGGGGCTTTCTATTGGACCTGGTTATTACCAAGGGGCTTTCTATTGGACCTGTTATTACCAAGGGGCTTTCTACTGGACCTGGTTATTACCAAGGGGCTTTCTATTGGACCTGGTTATTACCAAGGGGCTTTCTATTGGACCTGTTATTACCAAGGGGCTTTCTATTGGACCTGGTTATTACCAAGGGGCTTTCTAATTGGACCTGGTTATTACCAAGGGGCTTTCTATTGGACCTGGTTATTACCAAGGGGCTTTCTACCAACTGGACCTGGTTATTACCAAGGGGCTTTCTATTGGACCTGGTTATTACCAAGGGGCTTTCTATTGGACCTGTTATTACCAAGGGGCTTTCTACTGGACCTGGTTATTACCAAGGGGCTTTCTATTGGACCTGGTTATTACCAAGGGTCTTTCTATTGGACCTGGTTATTACCAAGGGTCATCTAATTGGACCTGTTATTACCAAGGGGCTTTCTACTGGACCTGGTTATTACCAAGGGACTTTCTATTGGACCTGGTTATTACCAAGGGGCTTTCTACTGGACCTGGTTATTACCAAGGGGCTTTCTATTGGACCTGGTTATTACCAAGGGGCTTTCTATTGGACCTGTTATTACCAAGGGGCTTTCTACTGGACCTGGTTATTACCAAGGGGCTTTCTATTGGACCTGGTTATTACCAAGTGGCTTTCTACTGGACCTGGTTATTACCAAGGGGCTTTCTATTGGACCTGGTTATTACCAAGGGGCTTTCTATTGGACCTGGTTATTACCAAGGGGCTTTCTACTGGACCTGGTTATTACCAAGGGGCTTTCTACTGGACCTGGTTATTACCAAGGGGCTTTCTATTGACCTGGTTATTACCAAGGGGCTTTCTATTGACCTGTTATTACCAAGGGGCTTTCTACTGGACCTGGTTATTACCAAGGGGCTTTCTATTGACCTGGTTATTACCAAGGGGCTTTCTACTGGACCTGGTTATTACCAAGGGGCTTTCTATTGACACATCCTCTATTGGTTGATTACCAAGGGGCTTCATCTGATCACCTTATTTATACTACCTTGTTGTTATAGCAATATTTGATATTACCACAGGGTAATTACTGTTATTACAAGGGGCATGATTACAACACATCACATTTAGATGTGGAAGAGAGTTCACATAGGTTTGCTGGGGTTTATCAGGCCATCAGTATTCTATACAGTACTGTGTTATCCCATAGGGGACTGACCTGGAAGAGACCCCTGGTGGCATGTCTTTGGGTTATTGCATGGGTGTCTGGCTGTGACTTCGTAGTTTAAACAGACAGCTGGTTATTCAATTCAACATGTCAATACCTCTCATAAATACAAGGGGTATTGTACCTGTTATTCAATCTCTCCTCCACTTTGAGCCGGGAGACCTGGTTATTCACATGGCATATTATTCATATTATTCATATTATTCATCATGGCTCGCTGTGTACATCCAAGGGCCAGCAGTGCCGACCTGTTCTGAGCCAATTGAATTTTCCCTCTTTTTTTCCTCCAACCAAGGGGCTTTTCTGAACCAAAATTCTTATTGTTGGAGCCAAAGAACAGAGAGAAAATCTGGCTGCACGACCTGGTTTTAATAAAGATTAAAAAACAAAAAAAACTAGGTGTTATTTTAGGGGATTCTGAACTGAATTTTTTGAATCACACATTAGGAATGTGACCGAAAATAGCTTTCTACCACCTGATTGAACATTACCAAGCTGCGGCTTTCTCTCTCAGGCTGATACAGAGACTCATCCATATTAGTCACATGTAGTAGAAGGGGTTAAAGCTACTTTATCTGGTATTCCTGATGGTTTTACACTCTCAGGCTGAAACAGGAGACTCATCCATGCTTTTATTACAAGCAGGCTTGACTACTGTGATGCTCTTCTGTCTGGTCTAATCAAGAAAGACATTGGTCAACTACAAAACATACAGAATGCTGCAGCACAGGGTACTGACCAAGACCAGACAGGAGAACACATTACACCAGTTTTAAGGTCTCTGTACCTGCTTTTATTAAACATACAGAATGCAGCAGGGTATTGACCAAGACCAGACAGAGAACACATTACACTGGTTTTAAGGGTATCTGTACTGTAAAACATACAGAATGCTGCAGGGTACTGACCAAGACCAGACAGAGAGAACACATTACACTGGTTTTAAGGTCTCTGTACTGTAAAACATACAGAATGCAGCAGGGTACTGACCAAGACCAGACAGAGAGAACACATTACACCAGTTTTAAGGTCTCTATACTGTAAAACATACAGAATGCAGCAGGGTACTGACCAAGACCAGACAGAAGAACACATTACACCAGTTTTAAGGTCTCTGTACTGTAAAACATACAGAATGCTGCAGGTCTCTTACCGGGCTGCCTGTTAGTTTTAGAATACATTTTAATATTCTTCTATTGGTTTATAAATCAATCCACGATTGTGCACCTCAATACTCAGACATGTCAGACATGGCTACCAATAAGTTATGTACCCAGTAGGTCCTCAGGTCCTCTGGCCTTTTAACTATCCCAAAGCCCAGGACCAAGAGACATGGAGAGACAGATTTAACTATCCCAAAGCCCAGGACCAAGAGGCATGGAGAGACAGCCTTTTAACTATCCCAAAGCCCAGGACCAAGAGGCATGGAGAGACAGCCTTTTAACTATCCCAAAGCCCAGGACCAAGAGGCATGGAGAGAGACAGCCTTTTAACTATCCCAAAGCCCAGGACCAAGAGGCATGGAGAGACAGCCTTTTAACTATCCCAAAGCCTGGGACCAAGAGGCATGGAGAGAGACAGCCTTTTAACTATCCCAAAGCCTAGGACCAAGAGGCATGGAGAGACAGCCTTTTAACTATCCCAAAGCCCAGGACCAAGAGGCATGGAGAGAGACAGCCTTTTAACTATCCCAAAGCCCAGGACCAAGAGGCATGGAGAGGCAGCCTTTTAACTATCCCAAAGCCCAGGACCAAGAGACATGGAGAGACAGCCTTTTAACTATCCCAAAGCCCAGGACCAAGAGGCATGGAGAGACAGCCTTTTAACTATCCCAAAGCTTAGGACCAAGAAGCATGGAGAGGCAGCCTTTTAACTATCCCAAAGCCTGGGACCAAGAGGCATGGAGAGAGACAGCCTTTTAACTATCCCAAAGCCTAGGACCAAGAGACATGGAGATGCAGCCTTTTAACTATCCCAAAGCCTAGGACCAAGAGACATGGAGAGGCAGCCTTTTAACTATCCCAAAGCCTTGGACCAAGAGACATGGAGAGGCAGCCTTTTAACTATCCCAAAGCCTGGGACCAAGAGGCATGGAGAGGCAGCCTTTTAACTATCCCAAAGCCTGGGACCAAGAGGCATGGAGAGAGACAGCCTTTTAACTATCCCAAAGCCTAGGACCAAGAGGCATGGAGAGACAGCCTTTTAACTATCCCAAAGCCCAGGACCAAGAGACATGGAGAGGCAGCCTTTTAACTATCCCAAAGCCCAGGACCAAGAGGCATGGAGAGGCAGCCTTTTAACTATCCCAAAGCCCAGGACCAAGAGACATGGAGAGACAGCCTTTTAACTATCCCAAAGCCCAGGACCAAGAGGCATGGAGAGACAGCCTTTTAACTATCCCAAAGCTTAGGACCAAGAAGCATGGAGAGGCAGCCTTTTAACTATCCCAAAGCCTGGGACCAAGAGGCATGGAGAGAGACAGCCTTTTAACTATCCCAAAGCCTAGGACCAAGAGACATGGAGATGCAGCCTTTTAACTATCCCAAAGCCTAGGACCAAGAGACATGGAGAGGCAGCCTTTTAACTATCCCAAAGCCTTGGACCAAGAGACATGGAGAGGCAGCCTTTTAACTATCCCAAAGCCTGGGACCAAGAGGCATGGAGAGGCAGCCTTTAACTATCCCAAAGCCTGGGACCAAGAGGCATGGAGAGACAGCCTTTTAACTATCCCAAAGCCTAGGACCAAGAGGCATGGAGAGACAGCCTTTTAACTATCCCAAAGCCCAGGACCAAGAGACATGGAGAGGCAGCCTTTAACTATCCCAAAGCCCAGGACCAAGAGGCATGGAGAGACAGCCTTTTAACCTGTTTCGCCCAGGGGCAGAGTCTTTAGTTATTATACCCCCAGCCTCTGGAATAGCCTGCCAGAGAACCTGAGGGGACCAAGAGCCTAGCCTTTTTAACAATCCCAAAGCCCAGGACCAAGAGGCATGGAGAGACAGCCTTTAGTTACTATCCCCAGCCTTTAGTTACTATGCCCCCAGCCGTTAGTTACTATTACAGCCTTTAGTTACTATGCCCCCAGCCTTTAGTTACTATGCCCCCAGCCTTTAGTTACTATGCCCCAGCCTTTAGTTACTATGAGAGACAGCCTTTAGTTACTATGCCCCCAGCCACTATGCCCCAGCCTTTAGTTACTATGACAGCCTTTAGATACTATGCCCCCAGCCACTATGACCCCCAGCCATAGTTACTATGACAGCCTTTAGTTACTATGCCCCCAGCCACTATGCCCAAGCCTTTAGTTACTATGGAGAGATGCCCCAGCCTTTTTACTATGCCCCAGCCCTATGCCAAGAGCCTTTAGTTAGATGCCCCCAGCCTTTAGTTACTATGCCCCCAGCCTTTAGTTACTATGCCCCAGCCTTTAGAGATGACAGCCTTTTTACTATGCCCCCAGCCTTTAGTTACTATGCCCCAGCCTTTAGTTACTATGACCCCAGCCTTTAGTTACTATGACCCCAGCCTTTAGTTACTATCCCCAGCCTTTAGTTACTATGACCCCAGCCTTTAGTTACTATGCCCCAACTTTAGTTACTATGCCCCCAGCCTTTAGTTACTATGAGAGACAGCCTTTAGTTACTATGCCCCAGCCTTTAGTTACCAACCCCAGCCTTTAGTTACTATGACCCCAGCCTTTAGTTACTATGCCCC
>NC_088399.1:98326228-98368728 GCF_034236695.1 Oncorhynchus nerka | reverse complement strand
TATAGGGGTGTAGAGGGGTATATAGGGGGTGTAGAGGGGTATATAGGGGTGTAGAGGGTATAGGTGGGTATAGTTGGGTATAGGTGGGTATAGTTGGGTATATAGGGTGTAGAGAGGGGTATATAGGGTGTAGAGGGTATATAGGGGTGTATAGGGGTATATAGTGTGTAGAGGGTATATAGTGCAGAGGGTATAGGTGGGTATAGTTGGGTATATAGGGGTGCAGAGGGTATATGGGGGTGTAGAGGGGGGTATAGGTGGGTATAGTTGGGTATATAGGGGTGTAGAGGGGTATATAGGGGTGCAGAGGGTATAGGTGGGTATAGTTGGGTATATAGGGGTGTAGAGGGGTATATAGGGGTGTAGAGGGTATATAGGGGTGTATAGGGGTATATAGGGTGTAGAGGGGGTGTAGAGGGTATATAGGGTGTATAGGGGTATATAGGGATGTAGAGGGGTATATAGGGGTGTAGAGGGGTATATAGGGGTGTAGAGGTATATAGGGGTGCAGAGGGTATAGGTGGTATAGTTGGGTATATAGTGCAGAGGGGTATATAGGGGTGTAGAGGGCATAGTTGGGTATATAGGGATGCAGAGGTATATAGGGTGTAGAGGGTATATAGGGGTGTATAGGGTGTATAGGGGTATAGAGGAGTGCAGAGGGGTATATAGGGGTGTAGAGGGGTATATAGGGGTGCAGAGGGGTATATAGGGGGTATAGAGGGTATATAGGGTGTATAGGGGGTGTATAGGGCATAGAGGAGTGTAGAGGGTATATAGGGGTGTAGAGAGGTATAGGGGTGAGGGGTATATAGGGGGTATAGAGGGTATATAGGGGTGTATAGGGGTATATATAGGGTAGAGGTATAGGTGGGTATAGTTGGGTATGGGGGTGCAGAGGGGCATATAGGGGTAGAGGGGCATAGTTGGGTATATAGTGTAGAGGGTATATAGGGGTGTATAGGGTGTAGGGAGTACAGAGGAGTGTAGAGGGTATATAGGGTGTAAGAGGGGTATATAGGGTGTAAGAGGGGCATAGTTGGGTATATAGGGATGTAGAGGGTATATATAGTGCAGAGGGTATATAGGGTGTATAGGGTATAGAGGAGAGCAGAGGGGTATATAGGGGGTGTAGAGGGGTATATAGGGGTGCAGAGGGGTATATAGGGGTGCAGAGGGTATATAGGGGTATAGAGGGCATATAGGGGTGTATAGGGGTGTATAGGGGTATAGAGGAGTGTAAAGGGGTATATAGGGGTGTAGAGAGGTATATAGGGGTGTAGAGGGGTATATAGGGGTATAGAGGGGTATATAGGGGTGTATAGGGGTATAGAGGAGTGTAGAGGGTATATAGGGGTGCAGAGGGTATATAGGGGTGCAGAGGGTATATAGGGTGTATAGTGTATAGGGGTATAGAGGAGTGTAGAGGGGTATATAGGGGTGTAAGTGGTATAGTTGGGTATATAGGGGTGTAGAGGGTGTATAGGGGTGTATAGGGGTATATAGGCGTGTAGAGAGGTATATAGGGGTGTAGAGGGTATATAGGGAGGTGTAGAGGGGTATAGGTGGGTATATAGGGATGTAGAGGGTATATAGGGGTGTAGAGGGTATATAGGGGTGTAGAGGGTATGTAGGGGTGTAAGAGGGGTATATAGGGGTGTAAAGGGGTATAGTTAGGTATATATGGGGGCAGAGGGGTATATAGGGGTGTATAGGGGTGTAGAGGGGTATAGGGGGTGCAGAGGGTGTATAGGGGTGTATAGGGATGTAGAGGGTATATAGGGGTGTAGAGTGGTATAGTTGGGTAAATAGGGGTGTAGACGGGTATATAGAGGGTATAGTTGGGTATATAGGGGTGTATAGGGTGTAGAGTGGAATAGAGGGGTATAGAGGGGTATAGTTGAGTATATAGGGGTGTAGATGGGTATAGGGTAGTGTAGAGGTTATATAGGGGTGTAGAGTGGTATATAGGGGTATAGAGGTTATATAGGGTGTAGAGGGGTATATAGGGGTATAGAGGTTATAGAGGGTATATAGAACAGAGGTTCCCAGCTGCCCATACTGGGGTGTAGAGGGGTTTAGAGGGGTTTAGAGATTTTAGACGGCTGGCCATGCCTTGTATAGAGTACTCCAGACCTCGGCCAGATGGGCTTAGAGCTCCTAGAGCCTCTCCAGGTTCTCCTTTAGAGGGAAATGGAGATAGCAGATGTTCTAGAAGTATAGATGGAAAAGGGGTATAGAGGGGTACAAATCAGCTGGGTATAGAGGAATCTGGACCCTATGGATTTCTAGAAACTATAGATGGATATAGAGGGGTATAACCCCTATTACCAGCCTGTTCAGACCTCTCTTTCATGGAGGGGGTATAGAGATATAGAGGGGTATAGAAAGCTGGAGGGGTCATCCCCTCTTCAAGAGGGAGACACCCTGGACCCAAAGGGGTTTATAGAGGGGTATAGATGGGTATAGAGGGGTATGGAGGGGTCAAAATGAGCAACTATCTAGAGTGGCTTATTTAGTATAGAGGGGCATAAGGGGTATGGAGGGGTATAGAATGGAGGGGTCACTGACCATCTAGAGGGGTTTAGAGGGGCTTATAGAGGGGCATAGAGGGGTGGAGGGGTTTAGAGGGGCTTATTTTGTATAGAGGGGTATGGAGGGGTTTAGAGGGGCTTATCGATATAGAGGGGCATGGAGGGTTTAGAGGGGCTTATTTAGTACCTAGAGGCTTTGGAGGGGTTTAGAGGGGCATATTCTTATCGGCAGACTCAATAGCCTGGGGTTTTCGGATGACTTATTTGCCTGGTTCACCAGATTGGAGGGGTTTGCAGACAGAGTTCAGTTTGTCAAGAGGGGCATGGAGGGGTTTAGAGGGGCTTATTTCTATAGAGGGGTGCCAGGGGTTTAGAGGGGCTTATTTAGTATAGAGGGGTGATAGAGGGGTATGGAGGGGTATCCACAGGGCACCATGGAGGGGTGTCGGGCTTATTTGTATCTGAGCTTCAATGCCATAGACACACCATTGGGGGGGTTTAAGGGCTTAAGTATAGCCAACATGGAGGGGTTTAGAGTAAAACCAAATGGGCTTTTTTAGTATAGAGGGGTACTAGCATCACCACCCTGGGGGGTTTAGAGGGGCTTGAATTTGGACATCTATAGAGGGGTATGGAGGTGTTTAGAGGGGCAAACTTTCCTTCCAGAGGGGCATCAAACATGGAATACAAAAATCAAATCAAGAGGGGCTTATTTATTCCGCAGAAGCCTATGGAGGGTTTAGAGGGGCTTATTTAGTAAACTGACTATAGAGGGGTATGGGGGGTTTAGAGGATGTCATTTAGTAAATGGGTATAGACACTCTATCAGGGGTTTATAGACTGGATAGATGTCTATAGAGTGCCATGGAGGTTTTTACCAAAGCTTATTTATACCACCCACCACTGAGGGGTATGGAGGGGTATAGAGGGGTATGGAGGGGTATAGTCGGAGTATAGAGGGGTTTAGAGGGGCTTATTTTGTATAGAGGGGCTATGGAGGGGTTTAGAGGGGCTTATTTAGTTCAGATGGTCATGGAGGGGTTTAACACCCATTTAGTAGCAGAGGGCTCCATAGAGGGGTATGGACTGATCATTAGAGGGGCACCTCATTTGGGGTATAGAGGGGTATGGGGGGTTTAGAGGGCTTGATTTGGAATGAGGGGCAAAGAGGGTCGCTGAAGTTTAGAGGGGCTTTTATTTAACTTCAAACAGGCTATAGAGGGTATGGCTGTTTAGAGGGGCTTATTTAAATAGCCCACCCATTTTCACCTGGACCTCATCCCCATGGAGGGTTTTTATACTGTTTTTTTATTTTATTTATTTAGGGGTTTAGAGGGGCTTATTTGCAGAGGGGCAAGATCTCTATGGACCATATTTACAGGGCTTATGGAGGGGTGTAGAGGGGCTTATTTAGTATAGAGGGGTATGGGGGGTTTAGAGGGGCTTATTTAGTATAGAGGGGCATAGAGGGGTATGGAGGGGTATACAGGGCTATGGAGGGGTGTAGAGGGGCTTATTTAGTATAGAGGGGTATGGAGGGGTTTAGAGGGGCTTATTTAGTATAGAGGGGTATAGAGGGGTATGGGGGGTTTAGAGGGCTTATTTAGTATAGAGAGGGTATAGAGGGGTATGGAGGGGTTTAGAGGGGCTTATTTAGTATAGAGGGGTATATGGAGGGCTATACAGGGCTATGGAGGGTGTAGAGGGGCTTATTTAGTATAGAGGGGTATGGGGGGTTTAGAGGGGCTTATTTAGTATAGAGGGGTATAGAGGGGTATGGGGGGGGTTTAGAGGGGCTTATTTAGTATAGAGGGGTATAGAGGGGTATGGGGGGGTTTAGAGGGGCTTATTTAGTATTTAGTATAGAGGGGTATAGAGGGGTATGGGGGGTTTAGAGGGGCTTATTTAGTATAGAGGGGTATGGAGGGGTTTAGAGGGGCTTATTTAGTATAGAGGGGTATAGAGGGGTATGGGGGGTTTAGAGGGGCTTATTTAGTATAGAGGGGTATAGAGGGGTATGGGGGGGTTTAGAGGGGCTTATTTAGTGTAGAGGGGTATAGAGGAGACATGCTCGTTACCCCTGCATGGTATGCAGGAGGAAGCATGGTCTAATTTGGCAGAAGCAGGGCAGTGGTGGGGGAAGAGAGAGTTAGCCTTGAAGCCAGTAACACAGCACAGCACATGTAGGTATTACACAATCCCCCAGCCAAATTAGTCACTGTGGCTGGGATCATCCGTCCAGGGAAGGGATAGCGTGATTCAGATTCAAACCAAAAAAAAATAGAGATATATCCCATATCTGTTGCCAGCTGCACAACTCATGGTTTAGGATACTGGGCCTGTAAATATCTCAATATAATATTGTGTGGGGGAAAGAGAGAACGAGAGAGAGAGAACGAGAGAGAAAGAGAGAGAGAGAGAGAGAGAGAGAGAGAGAGAGAGAGAGAGGAGCTTTGATTTCCACTCAGAGTGTTGATGAAGGATCCTAGCCCTAATCTTATTATCTACTACCATGCCCTCTCCTTATTGGTCTCACTCTATTAATAGCCAATCATAGTGGACATGTCAGTCAAGTGTCCTGAAGAGGACAGGATGTGTGACTGACTGACAACTGGATATAATTCACCTAATCAAACCGTCCTCAAAGCTGTCAAGGAGGCACTGGGTTGGATATAACAGAACTGGATAGAACTTGATAGAATCTTGGAACAGAATAGAACTGACTAAAACTTTATAGAATCTTAGAGCAGAATAGAACTGAATAGAACTGACTAAAACTTTATAGAATCTTAGAGCAGAATAGAACTGAATAGAACTGACTAAAACTTTATAGAATCTTAGAGCAGAATAGAACTGAATAGAACTGACTAAAACTTTATAGAATCTTCATGATACAGTTACAATGCATTTGAAGACTTGTCTTAATTCAGTACCCTAATTTAGTTCTGAGCTAAATATATGAAAGGCAATCAGTGACCCCTACAGTACAACAGAGACCCAAAGTAGACTATTAGAGCAGAATACAGTATAACAGTAGAATAGAACAGAGACAAAAACTTTAGTACAACAGAATCAACAGAGCATGGGTACAGTACAACAGAGAATAGAGACTGGGTACTACAAGACTTACAGTATAGAACTCTGGGTACAGTACAACAGAGAATAGAGACTGGGTACAGTATAACAGAACTGACTACAAAAACTTTATAGAATCTTAGAGACTAGTACATACAACAGTAGACTAGTACAACAGTAGACTAAAAGTATAACAGTAGACTATACAGTATAACAGTAGACTATGGGTACAGTACAACAGAGACCCAACAGTAGACTATGGGTACAGTATAAAAGACTTACAGTATATAGAATCTACAACAGTAGACAGAATACAACAGAGACCCAACAGTAGACTGGGTACAGTACAAAAGACTTTAACAGTAGACTATCTACAACAGAGACCCAACAGACTATACAGAACAGACCAAACAGTAGACTGGGACAGTACAACAAGACTATGGGTACAGTATAACAGTAGACTATCAGTATAGAGCAGTAGACTATGGGAACAGTATAACAGAGACTGGGTACAGTATAACAAGACTTTACAACAGTAGATATGGGTACAGTATAACTAGACTATGGGTACAGTACAATAGTAGACTATGAATACAACAGTAGACTATGGGTACAGTACAACAGAGACCCAACAGTAGACTATGGGTACAGTATAACAGTAGACTATGGGTACAGTATAACAGTAGACTATGGGACAGTATAACAGTAGACTATGGGTACAGTACAACAATACTTACAGTATAACATAGACTATGGGTACAGTATAACAGTAGAATATGGGTAAGTACAACAGTAGACTATGACTACAACAAACTATGGGTACAGTATAACAGTAGAATCAGTATAACAGTAGACTATGGGAATACAACAGAGACTATGGGAATAGAACAGTAGACTATGGGTACAGTAAACAGTAGACTATGGGTACAGTACAACAGTAGACTATGGGTACAGTATAACAGTAGACTATGGGTACAGTATAACAGTAGACTATGGGTACAGTACAACAGTAGACTATGGGTACAATACAACAGTAGACTATGGGTACAGTACAACAGTAGACTATGGGTACAGTACAACAGTAGACTATGGGTACAGTACAACAGTAGACTATACAGTACAACAGAGACCCAACAGTAGACTATTACAGTGACCCAACAGTAGACTATGGGTACAGTACAACAGTAGACTATGGGTACAGTATAACAGTAGACTATGGGTACAGTATAACAGTAGACTATGGGTACAGTATAACAGTAGACTATGGGTTACAACAGTAGACTATGGGTACAGTACAAAGAGACCCAACAGTAGACTATGGGTACAGTACAACAGAGACCCAACAGTAGACTATGGGTACAGTATAACAGTAGACTATGGGTACAGTATAACAGTAGACTATGGGTACAGTACAACAGTAGACTATGGGTACAGTACAACAGAGACCCAACAGTAGACTATGGGTACAGTACAACAGTAGACTATGGGTACAGTATAACAGTAGACTATGGGTACAGTACAACAGAGACCCAACAGTAGACTATGGGTACAGTATAACAGAGACCAAACAGTAGACTATGGGTACAGTACAACAGTAGACTATGGGTACAGTATAACAGTAGACTATGGGTACAGTATAACAGAGACCCAACAGTAGACTATGGGTACAGTATAACAGTAGACTATGGGTACAGTATAACAGTAGACTATGGGTACAGTACAACAGTAGACTATGGGTACAGTATAACAGTAGACTATGGGTACAGTACAACAGTAGACTATGGGTACAGTACAACAGTAGACTATGGGTACAGTACAACAGAGACCCAACAGTAGACTATGGGTACAGTATAACAGTAGACTATGGGTACAGTATAACAGTAGACTATGGGTACAGTATAACAGTAGACTATGGGTACAGTACAACAGTATACTATGGGTACAGTATAACAGTAGACTATGGGTACAGTATAACAGTAGACTATGGGTACAGTACAACAGTAGACTATGGGTACAACAGTAGACTAACAGTATAACAGTAGACTATGGGTACAGTATAACAGTAGACTATGGGTACAGTACAACAGTAGACTATGGGTACAGTATAACAGAGACCCAACAGTAGACTATGGGTACAGTACAACAGTAGACTATGGGTACAGTACAACAGTAGACTATGGGTACAGTATAACAGTAGACTATGGGTACAGTATAACAGTAGACTATGGGTACAGTACAACAGTAGACTATGGGTACAATACAACAGTAGACTATGGGTACAGTACAACAGTAGACTATGGGTACAGTACAACAGTAGACTATGGGTACAGTACAACAGTAGACTATGGGTACAGTACAACAGAGACCCAACAGTAGACTATGGGTACAGTATAACAGTAGACTATGGGTACAGTACAACAGAGACCCAACAGTAGACTATGGGTACAACAGTAGACTAACAGTAGACTATGGGTACAGTATAACAGTAGACTATGGGTACAATACAACAGTAGACTATGGGTACAGTACAACAGTAGACTATGGGTACAGTATAACAGTAGACTATGGGTACAGTACAACAGTAGACTATGGGTACAGTATAACAGTAGACTATGGGTACAGTATAACAGTAGACTATGGGTACAGTATAACAGTAGACTATGGGTACAGTACAACAGTAGACTATGGGTACAGTATAACAGTAGACTATGGGTACAGTATAACAGTAGACTATGGGTACAGTACAACAGTAGACTATGGGTACAGTACAACAGTAGACTATGGGTACAGTACAACAGTAGACTATGGGTACAGTATAACAGTAGACTATGGGTACAGTACAACAGTAGACTATGGGTACAGTATAACAGTAGACTATGGGTACAGTACAACAGAGACCCAACAGTAGGGTACAGTATAACAGTAGACTATGGGTACAGTATAACAGTAGACTATGGGTACAGTATAACAGTAGACTATGGGTACAGTACAACAGTAGACTATGGGTACAGTACAACAGTAGACTATGGGTACAGTATAACAGTAGACTATGGGTACAGTACAACAGTAGACTATGGGTACAGTATAACAGTAGACTATGGGTACAGTATAACAGTAGACTATGGGTACAGTACAACAGTAGACTATGGGTACAGTATAACAGTAGACTATGGGTACAGTATAACAGTAGACTATGGGTACAGTACAACAGTAGACTATGGGTACAGTATAACAGTAGACTATGGGTACAGTACAACAGTAGACTATGGGTACAGTACAACAGTAGACTATGGGTACAGTACAACAGAGACCCAACAGTAGACTATGGGTACAGTATAACAGTAGACTATGGGTACAGTATAACAGTAGACTATGGGTACAGTATAACAGTAGACTATGGGTACAGTACAACAGTATACTATGGGTACAGTATAACAGTAGACTATGGGTACAGTACAACAGTAGACTATGGTACAGTATAACAGTAGACCCAACAGTAGACTATGGGTACAGTACAACAGTAGACTATGGGTACAGTACAACAGTAGACTATGGGTACAGTATAACAGTAGACTATGGGACAGTACAACAGTAGACCCAACAGTAGACTATGGGTACATATAACATAGACTATGGGTACAGTACAACAGTGACTAATATAACAGTAGATTGAGTATAAAGTAGACTATGGGTACAGTCCAACAGTAGAATACAGTTAGACTATGGGTACAGTACAACAAGACTATGGGTACAGTATAACAGTAGACTATGGGTACAGTCCAACAGTAGACTATTTATCAGTAGACTATGGGTACAGACGACTATGGGTAAATAACAGTAGACTAGGACAGTACAACAGTAGACTATGGGACAATACAGGACAGAGTGATGAACATATTAATCCAGAATGCTGCTATTTAATATTAATAGTACCCTATACTTGACTTGGCCCCTCCTCTAATTTGGGGTCCGGAAAAGGACTCCGGTGAACCAGGCGCTCTCGTAGAGAACCGTGCTTGCCCTTTCAGTGAGCTAGAGAGAGAACGAGAGCGCTCAGACAGCGAGCTGCGGAGAAAAATAAAGGACCAGCCACCGCACTGGATATCTCTCCTCCTTACCGACGCGCGGGGGGGGGGAACCAAACCGAGGAATACCGGTGTTTTATTCAAACGAAGAAACGGGTCTAAAACCTCGCTGAACAGACAAGGTAAGACCTTTTGCGTTTTAAAACAGACAGAGAGAAGAGCCCGAATGATCATATGGTTCTAATATGGTTAAGATGCTTTTGGGAAACCGGGCCCAGGTTCGTTCACACAAAAAAAAGGCTAGAGAGATGCTCCTTTTGCGTGAACCGAAACGCGGGATTCTGGCTTCCAAATGTCATGTTTTCTCAGTCTAAGTAACGCAATGGCTTCGTATAGAACGGCTTTTGTTACCTGCAGTGGTTCTGGGTCGATGTATTTATTGTCTAAGTATCCGTGTTCAAGGCAAGCCCTGCTCTGCACAGCAGCTTGGGCTCGGTCTCTCTGAAGCAGGCTTCGGGGCTGGTGTCAATAGGGCTCACAGCTGTGTCAACTTGACAGCTAAGGACCAAGTTGCGCCAAGTCTAGCTGTGCAACGGGGACAAATGTGATCTTTCTTTGCCACATGACGAGAAATACACACATCAAATTAACTCGACAAGAGAAAGAGTAGGCCAATCAAAATCAAAGAAACCAAAACGCTCATCCCGTTCTGAGGGGAAACTGGCCCTCGGTCAGTAAGTCTTGGGACGAATGGCGTTCCATTGGTGCGGAAATATTAAATGACTGTGAAAGCGACTGTGTCACGAAGAGGAATGGTCTTATAGTTTCACGTTTACACCGAAATCTCTAGGGCTAATTAATCACATGGGAGCAAGTGTATCAGAGGCGAGGGACACAGGATGTGATGATTCTGCTTGAAAGACTACCCTGGTAGGCTCTCTCTGTCTCATCCTCCCGGGATAGAGCGCCAGCACCTTATACTTTGTAACCAACTGTTTTACTGCAGGTCGGCAGGCAGTTTCTATGACGGTTATCTCTCTCTCTCGTTCTCTCTATTTCTCTCTTTCTTTCTCTCTCTCTGTCTCTATTTCTCTATTTCTCTCTCTCTATTTCTCTCTCTCTCTGACTCTCTCTATCTTTGTATCTCTTTGTCGCGCTCTCTCTCTCTCCCTGTCTCTTTATCTCTCTCTCTGTATCTCTCTCTCTCTCTCTCTCTCTCTCTCTCTCCCTGTCTCTTTATCTCTCTCTCTGTATCTCTGTCTCTCTCTCTCTCTCTCTCTCCCTGTCTCTTTATCTCTCTCTCTGTATCTGTCTCCCTCTCTCTCTCTCTCTCTCCCTCTGACTATCTCTGTATCTCTTTGTCGCTCTCTCTCTCTCTCTCTCTATTTATCTCTTTCTTTCTCTCTCTCTCTCTCTTTCTGGCTCTTTCTCTCTCTCTCTCTCTCTCTCTCTCTCTCTGTCTCTGTCTCTCTTTGTCGCTCTCTCTCTCTCTCTATTTATCTCTTTCTTTCTCTCTCTCTCTCTCTTTCTGGCTCTTTCTCTCTCTCTCTCTCTCTCTCTCTCTCTCTCTCTGTCTCTGTCTCTCTTTGTCGCTCTCTCTCTCTCTCTCTCTCTCTGTCTCTGTCTCTCTTTCTCTCTCTCTCTCTCTCTCTCTCTCTCTCTCTCTCTCTCTGTCTCTCTCTCTCTCTCTCTCTCTCTCTCTCTCTCTGTCTCTGTCTCTCTTTGTCGCTCTCTCTGTGTGTGCTGTGTGAACATCTGTATGCTCTCTCTCTCTCTCCCTTTGTTATCCACCACATCTGTGCATCCTTTCGTAAAACCAAAAAGGAGACAAAATCCTCCAGTTTGTGTTGATTAATCAATTATGTTCTCGACACAAGTCAATTGGAGACAAAAGGGGGGGTCCGTTGGATCGTCTAATGACGAGCACCACTAGTGTTTGATTTGCTGACACAGTGTTTTTTTCTTGTTGTTTGGTTGACAGATTCCACCCCCCTTTGATTCATTACTCATCTGCTCTGGGATGGAGGGGAGCATATGTCAGTGTCGTTTCAGACAAGGGGGGGAGATCACTCTTTTAATGAGCACGGCCCTTTATAACTATTACAGCATAGTGTATGACTGTCATTCATAGTCCATTCACCCACAGTTCAATGAAACATCCATAGGTTTAAGGCTACTCCATGATACTCACATGTTCACTATACCCATCATGAGGTTGCTACAACCAAGCCTATGAATGACAGACATGAATTTACAATGTAGGGGCACACATGATGAGAGAATCAAATGTGAGTAATCTATACAGGTGAATATACAGCCTTGCACACTCCTCTCTGCTTCTAGCTGATCTAGGGTATAATCATTTAGTCCAACAGTTGCAAATGAGAGTTTCTATTAAACAAATTCAGGTATGTTTTAACCCCGTGCCGTGTGATTCTGTTTAAAAAAAAATTTTTTTTTTTTCTCAACAGAATCGGTGGAATGAATACACCCCTGATCACAAGCAAACACAGTTCACTTTCATAGCAGCCACATACAAACAACATGGTCATTTACATTTACATTTAAGTCATTTAGCAGACGCTCTTATCCAGAGCGACTTACAAATTGGTGCTTTCACCTTATGACATCCAGTGGAACAGCCACTTTACAATAGTGCATCTAGGTCTTTTAAGGGGGAGGGTGAGAAGGATTACTTTATCCTATCCTAGGTATTCCTTAAAGAGGTGGGGTTTCAGGTGTCTCCGGAAGGTGGTGATTGACTCCGCTGTCCTGGCGTCGTGAGGGAGTTTGTTCCACCATTGGGGGGCCAGAGCAGCGAACAGTTTTGACTGGGCTGAGCGGGAACTGTACTTCCTCAGTGGTAGGGAGGCGAGCAGGCCAGAGGTGGATTTAACTATGCGCTCTTCTTCTTCTCTCACCTTTACTAAGTGTTACACCGGTGGGCCCTGGTGGCAATAAATTATTAAAACCAAAAGCTTAGCTTGACTTGGAAGAGTTCCATTGTTGGATAGCCATAGCCAGCTAGCTAACATAGCATCCCTCTCTGTTGTAATAGCCATGGCCAGCTAGCTAACATAGCATTCCTCTCTGTTGGATAGCCATAGCCAGCTAGCTAACCTAGCATCCCTCTCTGTTGGATAGCCATAGCCAGCTAGCTAACCTAGCATCCCTCTCTGTTGGATAGCCATAGCCAGCTAGCTAACATGGAATCAATCTCTGTTGGATAGTCATAGCCAGCTAGCTAACATGGAATCAATCTCTGTTGGATAGCCATAGCCAGCTAGCTAACATGGAATCCCTCTCTGTTGGATAGCCATAGCCAGCTAGCTAACATAGCATCCCTCTCTAGTTGCTAGATAGCCATCCCTCTCGGTTGGATAGCCATAGCCAGCTAGCTAACATAGCATCCCTCTCTGTTGGATAGCCATAGCCAGCTAGCTAACATGGCATCCCTCTCTGTTGGATAGCCATAGCCAGCTAGCTAACATGGCATCCCTCTCTGTTGGATAGTCATAGCCAGCTAGCTAACATAGCATCCCTCTCGGTTGGATAGCCATAGCCAGCTAGCTAACATAGCATCCCTCTCTGTTGGATAGCCATAGCCAGCTAGCTAACATGGCATCCCTCTCTGTTGGATAGCCATAGCCAGCTAGCTAACATAGCATCCCTCTCTGTTGGATAGCCATAGCCAGCTAGCTAACATGGGATCCCTCTCTGTTGGATAGCCATAGCCAGCTAGCTAACATAGCATCCCTCTCTGTTGGATAGCCATAGCCAGCTAGCTAACATAGCATCCCTCTCTGTTGGATAGCCATAGCCAGCTAGCTAACATAGCATCCCTCTCTGTTGTAATAGCCATAGCCAGCTAGCTAACATAGCATCCCTCTCTGTTGGATAGCCATAGCCAGCTAGCTAACATAGCATCCCTCTCTGTTTGTGCCGGGTGTTTGAGTAGCTAAACTAGCTAGCTGCATTAGCTCCACTGGTCTCAGATCCCTCATTAACTCCCCCCTCTCTCTCTCTCTCTCTCTCTCTCTCTCTCTCTTGCTTCTCCTTAATTTTGAAAGATATTTTCTTTCTCTCTCTTTGAGTCAACTATTCACCACATTTTATGCACTGCAGTGCTAGCTAGCTGTAGCTTATGCTTTCAGTACTAGATTCATTCTCTGATCTTTTGATTGGTTGGAAAACATGTCAGTTCATGCTGCAAGAGCTGTGATCGGTTGGAGGACCTCCAGAAGTCCTCCAGAATTTGTCATAATTACTGTGCAAGTCTATGGAAGGGGTTGAGAACCATAAGTCTCCTAGGTTTTGTATTGAAGTCAATGTACCCAGAGGAGGACGGAAGCTAGCTGTCCTCCGGCTACATCATGGTGCTACCCTACAGAGTGCTGTTGAGGCTACTGAAGACCTTCATTACAAAACAGTGTATTTTAATCAATTATTTGGTGACGTGAATATATTTTGAAGTTTTGTCTGAAAAGGATAACTTTTTACTATTTTTATTTGAATGAAATTCACTGAGGAGGATGGTCCTCCCCTTCCTGTTCTGAGGAGCCTCCACTGGTGAATTGCTATTACCAACTCATGGATGATCACCAGCACAACACAGCGAGATACATTTCATTTAAACCGTTCCATTTCAACAGTTGTTGGTTTGCAGCTAGGCTCCTTCATGAATATAAATAACATTTAGCTTCCTAGTTTCAATGCTTCCTTTTCTCCCTGTCTGTATGCCAAATGGTACACTACCCTATAGGGCTCTGGTCAACAGTAGGGCAGTAGTAATAGTAGTATAGAAGGAATATTGTGGTATATTCTATTCTATTCTATTCCATATTCTAGTGTGGTATATTCTATTCTACTCTATATTCTAGTGTGGTCTATTCTATTCTATTCTATATTCTAGTGTGGTATATTCTATTCTATTTTCTATATTCTATTGTGGTATATTCTATTCTATACTCTATATTATATTCTATTATCTATATTCTAGTGTGGTCTATTCTATTCTATATTCTACATTCTAGTGTGGTATATTCTATTATATTCTATATTCTAGTGTGGTATATTCTATTCTATATTCTATATTCTAGTGTTGTATATTCTATTCTATACTCTATATTCTATTCTATTATCTATATTCTATATTCTAGTGTGGTCTATTCTATATTCTACATTCTAGTGTGGTATATTCTATGGTATATTCTATTTTATTCTATATTCTAGTGTGGTATATTCTATTCTATATTCTATATTCTAGTGTGGTATATTCTATGGTATATTCTATTTTATTCTATATTCTAGTGTGGTATATTCTATTCTATATTCTATATTCTAGTGTGGTATATTCTATTCTATATTCTATTCTATTATCTATATTCTATATTCTAGTGTGGTCTATTCTATTCTATATTCTACATTCTAGTGTGGTATATTCTATTCTATTCTATATAGATATTCTAGTTCTATTACCAATATATTTGTCAACTATTAGAATATAATATTCTAGGTATTGTATCATATAAATCAAATCAAATTGTATTGGTCACATACACATGTTTAGCAGATGTTATTGCGGGTGTAGCGAAATGCTTGTGTTTCTAGCTCCGACAGTGGAGTGATATATAACAAGTAATATCTAACAATTTCACAACAATACTGTCACGACTTCCGCCCGAAGTCGATGCCTCTCCTTGTTCGGGCGGTGTTCGGCGGTCGACGTCGCCAGTCTTCTAGCCATCGCCGATCCATTTTTAATTTTCCATTTGTTTTGTCTCGTTTTCCCCACACACCTGGTTCTCATTTCCCTCATTATGTGTTGTGTATTTAACCCTCTGTTTCCCCCATGTCTTTGTGTGGTATTGTTTATCTGTTGTCATGTTATGCGCGCAGATGTCTGGTTGCGCTGGGTTATGTCAACCCGTGTTGTATTTCGTGGTCATTGTGCCGGGTGCTTTTGATTCGCCTAAATAAAAAGCTCTGTTTGCTTCCGAATATCTGCTATCCTGCGCCTTACTCCCTTGCAGCCATTTACACATACCGGACAATTACACACAATACACACACATCTAAAGGAATGAAATTAAGAATATGTCAATATTTGGATGAGCAATGTCTGAGCGGCATAGAGTAAAATACAGTAGAATAGAGTAAAATACAGTAGAATAAAATACAGTAGAGTAAAATACAGTAGAATAGAATATAATACAGTAGAGTAAAATACAGTAGAGTAAAATACAGTAGAGTAAAATACAGTAGAGTAAAATACAGTAGAATAGAATACAGTAGAGTAAAATACAGTAGAGTAAAATACAGTAGAGTAAAATACAGTAGAATAGAATATAATACAGTAGAGTAAAATACAGTAGAGTAAAATACAGTAGAGTAAAATACAGTAGAGTAAAATACAGCAGAATAGAATACAGCAGAGTAAAATACAGAATACAGTAAAATACAGTAGAATAAAATACAGTACAGTAAAATACAGTAGAATAAAATACAGTAGAATAAAATACAGTAGAATAAAATACAGTAGAATAGAATAGCAGAATACAGTAGAATAGAATACAGAGAATAGAATACAGTACAGTAAAATACAGTAGAGTAAAATACAGAATAGAATACAGCAGAATATAATACAGTAGAATAAAATACAGAATAGAATAAAATACAGTAGAGAAAAATACAGTAGAATAGAATACAGTAGAGTAAAATACAGTAGAATATAATACAGTAGAATCGAATACAGCAGAGTAAAATACAGTAGAATAGAATACAGTAGACTAGAATACAGTAGAGTAAAATACAGTAGAGTAAAATACAGTAGAGTAAAATACAGTAGAATAGAATACAGTAGAATAAAATACAGTAGAATATAATACAGCAGAGTAAAATACAGTAGAATAGAATACAGTAGAATATAATACAGTAGAATAGAATACAGTAGAATAGAATACAGAATAGAATACAGTAGAATAGAATACAGCAGAATAGAATACAGTAGAATAGAATACAATAGAATAGAATACAGTAGAATAGAATACAGTAGAATAGAATACAGTAGAATAGAATACAGAATAGAATACAGCAGAATAATACAGTAGAATCGAATACAGCAGAATAGAATACAGTAGAATAGAATACAGTAGAATAGAATACAGCAGAATAGAATACAGCAGAATAGAATACATCAGAATATAATGCAGTAGAATCGAATACAGCAGGAATAGAATACAGTAGAATATAATACAGTAGAATAGAATGCAGCAGAATAGAATAAGTAGAATAGAATACAGTAGAATAGAATACAGTAGAATAGAATACAGCAGAATAGAATACATCAGAATAGAATACAGTAGAATAGAATACAGCAGAATAGAATACAGCAGAATAGAATACAGTAGAATAGAATGCAGTAGAATAGAATACAGCAGAATAGAATACAGCAGAATAGAATACAGTAGAATAGAATGCAGGAATAGAATACAGTAGAATAGAATACAGTAGAATAGAATACAGCAGAATAGAATACAGTAGAATAGAATACAGCAGAATAGAATACAGTAGAATAGAATACAGTAGAATATAATACAGTAGAATAGAATACAGTAGAATAGAATACAGTAGAATAGAATACAGTAGAATATAATACAGTAGAATATAATACAGTAGAATAGAATACAGTATAATAGAATACAGTAGAATAGAATACAGTAGAATATAATACAGTAGAATAGAATACAGTAGAATAGAATACAGCATATGAAATGATTCATGCAAAATATGTAAACATTATTAAAGTGACCAGTGTTCCCTTATTGAAGTGGCCAGTGATTTCAAGTCTATAATAGGGCGGCAGCCTCTCTGAATAGTGATGGCTGTGTAGCAGTCTGATGGCCTTGAGGTAGAAGCTGTTTACCAGTCTGATGGCCTTAGAGATAGAAGCTGTTTACCAGTCTGATGGAATTGAGAATAGAAGCTGTTAGAATCAGTAGAATCGGTCCCAGCTTTGATGCACCTGTACAGAATGACCTCGCTTCTGGATGATACAGGGAATGAACAGTAGCAGTGAATACAGTAGGTCCTTCCTGGATGATATCAGTAGAATAGAATGTCATGGTTAGGGAATACAGGGAAAGGAGGCAACTTGGACACACACACACACACACATACACACACACACACACAAACACACACACATGGACACACACACACACACACACGCACACATGGACACACACAGAACAGAACACACATGGACACACACACACACACAAACACACACACGCGCACACATGGACACACACACACACATACACACACACATACACACACACACACAGACACACATACACAGACACACACACACACCTCAAATCTTCACTGATCAGGCTTCTTCTATAGGATGAAAGCAGATAACAGGCAGACAGACAGACAATTCTATACATTTTGGGGCCGGGTAGCTGTTGCTTGCAGTTTGTCCTGGGAGATGAACATCAGGGTTGTTATGTTACCTGAAATGCATATGGTTCTCTTTGTAGGGTCTTTGTAGAAATGAGACCCAGAGTCATACAAAATCTTGTGTTTCTCTTCTCTGACGATTAATTCAGTAGATAGCAACTGCCACTCCCCAACTTCAGGCTATGCACAAAAGGAAGACAGCTCCCACCTCAAATCAAATCAAATCAAATTGTATTTGTCACATACACAT
This sequence comes from Oncorhynchus nerka, assembly GCF_034236695.1. Lineage (NCBI taxonomy): Eukaryota > Metazoa > Chordata > Actinopteri > Salmoniformes > Salmonidae > Oncorhynchus > Oncorhynchus nerka. The sequence continues at coordinate 98,350,378 of NC_088399.1, read as the reverse complement.
GGTTAGCAGATGTTAATGCGAGTGTAGCGACATGCTTGTGCTTCTAGTTCCGAATACAATGCAGTAATAACCAACAAGTAATCTAACTAACAATTCCAAAACTACTGTCTTATACACAGTGTAAGGGGATAAAGAATATGTACATAAGGATATATGAATGAGTGATGGTACAGGACAGCATACAGTAGATGGTATCGAATAGAATACAGAATATATACATATGAGATGAGTATGTAAACAAAGTGGCATAGTTAAAGTGGCTAGTGATACATGTATTACATAAGGATGCAGTCGATGATATAGAGTACAGTATATACGTATGCATATGAGATGAATAATGTAGTGATATATTTACATCATTTCCCATCAATTCCCATTATTAAAGTGGCTGGAGTTGGGTCAGTGTCAGTGTCAGTGTAGAATTGGCAGCAGCCACTCAATGTTAGTGGTGGCTGTTTAACAGTCTGATGGCCTTGAGATAGAATACTGTTTTTCAGTCTCTCGGTCCCAGAATTGATGCACCTAGAATACACTGAATCGCCTTCTGGATGATAGCGGGGTGAACAGGCAGTGGCTAGGGTGGTTGATGTCCTTGATGATCTTTATGGCCTTCCTGTAACATCGGGTGGTGTAGGTGTCCTGGAGGGCAGGAATAGTTTGCCCCGTAGTGATACAGCAGAATAGTGCAGACCTCACTACCCTCTGAATGCAGAGAGCCTTACGGTTGAGGGCGGAGCAGTTGCAGAATACCAGGCAGAATGATACAGCCTGCCAGGATGCTCTCGATTGTGCATCTGTAGAATTTGTGAGTGAATTTTGGTGACAAGCAGAATTTCTTCAGCCTCCTGAGGTTGAAGAGGCGCTAGAATACAGTAGAATAGCAGTAGAATCTTCACGATGCTGTCTGTGTGAGTGGACCAATAGAATCAGTTTGTCTGTGATGTGAATACAGTAGAGGAACTTAGAAACTTGCTACCCTCTCCACTACTGTTCCATCGATGTGGATAGGGGGTGTTCCCTCTGCTGAATTTCCTGAAGTCCACAATCATCTCCTTAGTTTTGTTGACGTTGAGTGTGAGGTTATTTTCCTGACACCACACTCCGAGGGCCCTCACCAGAATAGGCCGTCTACAGTCGTTGTTGGTAATCAAGCCTTCCACTGTTGTGTCGTCCGCAAACTTGATGATTGAGTTGGATAGGCGTGCGTGGCCACGCAGTCGGGGTGAACAGGGAGTACAGGAGAGGGCTCAGAACGCATAGAATTGTGGGGCCCCAGTGTTGAGGATCAGCGGGGAGGAGATGTTGTTGCCTACCCTCACCACCTGGGGGCGGCCCGTCAGGAAGTCCAGTACCCAGTTGCACAGGGAATCGAGACCCAGGGTCTCGAGCTTGATGACGAGCTTGAGGGTACTATGGTGTTGAATGCCGAGCTGTAGTCGATGACAGGCATTCTCACACTGGTATTCCTCTTGTCCAGATGGGTTAGGCAGTGTGCAGTGTGGTTGAGATTGCATCGTCTGTGGACAGTAGAATAGAATATTTGGGATAGGTAAGCAAATTGGATAGTGGGTCTAGGTGTCAGGAAGGGTGGAGGTGATATGGTCCTTGACTAGTCTCTCAAAGCACTTCATGATGACGGAAGTGAGTGCTAGGGCAGTAGTCAGTAGAATAGAATACAGTTACCTTAGAATCTTGGGAACAGTAGAACAATGGTGGCCCTCTTGAAGCATGTGGGAACAGCAGACTGGTATAGAGATTGATTGAATATGTCCGTAAACACACCGGCCAGAATGAATATAATACATGCTCTGAGGGCGGGCTGGGGATGCCCTCTGGGCCTGCAGAATTGCGAGGGTTAACACGTTTAAATGTCTTACTCAATAGGCTGCAGTGAAGGAGAGACCGCATGTTTTCGTTGCAGGCCGTAGAATCAGTGGCACTGTATTGTCCTCAATAGCGGGCAGTAAAAGTTATTTAGTCTGCCTGGGAGCAAGACATCCTGGTCCGTGACTGGGCTGGATTTCTTCTTGTAGTCCCTGATTGACTGTAGACCCTGCCACATGCCTCTTGTGTCTGAGCCGTTGAATTGAGATTCTACTTTGTCAGTCTGTACTGACGCTTAGCTTGTTTGATAGCCTTGCGGAGGGAATAGCTGCACTGTTTGTATCCGGTCATGTTACCAGACACCTTGCCCTGATTAAAAGCAGTGGTCGCGCCTTCAGTTTCACGAGAATGCTGCCATCAATCCACGGTTTCTGGTTAGGGAATGTTTTAATACACATATGGGAGCGACATCTTCAACACAAACACGTTCTAATGAACTCACACGCGCACACATGGAATCAGCACATTCACAATATTGTTATCACACGCACACACGAAACATATCCCAGTCCACGTGATGGAAGCAGTCTTGTAGTGTGGAGTCAGCTTGGTCGGACCAGCGTTGGACAGACCTCAGCGTGGGAGCCTCTTGTTTTAGTTTCTGTCTGTAGGCAGGGATCAACAAAATGGAGTCGTGGTCAGCTTTTCCAAAGGGGGCGGGGCAGGGCCTTATATGCAGTTTGGAAGTTAGAGTAACAATGATCCAAGGTTTTACCACCCCTGGTTGCGCAATCTTTGAAGGCAGCTCTACGTGAGAAGGAGCTCCCACCTCTACGTGAAGGCAGCTCCCACCTCACGTGAAGGCAGCTCCCCACCTCAGGACGTGAAGGCAGCTCCCACCTCACATGAACGCAGCTCCCAACCCTATGGGAAGGCAGCTCCCAACCTTTCAGGAAGGCAGCTCCCACCTCTACGTGAAGGCAGCTCCCACCTCTACGTGAAGGCAGCTCCCACCTCTACGTGAAGGCAGCTCCCACTACTGTCTTATCTACATGAAGGCAGCTCCCACCTCTACATGAAGGCAGCTCCCACCTCTACGTGAAGGCAGCTCCCACTAGTACATGAAGGCAGCTCCCAACCCTATGGGAAGGCAGCTCCCACCTCTACGTGAAGGCAGCTCCCACCTCTACGTGAAGGCAGCTCCCACCTCTACATGAAGGCAGCTCCCACCTCTACATGAAGGCAGCTCCCACCTTACATGAAGGCAGCTCCCACCTCTACGTGAAGGCAGCTCCCACCTGTACGTGAAGGCAGCTCAATGTTAGTGGTGGCTGTTTGAAGGCAGCTCCCATGGCCTTGAAGGCAGCTGTTTTTCAGTCGTGAAGGCAGCTCCCACCTCTACGTGAAGGCAGCTCCCACCTCTACGTGAAGGCAGCTCCCACCTCTACATGAAGGCAGCTCCTGTAACCCTATGGGAAGGCAGCTCCCAACCTTCAGGAAGGCAGCTCCCACCCTGACGTGAAGGCAGCTCCGACCTCTACGTGAAGGCAGCTCCCACCTCTACGTGAAGGCAGCTCCCACCTCAGGCATGAAGGCAGCTCCCAACCCTATGGATGGGAAGGCAGCTCCCAACCTTTCAGGAAGGCAGCTCCCACCTCCTGACGTGAAGGCAGCTCCCACCTCTCGTTAAGGCAGCTCCCACCTCACGTGAAGGCAGCTCCCACCTCTACGTGAAGGCAGATCCCACGGAACCTGAACTAACGCTCACAGTCTTCCTGACCTGGAACGCTCACAGTCTTCCTGACCTAACGCTCACAGTCTTCCTGACCTAACGCTCACAGCCTTCCTGACCTAACGCTCACAGTCTTCCTGACCTAACACTCACAGCCTTCCTGACCTAACACTCACAGCCTTCCTGACCTAGCGCTCACAGCCTTCCTGACCTAGCGCTCACAGCCTTCCTGAACTAACGCTCACAGCCTTCCTGAACTAACGCTTGGGGCCCCAGTCTTCCCGAACTAACGCTCACAGTCTTCCTGACCTAACGCTCACGACCTTCCTGAACTAACGCTCACATCCTTCCTGACCTAACGCTCACGACCTTCCTGAACTAACGCTCACAGCCTTCCTGACCTAACGCTCACAGCCTTCCTGACCTAACGCTCACAGTCTTCCTGAACTAACGCTCACGCTGGACTGACCTAATGCTCACAGCCTTCCTGACCTAACGCTCACATCTTTCCTGACCTAACGCTCACAGCCTTCCTGAACTAACGCTCACAGCCTTCCTGAACTAACGCTCACAGCCTTCCTGACCTAACGCTCACAGCCTTCCTGAACTAACGCTCACGCTGGACTGACCTAACGCTCACAGCCTTCCTGACCTAACGATCACAGCCTTCCTGACCTAACGCTCACAGCCTTCCTGAACTAACGCTCACGCTGGACTGACCCTAACGCTCACAGCCTTCCTGACTCTAACGATCACAGCCTTCCTGACCTAACGCTCACAGCCTTCCTGAACTAACGCTCACGCTGGACTGACCTAACGCTCACAGCCTTCCTGACCTAACGATCACAGCCTTCCTGACCTAACGCTCACAGCCTTCCTGAACTAGTCCGCTCACGCTGGACTGACCTAATGCTCACAGCCTTCCTGAACTAACGCTCACAGCCTTCCTGACCTAATGCTCGCAGCCTTCCTGAACTAACGCTCATGCTGGACTGACCTAACGCTCACTCTGAACTGACCTAACGCTCACAGCCTTCCTGAACTAACGCTCACTGTCTTCCTGAACTAACGCTCACAGTCTTCCTGACCTAACGCTCACAGTCTTCCTGACCTAACGCTCACGACCTTCCTGAACTAACGCTCACATCCTTCCTGACCTAACGCCCACGACCTTCCTGAACTAACGCTCACAGCCTTCCTGACCTAACGCTCACAGCCTTCCTGACCTAACGCTCACAGTCTTCCTGACCTAACACTCACAGCCTTCCTGACCTAATGCGCACAGCCTTCCTGACCTAACGCTCACAGTCTTCCTGAACTAACGCTCACGCTGGACTGACCTAATGCTCACAGCCTTCCTGACCTAACGCTCACATCTTTCCTGACCTAACGCTCACAGCCTTCCTGACCTAACGATCACAGCCTTCCTGAACTAACGCTCACGCTAGAATGACCTAATGCTCACAACCTTCCTGAACTGACGCTCACAGCCTTCCTGACCTAATGCTCACAGCCTTCCTGAACTAACGCTCATGCTGGACTGACCTAACGCTCACGCTGAACTGACCTAACGCTCACAGCCTTCCTGACCTAACGCTCCCAGCCTTCCTGAACTAACGCTCACAGCCTTCCTGAACTAACGCTCACAGCCTTCCTGAACTAACGCTCACGCTGAACTGACCTAACGCTCACAGCCTTCCTGAACTAACGCTCACAGCCTTCCTGAACTAACGCTCACAGCCTTCCTGAACTAACGCTCACAGTCTTCCTGAACTGACGCTCACAGCCTTCCTGACCTAATGCTCACAGCCTTCCTGAACTAACGCTCACGCTGGACTGACCTAACGCTCACGCTGAACTGACCTAACGCTCACAGCCTTCCTGAACTAACGCTCACAGCCTTCCTGACCTAATGCTCACAGCCTTCCTGAACTAACGCTCACGCTGGACTGACCTAACGCTCACGCTGAACTGACCTAACGCTCACAGCCTTCCTGAACTAACGCTCACAGCCTTCCTGACCTAACGCTCACGACCTTCCTGACCTAACGCTCACGCTGAACTGACCTAACGCTCACAGCCTTCCTGAACTAACGCTCACGCTGAACTGACCTAACGCTCACAGTCTTCCTGAACTAACGCTCACGCTGAACTGACCTAACGCTCACAGCCTTCCTGAACTAACGCTCACAGCCTTCCTGAACTAGCGCTCACGCTGAACTGACCTAACGCTCACAGTCTTCCTGAACTAACGCTCACAGCCTTCCTGAACTAGCGCTCACGCTGAACTGACCTAACGCTCACAGTCTTCCTGAACTAACGCTCACGCTGAACTGACCTAACGCTCACGCTGGACTGACCTAACGCTCACAGTCTTCCTGAACTAACGCTCACGCTGGGCTGACCTAACGCTCACGCTGAACTGACCTAACGCTCACAGCCTTCCTGAACTAACGCTCACAGCCTTCCTGAATTAACGCTCACAGCCTTCCTGACCTAACGCTCACAGCCTTCCTGACCTAACGCTCACAGCCTTCCTGAACTAACGCTCACAGCCTTCCTGACCTAACGCTCACAGCCTTCCTGAACTAACGCTCACAGCCTTCCTGAACTAACGCTCACAGTCTTCCTGAACTAACGCTCACAGTCTTCCTGAACTAACGCTCACGCTGAACTGACCTAACGCTCACAGTCTTCCTGAACTAACGCTCACGCTGAACTGACCTAACGCTCACGCTGGGCTGACCTAACGCTCACGCTGAACTGACCTAACGCTCACAGTCTTCCTGAACTAATGCTCACGCTGGACTGTTTCTCCCCTTACTAACTCTGACTTTGCTCATAGCTACTTTATTGAGGGAAAATGTACTGAATATGACTGTGATGTGTGGTTGTCCCACCTAGCTCTCTGTAGATGAATGCACTAACTGTAAATCTCTCTGGATGAGAGTGTCTGTTAAATGACTCAAATGACAATGTAAATAAAAAGGGAAACCTACTTAGATAATCTCTCCTTGTTTGTCTTTCAAGCATCCATGTGGGTTTGTGTCTTTGTGATTTCCAATTAGGAGGAATTGCAGCGTCGGAGTGTCTCTTTAGAAACTAGTTCTATTTTAGCGCCTGGCTACGCAGACACTCGTTGACCCGCACAAGCACTTTGGAGGAAATTATTAAATAAAAGGTACATTTATTTTGCGAGTTCACAGCCTTCCACGACAGCTGCATCTGCCAGCCGAGAGCGGAGGCTGGTTTCAATGGAGACTGGGAGGCTGGTTTCCAATGGAGACTGGGAGGCTGGTTTCCAATGGAGACTGGGAGGCTGGTTTCAATGGAGACTGGGAGACTGGTTTCCAATGGAGGCTGGGAGGCTGGTTTCCAATGGAGACTGGGAGGCTGGTTTCCAATGGAGACTGGGAGGCTTGTTTCCAATGGAGACTGGGAGGTTGGTTTCCAATGGAGACTGGGAGGCTGGTTTCAATGGAGACTGGGAGACTGGTTTCCAATGGAGGCTGGGAGGCTGGTTTCCAATGGAGACTGGGAGGCTGGTTTCCAATGGAGACTGGGAGGCTTGTTTCCAATGGAGACTGGGAGGTTGGTTTCCAATGGAGACTGGGAGGCTGGTTTCCAATGGAGACTGGGAGGCTTGACCAACGGAGACTGGAGTGCTGTTTCCAATGGAGACTGGAGGGCTGGTTTCCAATGGAGACTGGGAGGCTGGTTTCCAATGGAGACTGGGAGGCTGGTTTCCAATGGAGACTGGAGGGCTGGTTTCCAATGGAGACTGGAGGGATGGTTTCCAATGGAGACTGGGAGGCTGGTTTCCAATGGAGACTGGGAGCTGGTTTCCAATGGAGACTGGGAGGCTGGTTTCCAATGGAGACTGGGAGGCTGGTTTCCAATGGAGACTGGAGAATGGTTTTCAATGGAGACTGGAGGGCTGGTTTCCAATGGAGACTGGGAGGCTGGTTTCCAATGGAGACTGGGAGGCTGGTTTCCAATGGAGACTGGGAGGCTGGTTTTCAATGGAGACTGGAGGGTTGGTTTCCAATGGAGACTGGTAAGCTGGTTTCCAATGGAGACTGGAGAGCTGGTTTCAATGGAGACTGGAGGGCTGGTTTCCAATGGAGACGGGGAGGCTTGTTTCCAATGGAGACTGGGAGGCTGGTTTCCAATGGAGACTGGAGGGCTGGTTTCCAATGGAGACTGGGAGGCTTGTTTCCAATGGAGACTGGGAGGCTTGTTTCCAATGGAGACTGGGAGGCTTGTTTCCAATGGAGACTGAGAGACTGGTTTCCAATGGAGGCTGGGAGGCTTGTTGCCAATGGAGACTGGGAGGCTTGTTTCCAATGGAGACTGGGAGGCTTGTTTCCAATGGAGACTAGCTCAATCAAACAAAGTAAAGTGTGGAAAGTAGGTTCACTAGTGAGGGGGCTGTGTGAGTGTTTTGACTCACTATTCCATGCTGTCAGTTCTCTGACTTTGAGGACAAATCTGATATGAATACAGAATCATCGTCTCTAAATACCAGTGTAGTATCATGGTGTCTATAAATACCAGTGTAGTGTCATGGTGTCTATAAATACCAGTGTAGTGTCATGGTGTCTATAAATACCAGTGTAGTGTCATGGTGTCTATAAATACCAGTGTAGTGTCATGGTGTCTATAAATACCAGTGTAGTGTCATGGTGTCTATAAATACCAGTGTAGTGTCATGGTGTCTGTATACCAGTGTAGTATCATGGTGTCTATAAATACCAGTGTAGTGTCATGGTGTCTATAAATACCAGTGTAGTGTCATGGTGTCTATAAATAACAGTGTAGTGTCATGGTGTCTATAAATACCAGTGTAGTGTCATGGTGTCTATAAATACCAGTGTAGTGTCATGGTGTCTATAAATAACAGTGTAGTGTCATGGTGTCTATAAATACCAGTGTAGTGTCATGGTGTCTATAAATACCAGTGTAGTGTCATGGTGTCTGCATACCAAATGTAGTATCATGGTGTCTATAAGTACCAGTGTAGTGTCATGGTGTCTATAAATACCAGTGTAGTGTCATGGTGTCTATAAATACCAGTGTAGTGTCATGGTGTCTATAAATACCAGTGTAGTGTCATGGTGTCTATAACTACCAGTGTAGTGTCATGGTGTCTGTATACCAATGTAGTATCATGGTGTCTATAAATACCAGTGTAGTGTCATGGTGTCTATAAATACCAGTGTAGTGTCATGGTGTCTATAAATACCAGTGTAGTGTCATGGTGTCTGTATACCAATGTAGTATCATGGTGTCTATAAATACCAGTGTAGTGTCATGGTGTCTATAAATACCAGTGTAGTGTCATGGTGTCTATAAATACCAGTGTAGTGTCATGGTGTCTATAAATACCAGTGTAGTGTCATGGTGTCTATAAATACCAGTGTAGTGTCATGGTGTCTGTATACCAATGTAGTATCATGGTGTCTATAAATACCAGTGTAGTGTCATGGTGTCTATAAATACCAGTGTAGTGTCATGGTGTCTATAAATACCAGTGTAGTATCATAGTGTCTGTTTACCAGTGTAGTGTCATGGTGTCTATAAATATGCAGTATCAGTGTCTGTTACCAGTGTAGTATCATGGTGTCTATAAATACCAGTGTAGTATCATAGGTCTGTTACCAGTGTAGTATTATGGTGTCTACCAGTGTAGTATCATGGTGTCTATAAATACCAGTGTAGTATCTGATGTCTATATACCAGTGTAGTATCATGGTGTCTGCCAGTAGTATCATGGTGTCTATATGCCAGTGTAGTATCATGGTGTCTATAAATACCATTGTAGTATCATGGTGTCTATATACCAGTGTAGTATCATAGTGTCTATATACCAGTGTAGTATCATGGTGTCTATATGCCAGTGTAGTATCATGGTGTCTATATACCAGTGTAGTATCAAAGTAGGTTCACCAGTGTAGCTGTCATGGTGTCTATAAATACCAGTGTAGTATCATGGTGTCAGTATCATAGGACAAATCATAGTGTCTATATACCAGTGTAGTATCATGGTGTCTATAAATACCAGTGTAGTATCATGGTGTCTATATACCAGTGTAGTATCATGGTGTCTATATACCAGTGTAGTATCATGGTGTCTATATACCAGTGTAGTATCATGGTGTCTATAAATACCAGTGTAGTATCATGGTGTCTATATACCAGTGTAGTATCATGGTGTCTATATACCAGTGTAGTATCATGGTGTCTATATGCCAGTGTAGTATCATGGTGTCTATAAATACCAGTGTAGTATCATGGTGTCTATAAATAGTGTCTATATACCAGTGTAGTATCATGGTGTCTATATACCAGTGTAGTATCATGGTGTCTATATACCAGTGTAGTATCATGGTGTCTATAAATACCAGTGTAGTATCATGGTGTCTATAAATACCAGTGTAGTATCATGGTGTCTATATACCAGTGTAGTATCATGGTGTATATATACCAGTGTAGTATCATGGTGTCTATACCAGTGTAGGTGTCTATAAATACCAGTGTAGTATCATGGTGTCTATATACCAGTGTAGTATCATGGTGTCTATATACCAGTGTAGTATCATGGTGTCTATATACCAGTGTAGTATCATGGTGTCTATATACCAGTGTAGTATCATGGTGTCTATAAATACCAGTGTAGTGTCATGGTGTCTATATACCAGTGTAGTATCATGGTGTCTATATACCAGTGTAGTATCATAGTGTCTATATACCAGTGTAGTATCATGGTGTCTATATGCCAGTGTAGTATCATGGTGTCTATATGCCAGTGTAGTATCATGGTGTCTATATGCCAGTGTAGTATCACGGTGTCTATATACCAGTGCAGTATCATAGTGTCTACCAGTGTCTATATACCAGTGTAGTATCATGGTGTCTATATACCAGTGTAGTATCATGGTGTCTATATACCAGTGTAGTATCATATATACCAGTGTCTATCATAACCAGTGTCTATATACCAGTGTAGTATCATGGTGTCTATATACCAGTGTAGTATCATGGTGTCTATATACCAGTGTAGTATCATGGTGTCTATAAATACCAGTGTAGTATATACCAGTGTAGTATCATGGTGTCTATATACCAGTGTAGTATCATGGTGTCTATATACCAGTGTAGTATCATGGTGTCTATAAATACCAGTGTAGTATCATGGTGTCTATATACCAGTGTAGTATCATGGTGTCTATATGCCAGTGTAGTATCATGGTGTCTATATGCCAGTGTAGTATCATGGTGTCTATAAATACCATACCAGTGTAGTATCATGGTGTATATATACCAGTGTAGTATCATGGTGTCTATATACCAGTGTAGTATCATGGTGTCTATATACCAGTGTAGTATCATGGTGTCTATAAATACCAGTGTAGTATCATGGTGTCTATATACCAGTGTAGTATCATGGTGTCTATAAATACCAGTGTAGTATCATGGTGTATATATACCAGTGTAGTATCATGGTGTCTATATACCAGTGTAGTATCATGGTGTCTATAAATACCAGTGTAGTATCATGGTGTCTATAAATACCAGTGTAGTATCATGGTGTCTATAAATACCAGTGTAGTATCATGGTGTCTATATACCAGTGTAGTATCATGGTGTCTATATACCAGTGTAGTATCATAGTGTCTATATACCAGTGTAGTATCATGGTGTCTATATACCTATCATGGTGTCTATATACCAGTGTAGTATCATGGTGTCTATATACCAGTGTAGTATCATGGTGTCTATATACCAGTGTAGTATCATGGTGTCTATATACCAGTGCAGTATCAGTGTCTGTATACCAGTGTAGTATCATGGTGTCTATATACCAGTGTAGTATCATGGTGTCTATATACCAGTGTAGTATCATGGTGTCTATATACCAGTGTAGTATCATGGTGTCTATATAAATACCAGTGTCTATATGCCAGTGTAGTATCATGGTGTCTATATACCAGTGTAGTATCATGGTGTCTATATACCAGTGTAGTATCATACCAGTGTCTATATATAAATACCAGTGTATCATGGTGTCTATATACCAGTGTAGTATCATGGTGTATATATACCAGTGTAGTATCATGGTGTCTATATATACCAGTGTAGTATCATGGTGTCTATAAATACCAGTGTGTATCATGGTGTCTATATACCAGTGTAGTATCATGGTGTATCATATAATACCAGTGTAGTATCATGGTGTCTATAATATACCAGTGTAGTATCATGGTGTCTATATACCAGTGTAGTATCATGGTGTCTATATACCAGTGTAGTATCATGGTGTATCAGTGTAGTATCATGGTGTCTATATACCAGTGTAGTATCATGGTGTCTATAAATACAGTGTAGTATCATGGTGTCTATATACCAGTGTAGTATCATGGTGTCATAGTGTAGTATCATGGTGTATATATACCAGTGTGTATCATGGTGTCTATAAATACCAGTGTAGTATCATGGTGTCTATAAATACCAGTGTAGTATCATGGTGTCTATATACCAGTGTAGTATCATGGTGTCTATAAATGCCAGTGTAGTATCATGGTGTCTATAAATACCAGTGTAGTATCATGGTGTCTATAAATACCAGTGTAGTATCATGGTGTCTATATACCAGTGTAGTATCATGGTGTCTATATACCAGTGTAGTATCATGGTGTCTATAAATACCAGTGTAGTATCATGGTGTCTATAAATACCAGTGTAGTATCATGGTGTCTATAAATACCAGTGTAGTATCATGGTGTCTATAAATACCAGTGTAGTATCATGGTGTCTATAAATACCAGTGTAGTATCATGGTGTCTATAAATACCAGTGTAGTGTCATGGTGTCTATAAATACCAGTGTCAGTAAATACCAGTGTAGTATCATGGTGTCATGGTGTCTATATACCAGTGTAGTATCATGGTGTCTAAATACCAGTGTAGTATCATGGTGTCTATAAATACCAGTGTAGTGTCATGCATTGTTGCATTGAAAAGGGGCTGATATAATGTTGATTCAATCACAGAAAAAAACGTTGACGTATATAGTGCAAACCAATGGGGCGATCTCAGTGAAGTTCAATCTCTTGAGTCTCTGCGCAGCCTGGCATTTCTTCCGGGCAGCAGTCCTGTAGGAGGTGCACGGCCGTGCCCGCGCTCAGTTTAGAGGGAACATTGGTCATAGAACCTTGTCTATTGTATCTCCATATCCCAGTTGGCTAAAACAGACAGTCTTTAAGGGAATTGGGTTGAGTGGGGACGTGCCACTTAATATTAGGAATGTATTCTTAATGTTTTGTACACTTAGTGTGTATCCTATTCTGTTTGCTAACAAGTAGCTAGACAGTGAGAGTACTCGTTTTTTTCTCTCTTCCAAGACTGCTTGACGTTCGAGAGTCAGGTTGATTGTGGAATGAGTGACCGGATTAGCTCACATTTACTGCCGGGTTCATTGTGGCGCCTCTGCACACCTCTTTGGAATCCTCTTAGTTGTTTTCATGGAAACACAAAGCGCGTGGTAATGGTACACGGTCGATGTATACAGGATTATGGTGCTTAGTGTGTAGCGTTCCTTTACGCGTGGGATGAGAGACGTGTTGAAGAGACGGAAAAGTCATTAGATATGCTTGATGTGGGTGGGATCTATTAACCTTTAAAAAAAAGAAAAGGACTACGGCATTGGATAGGAATACTCAATGTGTCAGTATAATTTTAATCATATTACTTATGGAAACCTGTAAGGTTATAGCCTCTACATCTAAATATGAATAATATATTATATTTATACAGCGCTTTTCATCTCTCTTTGAAGGCCCCTCCTTGCGTTGCTTTGGCTTGTTTTACATGGTGCGTAGTAACCTAACCATTCACCACTTATGTTGCCGTGGTAATTAGGTGCTTCCTAGGCAATGCACGGTATTGTTGTCACTAGAACATCCAGGCTTTAATTGTGCAGAATCCAGGGATACATCCCAAATGGCACCCTATTCCCTATGTAGTGCACTACTTTAGACCAGGACCTATAGGGTAGTAGGGAACTACTTTAGACCAGAAGCCCCTATTCCGTCAAATGGCACCCTATTCCCTATGTAGTGCACTACTTTAGACCAGGACCTATAGGGTAGTAGGGAACTACTTTAGACCAGAAGCCCCTATTCCGTCAAATGGCACCCTATTCCCTATGTAGTGCACTACTTTAGACCAGGACCTATAGGGTACTACTTTAGACCAGAAGCCCCTATTCCGTCAAATGGCACCCTATTCCCTATGTAGTGCACTACTTTAGACCAGGGCCTATAGGGTAGTAGGGCACTACTTTAGACCAGAAGCCCCTATTCCGTATGCGCTGCACTACTGGCTACTTGGGCATCCCATGCTGAATCAGCTGACCCAGCGCGAGGCCCTTCTGAGAAGCGCGAGGAGAGTGAGAGATAATGCTGCCAGCATGGGGTTCTTACTTCAAACGACGACATACCTTCACGCCCGTAGCTTGTTCACTTCATTTTCTCAAGAAGCGAGCTATGGCAAACTTTCCCAAACATCTAAGTAGCACCCGACCTTTTCAGGGAGTACAAAGGTTGACAGGTTCTGTGAATAAACTAGCTAGCTAGGATTAACCAGCTGCCAAAAGGAGGGACCCACCTAGCCTACTGCATCTCAATTACACGTTTAAAAATGCACCGCAAATTTGAAGAGTTGAGTTCGGAATGAAAAAAAAACGACAATTAATTGACGTTGATTTGGGGGGGAAGGTGAGATTTTCATTCAAGTCAACTCATTTAAAATGCCATGACATTGTGACACGCGGAAATCTCCCGTTTAATTAGCGAAGAAGAGATTAGAGAAGAACAAAAAGATAACTTGGTTACATAAAACATTTATAAAACATTTATGCAGTTATTAGTTATTATACTGTTAGCTTATTATATAATTATTGTACGATTGGCTACTAATGTCAATGTTTTAGAGTTTTTGGTAGTTATACAGCACGAATGATCACTTCCAAGCTAATTTTATAAACGTCTATATTGCCCTAGTCTACACGGTAAACTATGATTCCCAGAGTGCATTTCGGTTCCAAGAGTGCAATGCTCTGCCCAGGCCTGCTGCTGGCTGGCTAGTGATGTCATCGCAAAGCAAACTAAATACTGTATATTGCTGTTATGAGTGCATTTCACGTTACTTTTGGGGTTTCAAAGCATAATAATGCTCACATATGCTAAAATATACGATCAATAATGACAAACTTCCTGGCATTGACAACTGATATGGAAAGCTACTGAGGATGGTAGCTGACTCTATAGCGCATCTGTCATATTTTTAATCTGAGCCTAAAGGAAAGTATTTGTCCTCAGGCCTGGAGGGAAACCAATGTCATTCTGCTACCCAAAAGTGTTAAAGTAGCTTTCGAGTGGTTCAGACAGCAGTCCTATCAGCTTGCTGCCAGCTCTTAGGTAACTGTTGGGGGAAAAAATGTGTTTTCTCTGTAAACTGACTTTCAGCCTTATAGAGAAGGTCACTCAACACATACTGCACTGTCACAAATGACTGATGATTGGTTGAAAGAAATTGATATTAAGAAGATTGTGGCAGCTGTACTGTTAGATTTCAGTGCAGCCTTTGATACTATTGACCATAACCTGTTGTTGAGAAAACGTACAATAGAATATAGAATATAGAATGTAGAATGTAGAATGTAGAATATAGAATATAGAATGTAGAATGTAGAATATAGAATATAGAATGTAGAATATAGAATGTAGAATGTAGAATGTAGAATATAGAATGTAGAATATAGAATGTAGAATATAGAATGTAGAATATAGAATGTACAGTACCAGTCTAAAGTTTGAACACACCGACTCATTCAAGGGTTTTACTATTTTCTACGTTGTAGAATTTTAGTGAAGACATCAACACTATGAAATAACACACATGGAATCATGTAGTAACCCAAAAAAGCGTTTGTAAGGCCCTGGGTGTCGTGAGGGTGAAATCAGGCGCAGGAAAGCAGAGAGTTCAATAAAGTGCTCCTTTAATGCACACACGGTGAACCACGGCCACCCCACTTTTGGGTGCTCAAACAAAATGCCCCAGACACAGGGAACGCAAACAGTCTAGCACTAAATGCACGAACACGTAAGTCTGTAGCAAACACCAGGGTTACAATAATCAATCCCGCACAAAGAACCAGGCGGGCCGGCTGACTAATAAAGAACCAGGCGGGCCGGCTGACTAATAAAGCCTCACTAATTACAACAAACTCAAAACAGGTGTACTCAATAAACACATAAGGAGGGGGAGGAAATAATCAGTGGCAGCTAGTAGGCCGGCGACGACGACCGCCGAGCGCCACCCGAACAGGAGGGGGAGAAAAGAATCAGTGGCAGCTAGTAGGCCGGCGATGACCGCCGAGCGCCACCCGAACAGGAGGGGGAGAAAAGAATCAGTGGCAGCTAGTAGGCCGGCGACGACGACCGCCGAGCGCCACCCGAACAGGAGGGGGAGAAAAGAATCAGTGGCAGCTAGTAGGCCGGCGACGACGACCGCCGAGCGCCACCCGAACAGGAGGGGGAGAAAAGAATCAGTGGCAGCTAGTAGGCCGGCGACGACGACCGCCGAGCGCCACCCGAACGGGAAGGGGAGCCACCTTCAGTGGCAGCTAGTAGGCCGGCGAGCGCCACCCGAACGGGAAGGGAGCCACCTTCAGTGGCAGCTAGTAGGGCGACCGCCGAGCGCCGAGCGCCAGTGGCACGAACGGGAAGGGGAGCCACCTTCAGTGGCAGCTAGTAGGCCGGCGACGAGGACCGCCGAGCGCCACCCGAACGGGAAGGGGAGCCACCTTCAGTGGCAGCTAGTAGGCCGGCGACGACGACCGCCGAGCACCACCCGAACGGGAAGGGGAGCCACCTTCAGTGGCAGCTAGTAGGCCGGCGACGACGACCGCCGAGCGCCACCCGAACGGGAAGGGGAGCCACCTTCAGTGGCAGCTAGTAGGCCGGCGACGACGACCGCCGAGCGCCACCCGAACGGGAAGGGCAGCCACCTTCAGTCGGAGTCGTGACTGTGTTAAACAAATCAAAATATATTTTAGATTCTTCAAAGTAGCCACCCTTTGCCTTGATGACAGCTTTACACACGCATGGCATTCTCTCAACCAGCTTCATGAGGTAGTCACCTGGAATGCATTTCAATTAACAGGTGTGCCTTGTTAAAAGTTAATTTGTGGAATTTCTTTCCTTCTTAATGTGTTTGTGACAAGGCCGGGGTGGTATACAGAAGATAGCCCTATTTGGTAAAAGACCAAGTTCATATTATGGCAAGAACAGATCAAATAAGCAAAGAGAAATTACATCATTACTTTAAGACATGAAGGTCAGCCAATCCAGTCAAAACACCTGTTAATTGAAATGCATTCCAGGTGACTACCTCATGAAGCTGGTTGAGAGAGTGATAGTGTAGCAAAGCTGTCATCAAGGCAAAGGGTGGCTACTTTGAAGAATCTCAAATATAAAATATATTTAGATTTGTTTAATACTTTTTGTCTTTACTAGATGATTCCGCATGTTTTAAAAATATATATTTTTGATGTCTTCTATTATTCTACAATGTAGAAAATAGTAAACATAAAGAAAAACCCTGGAATGAGAAGGCGTGTCCAAACTTTTGACTGGTACTGTAAGCGTTATGGCTTTTCAACTTTTGCCAGATTGTGGATTCAGAGATATATATATATATATAATAGAACTGAGGGTGTTCTTTAAACCTCTTGATTCTAGCCATCCCGGATCCGGGATCGTGAATACAGCCTCAAGCTCATTACCATAACGCAACGTTAACTATTCATGAAATCGCAAATGAAATGAAATTATTTTGTTTAGGACAAATCGCTCCGTTTTGTTCATCACGTTTAGCTACGAAAAAACCTGTATCCAGGAGTGTAATTATCCCGCAAGTTCATTAGCATAACACAACGTTAACTATTCATGAAAATCGCAAATGAAATGAAATAAATATATTAGCTCTCAAGCTTAGCCTTTTGTTAACAACACTGTCATCTCAGATTTTCAAAATATGCTTTTCAACCATAGCAAAACAAGCATTTGTGTAACAGTATTGATAGCTAGCGTAGCATTTAGCGTAGCATTTAGCATAGCATTTAGCATTAGCATTCAGCGGGCAACATTTTCACAAAAACAAGAAAAGCATTCAAATAAAATCATTTACCTTTGAAGAACTTCAGATGTTTTCAATGAGGAGACTCTCAGTTAGATAGCAAATGTTCAGTTTTTCCTGAAAGATTCTTTGTGTAGGAGAAATCGCTCCGTTTTGTTCGTCACGTTTGGCTACCAAAAAAAAAACGAAAATTCAGTCATCAAAACGCCAAACTTTTTTCCAAATTAACTCCATAATATTGATTGAAACATGGTAAACGTTGTTTAGAATCAATCCTCAAGGTGTTTTTCACATATCTCTTCGATGATATATCGTTTGTGGAAGTCTCCTCTCTCCTCTGAATCACATGGATGAATGCGTGCAGCTGAAGATTATGTACCAATTTCGACAAAGGACACCGGGCGGACACCTGGTAAATGTAGTCTCTTATGGCCAATCTTCCAATGATATGCCTACAAACACGTCACAATGCTGCAGACACCTTGGGGAAATGGCAGAATGTGTAGGCTCGTTCAGGGCGCATTCACAGCCATAGAAGGAGACAATGGAAAACAGCGCCTCAAAAATTTTGCTCATTTCCTGTTTGAAGTTTCATCTTGGTTTCGCCCGTAGCATCAGTTCTGTGGCACTCACAGATAATATCTTTGCAGTTTTGGAAACGTCAGAGTGTTTTCTTTCCAAAGCTGTCAATTATATGCATAGTCGAGCATCTTTTCGTGACAAAATATCTTGTTTAAAACGGGAACGTTTTTTTCATCCAAAAATGAAATGCTGCCCCTAGTGTTCCAAGAGGTTAATGGAAGCTTCTGTAATGTCAAACATGTCAAGTGTGGTGTACCGCAGGGCAGCTCTCTAGGCCCTCTACTCTTTTTTATTTTTAACAATGACCTGCCACTGGCATTAAACAAATAAAATAAAATTGTATTTGTCACATGCGCCGAATACAACAGGTGATTGAAAATGTGTGTGAAATGAGTGAAATGCTTACTTATAAGCCCTTAACCAAAAATGCTTTAAGAAGTTAAGAATAAAAATGTGATAAGGAAAAAATAGATAAGTACAAAAAATAGAAAATAAGAGTAACAAATACTTAAACATCAGCCGTAAAATAACAATAGCGAGGCTATATACAGGGAGTACTTGTACCCAGACCATGCATACATAATAAACAGAGAGTAGCAGCAGCGTAATAGAGGGGTCTGGGTAGCCCATTGATTAGCTGTTTAGGAGTCTTATGGTTTGGGGGTAGAAGCCGTTTAGAAGCCTCTTGGACCTAGACTTGGTACTCCTCTTGAACCTAGACTTGGTACTCCTCTTGGACCTAGACTTGGTACTCCTCTTGGACCTAGACTTGGTACTCCTCTTGGACCTAGACTTGGTACTCCTCTTGGACCTAGACTTGGTACTCCTCTTGGACCTAGACTTGGCTCTCCTCTTGGACCTAGACTTGGTACTCCTCTTGGACCTAGACTTGGTACTCCTCTTGGACCTAGACTTGGTACTCCTCTTGGACCTAGACTTGGTACTCCTCTTGGACCTAGACTTGGTACTCCTCTTGGACCTAGACTTGGTAATCCTCTTGGACCTTGACTTGGTACTCCTCTTGGACCTAGACTTGGCTCTCCGGTACCGCTTGCCGTGCGGAAGCAGAGAGAACAGTCTGACTGATTGGCTGGAGTCTTTGACAATTGTTAGGGCCTTCCTCTGACACCGTCTGGTATAGAGGTCCTGGATGGCGGGAAGGTTAGCCCCAGTGATGTACTGGGCCGTACGCACTACCCTCTGTAGTGCCTTGCGGTCGGAGGCCGAGCAGTTGCATGTGTGTCCATGTATGCTGATGATTCAATAATGTAATGCATGAGCAACCACAGCTAATGAAGTCACTGAAACCCTTAACGAACAGTTGTAGTCTGTTTTGGAATGGGTGATCAGTAATAAACTGGTCCTTGAACATCTCTAAAACCAAGAGATTGTATTTGGTACAAATCATTCCCTAAGCTCTAGACCTCAGCTGAATCTGGTAACGAATGGTGTGGCTGTTGAACAAGTTGAGGAGACTATATTACTTGGTGTTACCTGAGATTGTAAACTGTCACGGTCAAAACATATAGATTCAGTGGTTGTAAAGAGGGGGGAGGTCTGTCCGTAATAAAGAGATGGGGAGAGGTCTGTCTGTAATAAAGAGATGGGGAGAGGTCTGTCTGTAATAAAGAGATGGGGAGAGGTCTGTCTGTAAAAAAGAGATGGGGAGAGGTCTGTCTGTAATAAAGAGATGGGGAGAGGTCTGTCTGTAATAAAGAGATGGGGAGAGGTCTGTCTGTAATAAAGAGATGGGGAGAGGTCTGTCTGTAATAAAGAGATGGGGAGAGGTCTGTCTGTAATAAAATCGATGGGGAGAGGTCTGTCTGTAATAAAAAGATGGGGAGAGGTCTGTCTGTAATAAAGAGATGGGGAGAGGTCTGTCTGTAATAAAGAGATGGGGAGAGGTCTCTCCGTAATAAAGAGATGGGGAGAGATCTGTCATAATAAAGAGATGGGGAGAGGTATGTCTGTAATAAAGAGATGGGGAGAGGTCTGTCTGTAATATAGAGATGGGGAGAGGTCTGTCTGTAATAAAGAGATGGGGAGAGGTCTGTCTGTAATAAAGAGATGGGGAGAGGTCTGTCTGTAATAAAGAGATGGGGAGAGGTCTGTCCGTAATAAAGAGATGGGGAGAGGTCTGTCTGTAATAAAGAGATGGGGAGAGGTCTGTCTGTATTAAAGAGATGGGGAGAGGTCTGTCTGTAATAAAGAGATGGGGAGAGGTCTGTCTGTAATAAAGAGATGGGGAGAGGTCTGTCCGTAATAAAGAGATGGGGAGAGGTCTGTCTGTAATAAAGAGATGGGGAGAGGTCTGTAGGGATAAACACACACAACCAACCTGGAGGGATAAACACACACAACCAGCCTGGAGGGATAAACACACAACCAGCCTGGAGGGATAAACACACACAACCAGCCTGGAGGGATAACACACACAACCAGCCTGGAGGGATAAACACACACAACCAGCCTGGAGGGATAAACACACACAACCAGCCTGGAGGGAGAAACACACACAACCAGCCTGGAGGGATAAACACACACAACCAGCCTGGAGGGATAAACACACACAACCAGCCTGGAGGGATAAACACACAACCAGCCTGGAGGGATAAACACACACAACCAGCCTGGAGGGATAAACACACAACCAGCCTGGAGGGATAAACACACACAACCAGCCTGGAGGGATAAACACACACAACCAGCCTGGAGGGATAAACACACACAACCAGCCTGGAGGGATAAACACACACAACCAGCCTGGAGGGATAAACACACACAACCAGCCTGGAGGATAACACACACAACCAGCCTGGAGGGATAAACACACACAACCAGCCTGGAGGGATAAACACACACAACCAGCCTGGAGGGATAAACACACACAAGGGATAAACACACACAACCAGCCTGGAGGGATAAACACACACAACCAGCCTGGAGGGATAAAACACACAACCAGCCTGGAGGGATAAACACACACAACCAGCCTGGAGGGATAAACACACACAACCAGCCTGGAGGGATAAACACACACAACCAGCCTGGAGGGAGAAACACACACAACCAGCCTGGAGGGATAAACACACACAACCAGCCTGGAGGGATAAACACACACAACCAGCCTGGAGGGATAAACACACACAACCAGCCTGGAGGGATAAACACACACAACCAGCCTGGAGGGATAAACACACACAACCAGCCTGGAGGGATAAACACACACAACCAGCCTGGAGGGATAAACACACACAACCAGCCTGGAGGGATAAACACACACAACCAGCCTGGAGGGATAAACACACACAACCAGCCTGGAGGGATAAACACACACAACCAGCCTGGAGGGATAAACACACACAACCAGCCTGGAGGGGGATACAACCACACACAACCAGCCTGGAGGGATAAACACACACAACCAGCCTGGAGGGATAAACACACACAACCAGCCTGGAGGGATAAACACACACAACCAGCCTGGAGGGATAAACACACACAACCAGCCTGGAGGGATAAACACACACAACCAGCCTGGAGGGATAAACACACACAACCAGCCTGGAGGGATAAACACACACAACCAGCCTGGAGGGATAAACACACACAACCAGCCTGGAGGGATAAACACACACAACCAGCCTGGAGGGATAAACACACACAACCAGCCTGGAGGGATAAACACACACAACCAGCCTGGAGGGATAAACACACACAACAACACACAACCAGCCTGGAGAAACACACACAACCAGCCTGGAGGGATAAACACACAACCAGCCTGGAGGGATAAACACACACAACCAGCCTGGAGGGACACACAACCAGCCTGGAGGATAAACACACACAACCAGCCTGGAGGGATAAACACACACAACCAGCCTGGAGGGATAAACACACACAACCAGCCTGGAGGGATAAACACACACAACCAGCCTGGAGGGATAAACACACAACCAGCCTGGAGGGATAAACACACACAACCAGCCTGGAGGGATAAAACACACACAACCAGCCTGGAGGGATAAACACACACAACCAGCCTGGAGGGATAAACACACACAACCAGCCTGGAGGATAAACACACACAACCAGCCTGGAGGGAGAAACACACAACCAGCCTGGAGGAGAAACACACACAACCAGCCTGGAGGATAAACACACACAACCAGCCTGGAGGGATAAACACACACAACCAGCCTGGAGGGATAAACACACACAACCAGCCTGGAGGGATAAACACACACAACCAGCCTGGAGGGATAAACACACACAACCAGCCTGGAGGGATAAACACACACAACCAGCCTGGAGGGATAAACACACACAACCAGCCTGGAGGGATAAACACACACAACCAGCCTGGAGGGATAAACACACACAACCAGCCTGGAGGGATAAACACACACAACCAGCCTGGAGGGATAAACACACAACCAGCCTGGAGGGATAAACACACACAACCAGCCTGGAGGGATAAACACACACAACCAGCCTGGAGGGATAAACACACACAACCAGCCTGGAGGGATAACACACACAACCAGCCTGGAGGGATAAACACACACAACCAGCCTGGAGGGATAAACACACACAACCAGCCTGGAGGGATAAACACACACAACCAGCCTGGAGGATAAACACACACAACCAGCCTGGAGGGATAAACACACACAACCAGCCTGGAGGGATAAACACACACAACCAGCCTGGAGGGATAAACACACAACCAGCCTGGAGGGATAAACACACACAACCAGCCTGGAGGGATAAACACACACAACCAGCCTGGAGGGATAAACACACACAACCAGCCTGGAGGATAAACACACACAACCAGCCTGGAGGGATAAACACACACAACCAGCCTGGAGGGATAAACACACACAACCAGCCTGGAGGGAGAAACACACACAACCAGCCTGGAGGGATAAACACACACAACCAGCCTGGAGGGATAAACACACACAACCTGCCTGGAGGGATAAACACACACAACCAGCCTGGAGGGATAAACACACACAACCAGCCTGGAGGGATAAACACACACAACCAGCCTGGAGGGATAAACACACACAACCAGCCTGGAGGGATAAACACACACAACCAGCCTGGAGGGATAAACACACACAACCAGCCCACACACAACCAGCCTGGAGGGATAAACACACACAACCAGCCTGGAGGGATAAACACACACAACCAGCCTGGAGGGATAAACACACACAACCAGCCTGGAGGGATAAACACACACAACCAGCCTGGAGGGAACTGTGAACAGGACATATGATATATTTCTCTTATTCAATATGTTGTTTTATTTTTGTTCAATGTTTTAAAAAAAAACATTGGTTATTCTGTGATTTTGGCTAATACACTTTCGTTGAATCTAGATGGCTTGTGGCTTGCTAGGGTGACGTGGAGGGCGATAGTGGAAGGCTTAAACCACACCCTCTTTTTCAAACCTTAACCAATGGGAATTCATGCTAAAACTTAACCATCAAAATGTTACGTTTATCCTCCTTGACAGACGTTGAACCGTGAGACCGTGAGATCTTGTTGCCTCTACAGGGTAGAACATGTTTAGCATCCTGTCTCCGTCCCTGTCTTCCTCCCTGGCTCCGTCCCTGTCTTCCTCCCTGTCTTCCTCCCTGTCTCCGTCCCTGTCTTCCTCCCTGTCTTCCTCCCTGTCTCCGTCCCTGTCTTCTTCCCTGTCTTCCTCCCTGGCTCCGTCCCTGTCTTCCTCCCTGTCTTCCTCCCTGTCTCCGTCCCTGTCTTCCTCCCTGGCTCCGTCCCTGTCTTCCTCCC
>NC_088399.1:98303728-98321228 GCF_034236695.1 Oncorhynchus nerka | reverse complement strand
ACTCTACCTGGGGTCCATTAACATGTAGCAGCTACTCTACCTGGGGTCCATTAACATGTAGCAGCTACTCTACCTGGGGTCCATTAACTACTGGACATGCAGCAGCTACTCTACCTGGGGTCCATTAACTACTGGACATGCAGCAGCTACTCTACCTGGGGTCCATTAACATGTAGCAGCTACTCTACCTGGGGTCCATTAACTACTGGACATGTAGCAGCTACTCTACCTGGGGTCCATTAACTACTGGACATGCAGCAGCTACTCTACCTGGGGTCCATTAACATGTAGCAGCTACTCTACCTGGTGTCCATTAACTACTGGACATGCAGCAGCTACTCTACCTGGGGTCCATTAACATGTAGCAGCTACTCTACCTGGGGTCCATTAACTACTGGACATGCAGCAGCTACTCTACCTGGGGTCCATTAACTACTGAACATGTAGCAGCTACTCTACCTGGGGTCCATTAACATGTAGTAGCTACTCTACCTGGGGTCCATTAACTACTGGACATGTAGCAGCTACTCTACCTGGGGTCCATTAACATGTAGCAGCTACTCTACCTGGGGTCCATTAACATGTAGCAGCTACTCTACCTGGGGTCCATTAACTACTGAGTATGTAGCAGCTACTCTACCTGGGGTCCATTAACATGTAGCAGCTACTCTACCTGGGGTCCATTAACTACTGAGTATGTAGCAGCTACTCTACCTGGGGTCCATTAACATGTAGCAGCTACTCTACCTGGGGTCCATTAACATGTAGCAGCTACTCTACCTGGGGTCCATTAACATGTAGCAGCTACTCTACCTGGGGTCCATTAACATGTAGCAGCTACTCTACCTGGGGTCCATTAACATGTAGCAGCTACTCTACCTGGGGTCCATTAACATGTAGCAGCTACTCTACCTGGGGTCCATTAACTACTGGACATGCAGCAGCTACTCTACCTGGGGTCCATTAACTACTGGACATGCA
Organism: Oncorhynchus nerka; assembly: GCF_034236695.1. Classification (NCBI taxonomy): domain Eukaryota; kingdom Metazoa; phylum Chordata; class Actinopteri; order Salmoniformes; family Salmonidae; genus Oncorhynchus; species Oncorhynchus nerka. Next base: position 98,320,247 of record NC_088399.1, on the reverse strand, counting down.
GCAGCTACTCTACCTGGGGTCCATTAACATGTAGCAGCTACTCTACCTGGGGTCCATTAACTACTGGACATGTAGCAGCTACTCTACCTGGGGTCCATTAACTACTGGACATGCAGCAGCTACTCTACCTGGGGTCCATTAACATGTAGCAGCTACTCTACCTGGTGTCCATTAACTACTGGACATGCAGCAGCTACTCTACCTGGGGTCCATTAACATGTAGCAGCTACTCTACCTGGGGTCCATTAACTACTGGACATGCAGCAGCTATTCTACCTGGGGTCCATTAACTACTGAACATGTAGCAGCTACTCTACCTGGGGTCCATTAACATGTAGTAGCTACTCTACCTGGGGTCCATTAACATGTAGTAGCTACTCTACCTGGGGTCCATTAACTACTGAATATGTAGCAGCTACTCTACCTGGGGTCCATTAACATGTAGCAGCTACTCTACCTGGGGTCCATTAACTACTGAACATGCAGCAGCTACTCTACCTGGGGTCCATTAACTACTGAGTATGTAGCAGCTACTCTACCTGGGGTCCATTAACATGTAGCAGCTACTCTACCTGGGGTCCATTAACATGTAGCAGCTACTCTACCTGGGGTCCATTAACATGTAGCAGCTACTCTACCTGGGGTCCATTAACATGTAGCAGCTACTCTACCTGGGGTCCATTAACATGTAGCAGCTACTCTACCTGGGGTCCATTAACATGTAGCAGCTACTCTACCTGGGGTTCATTAACATGTAGCAGCTACTCTACCTGGGGTCCATTAACATGTAGCAGCTACTCTACCTGGGGTCCATTAACATGTAGCAGCTACTCTACCTGGGGTCCATTAACATGTAGCAGCTACTCTACCTGGGATCCATTAACATGCAGCAGCTACTCTACCTGGGGTCCATTAACATGTAGCAGCTACTCTACCTGGGGTCCATTAACATGTAGCAGCTACTCTACCTGGGGTCCATTAACTGCTGGACATGCAGCAGCTACTCTACCTGGGGTCCATTAACTACTGAATATGTAGCAGCTACTCTACCTGGGGTCCATTAACATGTAGCAGCTACTCTACCTGGGGTCCATTAACATGTAGCAGCTACTCTACCTGGGGTCCATTAACTACTGAGTATGTAGCAGCTACTCTTCCTGGGGTCCATTAACTACTGAGTATGTAGCAGCTACTCTACCTGGGGTCCATTAACTACTGGACATGTAGCAACTACTCTACCTGGGGTCCATTAACATGTAGCAGCTACTCTACCTGGGGTCCATTAACATGTAGCAGCTACTCTACCTGGGGTCCATTAACATGTAGCAGCTACTCTACCTGGGGTCCATTAACTACTGGACATGTAGCAGCTACTCTACCTGGGGTCCATTAACATGTAGCAGCTACTCTACCTGGGGTCCATTAACTACTGGACATGTAGCAGCTACTCTACCTGGGGTTCATTAACATGTAGTAGCTACTCTACCTGGGGTCCATTAACTACTGAACATGTAGCAGCTACTCTACCTGGGGTCCATTAACTACTGGACATGTAGTAGCTACTCTACCTGGGGTCCATTAACATGTAGCAGCTACTCTACCTGGGGTCCATTAACATGTAGCAGCTACTCTACCTGGGGTCCATTAACTACTGGACATGTAGTATCTACTCTACCTGGGGTCCATTAACATGTAGTAGCTACTCTACCTGGGGTCCATTAACATGTAGTAGCTACTCTACCTGGGGTCCATTAACTACTGAACATGTAGCAGCTACTCTACCTGGGGTCCATTAACTACTGGACATGTAGTAGCTACTCTACCTGGGGTCCATTAACATGTAGCAGCTACTCTACCTGGGGTCCATTAACATGTAGCAGCTACTCTACCTGGGGTCCATTAACTACTGCACATGCAGCAGCTACTCTACCTGGGGTCCATTAACTACTGAACATGTAGCAGCTACTCTACCTGGGGTCCATTAACATGTAGCAGCTACTCTACCTGGGGTCCATTAACATGTAGCAGCTACTCTACCTGGGGTCCATTAACTACTGAACATGTAGCAGCTACTCTACCTGGGGTCCATTAACATGTAGCAGCTACTCTACCTGGGGTCCATTAACATGTAGCAGCTACTCTACCTGGGGTCCATTAACATGTAGCAGCTACTCTACCTGGGGTCCATTAACATGTAGCAGCTACTCTACCTGGGGTCCATTAACATGTAGCAGCTACTCTACCTGGGGTCCATTAACATGTAGCAGCTACTCTACCTGGGGTCCATTAACATGTAGCAGCTACTCTACCTGGGGTCCATTAACATGTAGCAGCTACTCTACCTGGGGTCCATTAACTACTGGACATGCAGCAGCTACTCTTCTGGGGTCCATTAACTACTGGACATGCAGCAGCTACTCTACCTGGGGTCCATTAACATGCAGCAGCTACTCTACCTGGGGTCCATTAACTACTGAACATGCAGCAGCTACTCTACCTGGGGTCCATTAACATGCAGCAGCTACTCTACCTGGGGTCCATTAACTACTGGACATGCAGCAGCTACTCTACCTGGGGTCCATTAACATGCAGCAGCTACTCTATCTGGGGTCCATTAACTACTGAACATGTAGCAGCTACTCTACCTGGGGTCCATTAACATGTAGCAGCTACTCTACCTGGGGTCCATTAACTACTGAATATGTAGCAGCTACTCTACCTGGGGTCCATTAACATGTAGCAGCTACTCTACCTGGGGTCCATTAACATGTAGCAGCTACTCTACCTGGTGTCCATTAACTACTGAACATGCAGCTACTCTACCTGGGGTCCATTAACTACTGAGTATGTAGCAGCTACTCTACCTGGGGTCCATTAACTACTGGACATGCAGCACCTACTCTACCTGGGGTCCATTAACTACTGAATATGCAGCAGCTACTCTACCTGGAGTCCATTAACTACTGAACATGCAGCTACTCTACCTGGGGTCCATTAACTACTGAGTATGTAGCAGCTACTCTACCTGGGGTCCATTAACTACTGAATATGTAGCAGCTACTCTACCTGGGGTCCATTAACTGTAACAATACAGAGGCGGATGCAAGATGCAAGCAACGATGGTTTAATGAATACAGGTTACAGCAGCAACAGGACAGACAGACTGTACTCAGACGGAATCCGACCCAGGGACTAGGGCGCATCCTCCTATGTGAGCGTGCTGAGAAACCCAGGGGAGAGTGTCCGGATGGGTAGGAAGGAGCACAGCAGATAATCCACACAAGGGCGGCGAGAGATGAGCACGGACACACGACACAACCTCAGGGAAGTAACAACGATCTGACAACAAGAAACACTGGTTACAGAACATATAAAGGGAAGATAAGTGATTCCAGCTGGCGCAGACAATCAGGCTGAGATTGGGAACCACGCCCACACAAACACGGGAGAGAGAGAGAGAGAGAGAGAGAGAGAGAGAGAGAGAGAGAGAGAGAGAAGGAAAAGGAGGCAGTGGATTCATGAACCGTGACAATACCCCCCTAGGAACGCCTCTTGGCGTTCCCAGGCTTAATTTACCTGTCGATTGAAATCATCGATAAGGGAGTGATCCAGAATGTCCCTAGCAGGTACCCAACTTCTCTCCTCCGGGCCGTAACCCTCCCAGTCCACCAGGTACTGGAATCCGCGTCCCCTCCTTCTAGAGTCCAAAATACGATTGACAGAAAAGGTGGGTTCCCCATCAACAAGTCGTGGCGGCGGGGGAACCGGGACCGGTGGGTTAATGCGTGCCTGAAACACAGGTTTTATTTTAGACACATGAAAGGTAGGATGAATTCTCCTATACGCCGGAGGAAGCTGGAGTCGGACCGCCACCGGACTAATGATCCTGGTGACTTTGAACGGGCCGATAAATTTGGGGGCAAGCTTGTTCGAAACGGATCGGAGTGGAATGTTCTTAGTAGAAAGCCACACTCTTTGGCCAACGACGTATACCGGAGGCTTCGACCGGTGGCGATCGGCCTTAGTCTTGGTGCGCGCCCCCACCCGGAGAAGAGTCTCACGGGCTCTGCTCCATGCGCGACGGCACCTCTGGATGAAAGCGTGAGCGGAGGGAACAGACACCTCGGACTCCGTACTGGGAAAGATAGGTGGCTGGTAACCTAAACTACACTCAAACGGAGAGAGACCCGTGGCTGCCACTGGCAACGAATTGTGAGCGTACTCAACCATAGAGAGTTGTTGACTCCAGGAAGAGGGATTCTTAGAAACCAAACATCGCAACACTCTCTCCAAATCTTGGTTGGCCCTCTCCGCTTGACCGTTGCTCTGGGGATGAAACCCTGAAGACAGGCTGACACTCGCTCCCAGTAACCTACAAAACTCTTGCCAAAACTTGGACACAAATTGGGGCCCCCTGTCAGAAACTACGTCCATCGGCAGACCATGTAAGCGAAAGACGTGATCCACGACAGTTACCGCTGTCTCCTTGGCAGATGGTAATTTAGGCAAGGGAATAAAATGAGCCGCCTTCGAGAACCGGTCCACCACGGTCAAAACAACAGTCTTGCCCTGGGAGGGCGGGAGGGCGGTAACAAAATCTAGCGCGATGTGGGACCAGGGTCTCGAAGGGACCGACAGCGGTTGGAGTAACCCATCTGGGGGTCGATTAGAAGTCTTCCCAGTGGCACAAACCGAGCAAGCCAAGACAAAACTGTGAATGTCACGAGCCATCAGTGGCCACCAAAAGCGTTGCTTAACCAAAAAGCTAGTGCGACTGACTCCTGGATGACACGCTACGTTGGAGCAATGCCCCCACCGAATAACATCGGACCGACACCCCTCCGGCACAAACAACCGATTAGGCGGGCAACCGGGCGGAGGCGTTACCCCCTTCTAAGGCCGTTTTGACCCTCGATTCAACCTCCCATGTGAGTGTGGAGACCACTAGGGTCCCGGGTAGGATGCACTCGGGAGTGGATGGGCGTTCGGAATGGTCAAAAATGCGAGAAAGGGAATCGGGTTTGACATTCTTGGAACCCGGGCGATACGAGAGAGAGAAGTCAAAACGTCCGAAAAAGAGTGCCCACCGCGCCTGCCTGGAGTTGAGTCGCTTGGCGGTTCTGATATATTCCAAATTTTTGTGATCGGTCCAAACTATAAAAAGTTCCCCCGAACCCTCTAACCAATGGCGCCACTCCTCCAGTGCTAACTTCACTGCCAACAACTCTCTGTTGCCAATGTCGTAGTTGCGTTCCGCAGGTGATAACCGATGGGAAAGGAACGCGCAAGGGTGCATCTTGTCGTCAGAAGAGGAACGTTGGGAAAGTACCGCACCTACCCCCACCTCTGAAGCGTCCACCTCCACCACGAACTGACGCGAGGGATCGGGAGCTATGAGGATGGGAGCCGAAACAAAGCGGCTCTTGAGTTTGACGAATGCAGCCTCGGCTGTATCGGACCACCTGAACGTCACTCTGGGGAGGTTAAGGCGGTAAGAGGAGCGACTATCTGGCTAAAGTTGCGAACGAAACGCCGGTAGAAATTGGCGAATCCCAGAAACCTCTGTAGGGCCTTACGGGAATCTGGGCTTGGCCAATCCACCACAGCCTTAACCTTGTCAGGATCCATGCGAATACCTTCAGTCGAGACGATGTAACCTAGGAATGGAACGGATTGTGCATGAAAATGCATTTCTCCGCCTTGACAAAAGTCCATTCTCCAACAACCTCTGAAGCACTCGTCTGACGTGCTGAACGTGTTCCTGGAGAGAAGAAGAAAAATCAGTATGTCATCCAGGTAAACATATATGAACTGATCAATCATATCTCTCAGCACGTCATTTACGAGTGCCTGGAAAACCGCTGGGGAGTTGGATAGCCCAAAAGGCATGACCAAATATTGAAGTGCCCTCTGGGGGTGTTAAACGCGGTCTTCCATTCGTCCCCCCTTATGCGAACCAAATGATATGCATTACGTAAATCCAACTTAGTGAACACGGATGCTCCCTGTAACCTTTCAAAGGCTGAGGACATCAACGGTAAGGGATAGGTATTCTTCACTGTGATGTTATTCAACCCACGGTAATCAATGCAAGGACGCAGAGATCCGTCCTTCTTCTCCACAAAGAAGAACCCCGCCCGCTGGAGAAGAGGAAGGACGAATGAATCCAGATGCCAGAGAACCAGAGATGTATCTCTCCATAGCCTCCTCTCAGGAACAGAGAGTGAATATAACTTGCCTTTAGGCGGAGACTCACCTGGCAATAATTCTATTGCACAGTCATACGGACGATGCGGAGGAAGAGAAGCAGCACGGGACTTACTGAACACCTCCTTCAGGTCGAGGTATTCAACGGGCACGTTAGACAAATCCACTGCCTCCTCTAGAAACACAGAATCAGACACAGACGAACAAGCAGACACTAAACAGGACTCAAGACATTTGTTACTCCACATGGATATAGAGTTATGACCCCAGTCAACTCTGGGGTTGTGTTGGGTGAGCCAAGGGTGGCCGAGAACTAATGGTGCAAGGGGTGAGTCCATGAGTAGAAATGATAGTGTCTCAGTGTGATTGCCAGAAGTGATGAGTGTGATAGGTTCAGTGGTGTGAGAAATGTTGGGTAGTTCTTGACCATTGAGAGCGTTGACGGATATCTTGTGCGTGAGTGAGGTGATAGGAATCTGGAGTTTGTGAGCGAGCTTGAAGTCCATGAAATTACCCTCTGCTCCTGAGTCCAGTAAGGCTTGGGTGTCGTGCGTGTGGTTGGCCCATCTTAGTCTTACCGGGAGGAGAGTAGATGATGAGGTCTTCTCTGTGGTGACACCACCCGATAGTAGCCTCATTCTTACTACCGGGCCTAATCTTTTACCGGGCAGGAGTGGATAAAGTGGCCCGCTCTACCACAGTAGAGACAGAGCCCTTGGGATCTCCGCCTCTCCTTCTCTTCCCGGGAGAGGCGAGCTCTCCCAGCTGCATGGGTTCGTGAGCGGAGGCTGAACTGGCCGTGTTCCCGCCGCTGGCATGCCAGCCCTCCATGTCGTTATACGGTCTGTTAGGGCATGCTCGGCGGCCAACACGACTCAGACGAGCGTCGACCCTCAAGGCTAGTTCCACTAGTCCATTTAAACTCCTGGGAAGGTCCAGAACATAAATCTCCTTCTGGATCCGGTCCTCCAGCCCATGCAGGAACATGTCCCACTGCGCCTCCTCGTTCCACTGACACTCTGCGGCCAGAGTGCGGAATTGGATGGAGTATTCCGATACTGAACGGCCTCCTTGGCGAAGGTCAGCGAGTAGTCTGGCCGCCTCCCTACCCGCCACGGCCCGATCGAAGACCCTTCTCATCTCCTCGGAGAGTGTCTGGAAAGAGGTGCAGCATGGGTCCTGGTTCGCCCACACCGTTCCCCAAAGAGCCGCTTTGCCTGATAGCAGTGTGAGTACGAATGCTACCTTAGACTGTTCACGGTTGAAGGTCCGTGGCTGCAACGAGAAATGCATGGAACATCTCGTAAGAAAAGCTCTGCAATAGTCAGGATCACCTGAATAACCCTCTGGTGTCGGTAGCCGTGGCTCTAGCTGGGAATCCGGCTCTGGCGGGGCGGGTTGAACTGCCGGTGTAGGTGGCGCAGCGAGACCCCTCAGATGTTGTAATTGTTGGGTCAGCTGGGATACCTGCGTCGCAATGGCTTGTACTGCCCGACCTGTGCTGGAGATGTTCTCCTCTTGTTGATCCATTCTCGTGATACTACGGGAAATGAATTCGGTCAGACTCGTTGAACTCGCTGCATCCATGGTCTGGTCAGATCGTTCTGTAACAATACAGAGGCGGATGCAAGATGCAAGCAACGATGGTTTAATGAATACAGGTTACAGCAGCAACAGGACAGACAGACTGTACTCAGACGGAATCCGACCCAGGGACTAGGGCGCATCCTCCTATGTGAGCGTGCTGAGAAACCCAGGGGAGAGTGTCCGGATGGGTAGGAAGGAGCACAGCAGATAATCCACACAAGGGCGGCGAGAGATGAGCACGGACACACGACACAACCTCAGGGAAGTAACAACGATCTGACAACAAGAAACACTGGTTACAGAACATATAAAGGGAAGATAAGTGATTCCAGCTGGCGCAGACAATCAGGCTGAGATTGGGAACCACGCCCACACAAACACGGGAGAGAGAGAGAGAGAGAGAGAGAGAGAGAGAGAGAGAGAGAGAGAGAGAGAGAAGGAAAAGGAGGCAGTGGATTCATGAACCGTGACATTAACATGTAGCAGCTACTCTACCTGGGGTCCATTAACTACTGAACATGCAGCTACTCTACCTGGGGTCCATTAACTACTGAGTATGTAGCAGCTACTCTACCTGGGGTCCATTAACTACTGAGTATGTAGTAGGAACAGGTCATTCCATGAGGACATGACTCTATACATCACTGAGCGATGCATTAAATCTGTTTTTGGTTTGGGTTCTATGTAGAAACCCATAGAGGCGTGTCTGGTGGGGTTTGGAGGGAGGAAGAGATGGAGGGAGGAAGAGATGGAGGGAGGAAGAGAGTGAGAGAGGGGGGTGAGGGAGAGAGGGAGAGATGGAGGGAGGAAGAGAGTGAGGGAGGAAGAGATGGAGGGAGGAAGAGATGGAGGGAGGGGGTGAGGGAGAGGGAGAGATGGAGGGAGGAAGAGAGTGAGAGAGGGGGTGAGGGGAGAGGGAGAGATGGAGGGAGGAGTGAGAGAGGGGGGTGAGGGAGAGAGGGAGAGATGGAGGAGGAAGAGAGTGAGAGAGGGGGTGAGGGGAGAGGAGAGATGGAGGGAGGAAGGAGTGAGAGAGGGGGGAGAGAGAGGGAGAGATGGAGGGAGGAAGAGAGGAGAGAGGGGGTGAGAGAGAGGGAGAGATGGAGGGAGGAAGAGAGTGAGAGAGGGGTGAGGGAGAGGGAGAGATGGGAGGAGGAAGAGAGTGAGAGAGGGGGTGAGGGAGAGAGGAGAGATGGAGGAGGGAAGGAGAGTGGGGGTGAGTGGAGAGGGAAGATGGAGGGAGGAAGAGAGTGAAGAGAGGGAGAGGGAGAGATGGAGGGAGGAAGGAGTGAGAGAGGGGTGAGGGAGGGAGAGATGGAGGGAGGAAGAGAGTGAGAGAGGGGGTGGGAGAGAGGGAGATGGAGGGAGGAGGAGGAGAGAGAGGGAGATGGGAGGAAGAGATGGAGGGAGGAAGAGGGAGAGATGGAGAGGAGAGGTGAGAGGGGGTGAGGGAGAGAGGAAGAGATGGAGGGAGGGAAGAAGAGAGAGGGGGTGAGGGAGAGAGGGAGATGGAGGGAGGAAGAGAGAGGGGGTGAGGTGAGAGAGGAGAGATGGAGGGAGGAAGAGAGTGAGAGAGAGGGGTGGGGGAGAGATGGAGGGAGGAAGAGAGGAGAGAGGGGTGAGGGAGAGAGGGAGAGATGGAGGGAGGAAGAGAGTGAGAGAGGGGGTGAGGGAGAGAGGGAGAGATGGAGGGAGGAAGAGAGTGAGAGAGGGGGTGAGGGAGAGAGGGAGAGATGGAGGGAGGAAGAGAGTGAGAGGGGGGTGAGAGAGAGGAAGAGATGGAGGGAGGAAGAGAGTGAGAGAGGGGGTGAGGGAGAGAGGGAGAGATGGAGGGAGGAAGAGAGTGAGAGAGGGGGTGAGGAGAGGAGAGATGGAGGGAGGAAGAGAGTGAGAGAGGGGGTGGGGAGAGAGGGAAGATGGAGGGAGGAAGAGAGTGAGAGAGGGGGTGAGGGAGAGAGGAAGAGATGGAGGGAGGAAGAGAGTGAGAGAGGGGGGTGAGGGAGAGAGGGAGAGATGGAGGGAGGAAGAGAGTGAGAGAGGGGGTGAGGGAGAGAGGGAGAGATGGAGGGAGGAAGAGAGTGAGAGAGGGGGGTGAGGGAGAGAGGAAGAGAGTGAGGGAGGGGGGTGAGGGATGTCTTTTTGAAGTGTATGCAAATTGATTATACAAGTGGTTAGGCATTTTCAACACTCAAACGTTTCTTATAAAGACGAAGAGAACTAGTCAACCCTCAACCATGAAGGACTATCACACGTGTTGTTGATGTTTAGTTCTGTATGGGCAGTTAAAGGGAAAGGCTTCCTGCTCTGTTCTGAGCTGCAGCTCTGCTTGGTCTTTATTTAAATACGCGATATTACCGGACAGTTATCAAGATGGGACCACAGCCTGAACAGCTGGCACAGAACATATATCTTTATAAAAATACATAGTTTTCCCCATTTTCACAACAACTTTGTCAATATTTCTTGACCATGATAACTGACCATCCATTGTTACTCCTAGGAGTTCAGCTTCTTCAACTTGTTCAATGGTCACACCCTTTATACATAACTCCTGTTGAGGTTGAGGTTTACAATGCTTTTGGTTTTAGATGTATTTAAGAACAGTGTATTGTTAACAAACCTCCAGACGAGCTTCAATGCCATTACAACTCTCCTTCCGCGGCATCCAACTGCTTTTAAACGCTAGTAACCGATCGCTGACTAGCATCACTCCTCTGGACGGTTCTGACTTAGAATATGTGGACCACTATAAATAGCTAGGTGTCTGGCTAGACTGTAAACTCTCCTTCCAGACTCATATTAAGCATCTCCAATACAAAATTAAATCTAGAATTGGCTTCCTATTTCGCAAACAAAGCCTCCTTCACTCATGCTGCCAAACATACCCTCGTAAAACTGACTATCGTTCTGATCCTTGACTTCGGCGATGTCAATTACAAAATTGCCTCCAACACAGATCACAGATCACTGCACCTGCACATAGCCCATCTGTAAATAGCCCATCCAACTACCTCATCTCCATACTGTTATTTATTTTGCTCCTTTGCACCCCAGTATCTCTACTTGCACATTCATCTTCTGCACATCTATCACTCCAGTGTTTAATTGCTAAATTGTAATTATTTCGCCACTATGGCCTATTCATTGCCTTACCTCCCTAATCTTACCTCAATCTCTCAAAGGAAAAACATCTACTGATATCAGACTTCTACTGCGTTGAAACAACCAAACTGTTCACTAAGCCATTGAACAAAAAGAAGAGAGTGAGAGGGGGGTGAGGGATAGAGGGAGAGGGAGGGAGGAAGAGAGTGAGAGAGGGGGGTGAGGGATAGAGGGAGAGGGACGGAAGAAGAGAGTGAGAGAGGGGGTGAGGGATAGAGGGAGAGGGAGGGAGGAAGAGAGTGAGAGGGGGTGAGGATAGAGGGAGAGGGAGGGAGGAAGAGAGTGAGAGAGGGGGTGAGGGATAGAGGGGAGGGACGGAGGAAGAGAGTGAGAGGGGGTGAGGGATAGAGGGAGAGGGAGGGAGGAAGAGAGTGAGAGGGGGGTGAGGGATAGAGGGGGAGGGACGGAGGAAGAGAGTGAGAGGGGGTGAGGGTTAGAGGGAGAGAGGGAGGAAGAGAGTGAGAGAGGGGGTGAGGGATAGAGGGAGAGGGAGGGAGGAAGAGAGTGAGAGGGGGGTGAGGGAGAGGGAGGGAGGAAGAGAGTGAGAGGGGGTGAGGGATAGAGGGAGAGGGAGGGAGGAAGAGAGTGAGAGGGGGTGAGGGATAGAGGGAGAGAGAGGGAGGAAGAGAGTGAGAGGGGGTGAGGGATAGAGGGAGAGTGAGGGAGGAAGAGAGTGAGAGGGGGTGAGGGATATAGGGAGAGTGTTATAGTTATAGTGTTATAGTGTTATAGTGTTATAGTTGGATAGTTATACTGTTATTGTTAAATAGTTATAGTTGGATAATTATAGTGTTATAGCGCTACATTTAGGGGTTGGTTCTGGAATCAGCCTCAGCCTCATTGAAATTCTATTCTAGCCCTGGTTTGATATGAAGAGGGGTGGAGAGAGCGGGAGATTAACGGAGAAATGATCAATGAAAATAGACATTATGGTAAATACATGATACAAGGGAGAGGAATGGAGGAGTTGGGGGAGAGAAAGAAAACTCTTGTGATACCTGTCCAAATACCTTGGGTTGTTTTACTCCAACAAGGGAGATGGAGTTAGAACACAGGAGAGGCTCTGTGAAAGAGAACCAAGATAGTTAGAACACAGGAGAGGCCCTGTGAAAGAGAACCAAGATAGTTAGAACACAGGAGAGGCTCTGTGAAAGAGAACCAAGATAGATAGAACACAGGAGAGGCCCTGTGAAAGAGAACCAAGATAGTTAGAACACAGGAGAGGCTCTGTGAAAGAGAACCAAGATAGTTAGAACACAGGAGAGGCCCTGTGAAAGAGAACCAAGATAGTTAGAACACAGGAGAGGCTCTGTGAAAGAGAACCAAGATAGTTAGAACACAGGAGAGGCTCTGTGAAAGAGAACCAAGATAGTTAGAACACAGGAGAGGCTCTGTGAAAGAGAACCAAGATAGTTAGAACACAGGAGAGGCTCTGTGAAAGAGAACCAAGATAGTTAGAACACAGGAGAGGCTCTGTGAAAGATGTTACTGTGTGATGTGTTGTCTCGTTACCTTTAGTAACTTTTCCCAGAAAATAATAATCGCTGTACGACTTTTCAAGAAAACTCAATCGTTCCCTCGAGGCCACTTTTGGAGTTGTTTGTGTTCCTGCCGCTCTCCTCCTCTGTCTGTCAGATAGAAGGGGGACGGAAAAAGTGATGAGAGAGAGAGGTCTGAAGTGAAGAGACATAGTGAGAGTGAGAGGAGGAGAGCGAGAGAGAGGAGAGGAGAGGAGCGAGAAAGAGGAGGAGAGGAGGGAGAGCGAGGGAGGGAGAGGAGCGAGAGAGAGAAGGAGGAGAGGAGGGATAGCGAGGGAGCGGACTGGAGGAATAGGTGGATGAGGCAGAGGAGAGGAATTCAGGGAGAGGGGGACGAGAGAAGAGGAGGGAGGGAGAGTGTTTGATCAGAGGTGAGACATATGATGGAGGGATTTATGTTGTGTTGTGTGAGGAGAGAGAGATATTTAATGGGAGTTTGGAAGAATGGAAAGAGTAGCTTTGACAGCTCCTTTCAAACACACACACACACAACACTTGTGAAGAAAACACACACACACACACACAACACTTGTGAAGAAACACACACACACACTCATTTCCTGTATCTCTCCGGGGGGGGGGGGGTTGGGAGAAAGGGAGAGGGAGGGGGGAGAGAGAGAGGTGGGAGAGAGTGAGGGAGCACGAGAGAGAGAGAGAGACATAGATTGAGAGAGACATCCTGTCAACCTCCCCTCCAGAAGCTGTAATAACCAGCTGCTCTCTTGTCTGTCTATACCTACCACTTTAGAGGATTTGAGTTAGAACTACAATGTTCCAGTCAAGTGGAGCTCAGCCTCGACCGCTGGTGTGAACGGGAGCGAGCGGACACTGTTAGTCAGTGTAGCTTTGGGGGTAATATCATTTGCTTAAAGACAGAGGCACTTGGTGGAGGGAGAATGGGGGGCACTTTTGGTCTCTGAAAATATGAATGACCTCTGTGTTTTAGACTGACACCTGAACCCTAATCTGAGTTCAGCTGACGGCCACAGAAGGTTAGGTCCCACACTCTCTCTCCCCTCACTCTAGTTGGTCTCTCCATCCCCTCTCTCGTTCTTTCTTTCTCTAGTCAGTCTCTCCATCCTCTCTCTCATTCTTTCTTTCTCTAGTCAGTCTCTCCATCCTCTCTCTCATTCTTTCTTTCTCTAGTCAGTCTCTCCATCCTCTCTCTCATTCTTTCTTTCTCTAGTCGGTCTCTCCATCCTCTCTCTAGTTGGTCTCTCCATCCTCTCTCTCATTCTTTCTTTCTCTAGTCGGTCTCTCCATCCTCTCTCTAGTCGGTCTCTCCATCCTCTCTCTCATTCTTTCTTTCTCTAGTCAGTCTCTCCATCCTCTCTCTCATTCTTTCTTTCTCTAGTCAGTCTTTCCATCCTCTCTCTCATTCTTTCTTTCTCTAGTCAGTCTCTCCATCCTCTCTCTCATTCTTTCTTTCTCTAGTCGGTCTCTCCATCCTCTCCCAAGTGGTCTCTCCATCCTCTCTCTCATTCTTTCTTTCTCTAGTCAGTCTCTCCATCCTCTCTCATTCTTTCTTTCTCTAGTCGGTCTCTCCATCCTCTCTCTAGTTGGTCTCTCCATCCTCTCTCTCAATCTTTCTTTCTCTAGTCGGTCTCTCCATCCTCTCTCTAGTCGGTCTCTCCATCCTCTCTCATTCTTTCTTTCTCTAGTCAGTCTCTCCATCCTCTCTCTCATTCTTTCTTTCTCTAGTCAGTCTCTCCATCCTCTCTCTCATTCTTTCTTTCTCTAGTCGGGTCTCTCCATCCTCTCTCTAGTTGGTCTCTCCATCCTCTCTCTCATTCTTTCTTTCTCTAGTCGGTCTCTCCATCCTCTCTCTAGTCGGTCTCTCCATCCTCTCTCTCATTCTTTCTTTCTCTAGTCAGTCTCTCCATCCTCTCTCTCATTCTTTCTTTCTCTAGTCAGTCTTTCCATCCTCTCTCTCATTCTTTCTTTCTCTAGTCAGTCTCTCCATCCTCTCTCTCATTCTTTCTTTCTCTAGTCGGTCTCTCCATCCTCTCCCAAGTGGTCTCTCCATCCTCTCTCTCATTCTTTCTTTCTCTAGTCAGTCTCTCCATCCTCTCTCATTCTTTCTTTCTCTAGTCGGTCTCTCCATCCTCTCTCTAGTTGGTCTCTCCATCCTCTCTCTCATTCTTTCTTTCTCTAGTCTGTCTCTCCATCCTCTCTCTCATTCTTTCTTTCTCTAGTCAGTCTCTCCATCCTCTCTCTCATTCTTTCTTTCTCTAGTCAGTCTCTCCATCCTCTCTCTCATTCTTTCTTTCTCTAGTCGGGTCTCTCCATCCTCTCTCTAGTTGGTCTCTCCATCCTCTCTCTCATTCTTTCTTTCTCTAGTCGGTCTCTCCATCCTCTCTCTAGTCGGTCTCTCCATCCTCTCTCTCATTCTTTCTTTCTCTAGTCAGTCTCTCCATCCTCTCTCTCATTCTTTCTTTCTCTAGTCAGTCTTTCCATCTCTCTCTCATTCTTTCTTTCTTTCTCTAGTCAGTCTCTCCATCCTCTCTCTCATTCTTTCTTTCTCTAGTCGGTCTCTCCATCCTCTCCCAAGTGGTCTCTCCATCCTCTCTCTCATTCTTTCTTTCTCTAGTCAGTCTCTCCATCCTCTCTCATTCTTTCTTTCTCTAGTCGGTCTCTCCATCCTCTCTCTAGTTGGTCTCTCCATCCTCTCTCTCATTCTTTCTTTCTCTAGTCGGTCTCTCCATCCTCTCTCTCATTCTTTCTTTCTCTAGTCAGTCTCTCCATCCTCTCTCTCATTCTTTCTTTCTCTAGTCGGTCTCTCCATCCTCTCCCAAGTGGTCTCTCCATCCTCTCTCTCATTCTTTCCTTCTCTAGTCAGTCTCTCCATCCTCTCTCATTCTTTCTTTCTCTAGTCGGTCTCTCCATCCTCTCTCTAGTTGGTCTCTCCATCCTCTCTCTCAATCTTTCTTTCTCTAGTCGGTCTCTCCATCCGCTCTCTAGTCGGTCTCTCCATCCTCTCTCATTCTTTCTCTAGTCAGTCTTTCCATCCTCTCTCTAGTTGGTCTCTCCATCCTCTCTCTCATTCTTTCTCTAGTCAGTCTCTCCATCCTCTCTCTCATTCTTTCTTTCTCTAGTCGGTCTCTCCATCCTCTCTCTAGTTGGTCTCTCCATCCTCTCTCTCATTCTTTCTTTCTCTAGTCGGTCTCTCCATCCTCTCTCTAGTCGGTCTCTCCATCCTCTCTCATTCTTTCTTTCTCTAGTCGGTCTCTCCATCCTCTCTCTCATTCTTTCTTTCTCTAGTCGGTCTCTCCATCCTCTCTCTCATTCTTTCTTTCTCTAGTTGGTCTCTCCATCCTCTCTCTCATTCTTTCTTTCTCTAGTCAGTCTCTCCATCCTCTCTCTAGTTGGTCTCTACATCCTCTCTCTCATTCTTTCTCTTGTCAGTCTCTCCATCCTCTCTCTATCTTTCTTTCTCTAGTCAGTCTCTCCATCCTTTCTCTAGTTGGTCTCTCCATCCTCTCTCTCATTCTTTCTCTCTCTAGGTGGTCTCTCCATCCTCTCTCTCTTTCTTTCTATCTCTATACAGTCTCTCCATCCTCTCTTTCCCCCCTCTCTCTAGTCAGTCTCTCCATCCTCTCTCTATCTTTCTCTCTCTAGGTGGTCTCTCCATCCTCTCTCTCATTCGTTCTATCTCTATACAGTCTCTCCATCCTCTCTTTCCCCCCTCTCTCTAGTCAGTCTCTCCATCCTCTCTCTATCTTTCTCTCTCTAGGTGGTCTCTTCATCCTCTCTCTCATTCTTTCTATCTCTATACAGTCTCTCCATCCTCTCTCTATCTTTCTCTCTCTAGGTGGTCTCTCCATCCTCTCTCTCATTCTTTCTATCTCTATACAGTCTCTCCATCCTCTCTCTCCCCCCTCTCTCTAGATGGTCTCTCCATCCTCTCTCTCATTCTTTCTCTCTAGACAGTCTCTCCATCCTCTCTCTATCTTTCTCTCTCTAGTTGGTCTCTCCATCCTCTCTCTCATCCCTTTCTGTCTCTACCTCCCCTCTCTCTCTCTCTC
>NC_088399.1:98286228-98301228 GCF_034236695.1 Oncorhynchus nerka | reverse complement strand
TAATGATAACATATGTCATATGTTTTTTCCCCCAACACCATCATTTTGTATAGCAGACCCTCATGCCAAATTGAGTCGAAGGCTTTTTTTGAAATAAACAAAGCATGAGAAGACTTTGCCTTTGTTTTGGTTTGTTTGGTTGTCAATTAGGGTAAATAAGTGGTTTTGTTGTACGGTAATTTGGTAAAAAGCCAATTTGACATTTGCTCAGTACATTGTTTTCACTGAGTAAATATATGAGTCTGTTATTAATGATAATGCAGAGGATTTTCCCAAGGTTACTGTTGACACATATTCCACGGTAGCTATTGGGGTCAAATTTGTCTCCACTTTTGTGGATTGGGGTGATCAGTCCTTGGTTCCAAATATTGGGGAAGATGCCAGAGCTAAGGATGATGTTAAAGAGTTTTAGTATAGCCAATTGGAATTTGTTGTCAGTTTTTTCGATCATTTCTTTGAGGATACCATCAACACCACCGGTCTGTTTGGGTTGGAGGGTTTTTTAATTTAGTCCTGTAGTTCATTCAAGGTAATTGGAGAATCTTTAATAGTCTTTAATAGTATCATGACACATGGCAAGACCCAGATGCAGACACAGATGCAGACACAGATGCAGACACAGATGCAGACCCAGATAGAGTAACAGATAGAGACACAGATGCAGACCCAGATGCAGACACAGATGCAGACCCAGATAGACACACAGATAGAGACACAGATGCAGACCCAGATAGAGACACAGATAGAGACAGATGCAGACCCAGATGCAGACCCAGATGCAGACCCTTTCCCAGATGCAGACCCAGATGCAGACCCAGATGCAGACACAGATGTAGACACATATGCAGACCCAGATGCAGACACAGATGTAGACCCAGATGCAGACCCAGATGCAGACCCAGATAGAGACACAGATGCAGACACAGATGCAGACCCAGATGCAGACCCAGATGCAGACCCAGATAGAGACACAGATGCAAGCCATCTGTGTCTGCATCTGGGTCTGCATCTGGACACAACTGTGGGAAGCATTGGAGTCAACATGGGCCAGCATCCCTGTGGAACGCTTTCGACACCTTGTAGATTCCCCCGACGAATGGCACACATCCACAAACCATGCCTCAAGGCTTTAAAAGTCTCCTCCCCTTCATCTACACTGATTTGAAGTGGATTTACCAAGTGACATCAATAAGGGATCATATCTTTCACCTGGATTCACCTGGTCAGTCTATGTCAAGGAAAAAGCAGGTGTTCATAATGTTTTGTAAACTCAGTGTAAAGAGCAGGTGTTCATAATGTTTTGTATACTCAGTGTAAAGAGCAGGTGTTCATAATGTTTTGTATACTCAGTGTAAAGAGCAGGTGTTCATAATGTTTTGTATACTCAGTGTAAAGAGCAGGTGTTCATAATGTTTTGTATACTCAGTGTAAATTGTTCCTTTCTGTTCCTTTTTTAACCTGTAAACTCAAATTATTATTATTTTAGCTCATTTATTTACTTCACCAATCAGTGAGGACAGAGCAGATAAGCTAGTTGTTTAAATGCATCATGGACAGACAAGTGTAGCGCAAGATGCGACCTGAAGTTTTACTGGTGGTGAGAGAGCGAGAGGTTTGAGGATGTTTTACTGGTGGTGAGAGAGCGAGAGGGTTGAGGAAGTTTTACTGGTGGTGAGAGAGCGAGAGGGTTGAGGAAGTTTTACTGGTGGTGAGAGAGCCAGGGGGTTGAGGAGGTTTTACTGGTGGTGAGAGAGCGAGAGGGTTGAGGAGGTTTTACTGGTGGTGAGAGAGTGAGAGGGTTGAGGAGGTTTTACTGGTGGTGAGAGAGCGAGAGGGTTGAGGAAGTTTTACTGGTGGTGAGAGAGCCAGGGGGTTGAGGAAGTTTTACTGGTGGTGAGAGAGCGAGGGGGTTGAGGAAGTTTTACTGGTGGTGAGAGAGCGAGAGGGTTGAGGAAGTTTTACTGGTGGTGAGAGAGCCAGGGGGTTGAGGAGGTTTTACTGGTGGTGAGAGAGCGAGAGGGTTGAGGAGGTTTTACTGGTGGTGAGAGAGTGAGAGGGTTGAGGAGGTTTTACTGGTGGTGAGAGAGCGAGAGGGTTGAGGAAGTTTTACTGGTGGTGAGAGAGCCAGGGGGTTGAGGAAGTTTTACTGGTGGTGAGAGAGCGAGGGGGTTGAGGAAGTTTTACTGGTGGTGAGAGAGTGAGAGGGTTGAGGAAGTTTTACTGGTGGTGAGAGAGCGAGAGGTTTGAGGAAGTTTTACTGGTGGTGAGAGAGCGAGAGGTTTGAGGAAGAGGCTTGAAGCTCTGGGCATCTTCTGACATTATCTGAATTATGTCCAGAGAGGAGCAGTCTATGGAGGAGCTGTCTCTATGGAGGAGCAGTCTCTGTGGATGAGCAGTCTCTATGGAGGAGCAGTCTCTACGGAGGAGAATTCTCTATGGAGGAGCTGTCTCTACGGAGGAGCAGTCTCTGTGGAGGAGCAGTCTCTACAGAGGAGCAGTCTCTGTGGAGGAGCAGTCTCTACGGAGGAGCAGTCTCTACGGAGGAGCAGTCTCTATGGAGGAGCTGGCTCTATGGAGGAGCAGTCTCTGTGGAGGAGAAGTCTCTACGGAGGAGCAGTCTCTGTGGAGGAGCAGTCTCTATGGAGGAGCTGGCTCTATGGAGGAGCAGTCTCTGTGGAGGAGAAGTCTCTACGGAGGAGCAGTCTCTACGGAGGAGCAGTCTCTACGGAGGAGCTGGCTCTATGGAGGAGCTGGCTCTATGGAGGAGCAGTCTCTGTGGAGGAGAAGTCTCTACGGAGGAGCAGTCTCTACGGAGGAGCAGTCTCTACGGAGGAGCTGGCTCTATGGAGGAGCAGTCTCTACGGAGGAGCAGTCTCTACGGAGGAGAATTCTCAATGGAGGAGCAGTCTCTACGGAGGAGCAGTCTCTACGGAGGAGAATTCTCTATGGAGGAGCAGTCTCTATGGAGGAGCAGTCTCTGTGGAGGAGCAGTCTCTGTGGAGGAGCAGTCTCTACGGAGGAGCAGTCTCTATGGAGGAGCAGTCTCTATGGAGGAGCAGTCTCTATGGAGGAGCCGTCTCTGTGGAGGAGCAGTCTCTACGGAGGAGCAGTCTCTATGGAGGAGCAGTCTCTATGGAGGAGCAGTCTCTACGGAGGAGCAGGCTCTATGGAGGAGCAGTCTCTACGGAGGAGCAGTCTCTACGGAGGAGCAGTCTCTACAGAGGAGCAGTCTCTATGGAGGAGCAGTCTCTATGGAGGAGCAGTCTCTATGGAGGAGAATTCTCTATGGAGGAGCAGTCTCTATGGAGGAGAATTCTCTATGGAGGAGCAGTCTCTATGGAGGAGCAGTCTCTGTGGAGGAGCAGTCTCTGTGGAGGAGCAGTCTCTACGGAGGAGCAGTCTCTACGGAGGAGAATTCTCTATGGAGGAGCAGTCTCTATGGAGGAGCAGTCTCTGTGGAGGTGCAGTCTCTATGGAGGAGCAGTCTCTATGGAGGAGCAGTCTCTGTGGAGGAGCAGTCTCTATGGAGGAGCAGTCTCTATGGAGGAGCAGTCTCTGTGGAGGAGCAGTCTTTATGGAGGAGCTGTGACTGTCCTTTGAGCCAGCTAGCTAACAAGCTTGTGAGTGCAGAACGGCACCAGAATTAAAAACACAACCTTTTTGTAGTTAATGAATCCAACATGAAACGTGATAACTAGTTACGAACCCCTTTGGCCCTGCAGTCTAGGGGGGGGGTGGAAACGAGACCCGTAACTAGGCCTATATTATCCCAGCATTGGAAAAACTAGCATTGAAAAACATAATCCATTATTGTCTAGCTAATTAAAAATCTCTCCCTGTCTTCTGAACCTAGCTGGTAATGTCAGTACAGTAGTCTATTCTTCAGAGGGGAGAGGGTCTACAGTAGTCTATTCTTCAGAGGGGGGAGGGTCTACAGTAGTCTATTCTTCAGAGGGGGGAGGGTCTACAGTAGTCTATTCTTCAGAGGGGGGAGGGTCTACAGTAGTCTATTCTTCAGAGGGGGGAGGGTAAGTAAGTAGGCAAGTAGGAGGCACTCTTTCCTATGGTCTAAATAAATATCCTAAATCCCCAGGGTAGTGATTGGGGACATTTCCCTTTGTAGCGTGTCATCTTTTGGATGGAATGTTAAAACAGGTGTCCTGACTTTCTGTGGACACTAAAGATAAGGGTTAAATAAATAAATATTTTAAACTTGCATGCAGACGCTGGAATACATTTCTGGCTGATAGAGTGAGGGCTTTGCATTGGTGTTTTGTTGATCTTTTTGTGGGACTACAAAAGAAATGCCTGGAACAAAGTTTTTAACCGGTGTCCATGCTTTTAAAAAAATCGGTTCTGTTCCCGGAACAGTATGGATCACTTTTGTTCCCAGTTCTGGTTCTTTTCCTTGAAAAACGTCATTATTTTCCGTTTTTTGGTTCTGGTACCTGAACCGGTTCCAACCCCTTATATGAAGTGGCTGTGTTTATTTAATTAATTTGAAACAGGTTTTATACGCTAGATGTTGAATTATCTGGCAACTTTAGTTATGATACAAACTTTAGAAATCAAATCAAATCACATTTTAATAGTCACATACACAGCAGATGTTAATGGAAATGCGTGTTGCTTCTAGTACTGACAGGGCAGTGATATCTAACAAATACACAACCTCATACACACAATTGTAAAGGGATGAATGAGAATGTGTACATATAAGTATACGGATGAGCGATGGCCGAGCGGAATAGGCAAGACGCAGTAGATGGTATAGAATACAGTATTTACATTTGATGTAGGATATAGGTAATGTAGGTGTAGGTAATGTAGGTAATGTAGGTAATGTAGGATATGTAAACATAAAGTGGAGTTATTTAAAGTGACTAGTGAAAGCTTTATTAAATCCATTTATTAAAGTGGCCAGAGATTTGAGTCTGTATGTTGGCAGCAGCCTCTCTGAGTTAGTGATGTCCTTGAGCTAGAATCTGTCTTTCTCGGGCGCCCAGCTTTGATGCACCTGTACTGACCTCGCCTTCTGGATGATAGCGGGGTGAACAGGCAGTGGCTCGGGTGGTTGATGTCCCTGACAATCTTTTTGTCCTTCCTGTGCTGTAGGTCAAAATCAAAAAATCTGAACGTATCCAGACCCCTTGACTTTTTCCACATTTTGTTACATTACAGCCTTACTCTAAAATTGATTCAATAGGTTTTCCCCCTCATCAATCTACACACATCTACACACAACAATCAACCCAAAATGACACAGCAAAAACAGGTGTAGAAATTTTTGCACCTTCATAAAAAAATACAACTGAAATATCATATTTACATCAGTTTTCAGATCCTTAACTCAGTACTTTGTTGAAGCACTTTGGCAGCGATTACAGCCTTGAGTCTTCTTGGGTTTACGATGCTACAAGCTTGGCACATCTGTACTTTTTTTCAAGGAGTTTCTCCCATTCTTCTCTGCAGATCCTCTCAAGCTCTGTCAGGTTGGATGGGGAGTGTCGCTGCACAGCTATTTTCAGGTCTCTCCAGAGATGGTCGGTCCGGTTCAAGTCCGGGTTCTGGCTGGGCCACTGAAGGACATTCAGAGAGTTGTCCCGAAGCCACAACTGCTTTGTGCTTAGGGTTTGTTGTCCTATTGGAAGGTGAACCTTCACCCCAGTCTGAGGTACTGAGCACTCTGGAGCAGATTTTCGTCAAGGATCTCTCTGTACTTTGCTCCGTTCATCTTTCCCTCGATCCTTACTAGTCTCCCAGTTCCTGCTGCTGAAAAACATCCCCACAGCATGATGCTGCCACCACCATGCTTCACCGTAGGGATGGTGCCAGGTTTCCTCCAGATGTGACACTTGACATTCAGGCCAAAGAGGTCAATCTTGTCTCATCAGACCAGAGAATCTCCACCTGATTGGTGGAGTGCTGCTTAGTTGGTTGTCCTTCTGGAAGGTTCTCCCATCTCCACAGAGGAACTCTAGTGCTCTGTCAGAGTGACCATCGGGTTCTTGGTCACCTCCCTGATCAAGGGCCTTCTCACCCGATTGGTCAGTTTGGCCGGGCGGCCAACTCTAGGAAGAGTCTTGGTGGTTACAAACGTTTTCCATTTAAGAATGATGGAGGCCACGGTGTTCTTGGGGACCTTCAATGCTGACTAAATGTTTTGGTACCCTTCCCCTGATCTGTGCCTCGACACAATCCTGTCTCTGAGCTTTACGAACAATTCTTTAGTCCTCATGGCTTGGTTTCTGCTCTGATATGCACTGTCAACTGTGGGACATTTATATAGACAGGTGTGTGTCTTTCCAAATCATGTCCAATCAATTTGAATATACTACAGGTGGACTCCAATCAAGTTGTAGAAACATCTCAATGATGATCAATGGAAACAGGATGCACCTGAGCTCAATTTGAAGTCTCACAGCAAAGGGTCTGAATACTTATGTAAAAAAGGTATTTCTGTTTTTTGAATTTTTATAGATTTGCCCAAATGTAAAAAAAAAAAAAAAAAAAAAAAAAAGGTTTTCGCTTTGTCATTATCTGTTGATGAAGAAGAAGAAAAACAAACAATTTAATCTAATTTTAGAATAAATTCTGTAACAAAATCAAGAAAAAGTCATGTGGTCTGAGTCATTCTGAGTGTTAAGGGATGCATCCCATATGGTACCCTATTCCCTACATAGTGCACTACTTTTGACCAGAGCCTCTATAGACCCTGGTCAAAAGTAGTGCACTACAAAGGGAATATGGTACCATTTGGGACTCCGCCTCATTTAACTTCTACAGTGAACGACCCACTCACTCTCCAACTGCTCTTTGCTTGAACCCAAATATAATAAAATAAATATACTGACCACTGAAATAATGTGATTATGTCCCAGTTTCTCTTCCTCTCTCTCCTCCTCTCTCTCCTCCTCTCTCTCCCTCCTCTTTCTCTCTCTCTCCTCTTCTCTGTCCTTCTCTCTCTCTCCTCCTCTTTCTCCCTCCTTCTCTCTTTCCTCCTCTCTCTCCTCCTCTCTCTCTCTCCTCTTCTCTGTCCTTCTCTCTCTCTCCTCCTCTTTCTCCCTCCTTCTCTCTCTCCTCCTCTCTCTCCTCCTCTCTCTCCTCCTCTCTCTCCCTCCTCTTTCTCTCTCTCTCCTCTTCTCTCTCCTTCTCTCTCCTCCTCTTTCTCCCTCCTTCTCTCTTTCCTCCTCTCTCTCCTCCTCTCTCTCCTCCTCTCTCTCCCTCCTCCTCTCTCTCTCTCAATCTCTCTCTCCTCATCTCTCTCCTCCTCTCTCTCCTCCTCTCGCTCCTTCTCTCTATCCTCCTCTCTCTCCTCTCCCTCCTCCTCTCTCTCCTCCTCTCTCCTTCTCACTCTCCTTCTCTCTCACCGATTGTGTGTTGCTTCCCCCATTAGATTCCTTCATGTTCAAGGCACTCACAAGGTAATGGTTTTTCAATATGGTTATGCTACCCTAGCCTGCTGTTGACTTGGCAGCTGTGTTTGTATTGAGTGTAGAGAGGAGAGATGGGGAAGAGAGAGAGGAGAGATGGGGAAGAGAGAGAGGTGAGATGGCGGAGAGAGAGAGAGGAGAGATAGGGGGAGAGAGAGGGAAAAGAGAGAGAGATAGATATTTGGAACCAAGGCCTGATCACCTCAATCCAGAAGTGGAGACAAATTTGTGACAAGGTAGGGGTGGTACACAGAAGATAGCCCTATTTGGTGAAATACCAAATCCATATTATGGCAAGAACAGCTCAAATAAGTAAAGAGAAATGACAGTCCATCATTACTTTAAGACATGAAGGTCAGTTAATCCGGAAAATGTCAAGAACTTTGAAAGTTTCTTAAAGTGCAGTCGCAAAAACCATCAAGCGCTAAGATGAAACTGGCTCTCATGAGGACTGCCACAGGAAAGGAAGACCCAGAGTTACCTCTGCTGTAGAGGATAAGATCATTAGAGTTAACTGCACCTCAGATTGCAGCCCAAATAAATGCTTCACAGAGTTCAAGTAACAGACACATCTCAACATCAACTGTTCAGAGGAGACGGCATGAATCAGGCCTTCATGGTCGAATTGGTCGAAATGCTGCAAAGAAACCACTACTAAAGGACACCAATAATAAGAAGAGACTTGTTTGGGCCAAGAAACACGAGCAATCAACATTAGACTGATGGAAATCTGGTCTGATGAGTCCAAATTTGATATATTTCTGCATCGTTACACCATCCCATCTAGTTTGGTGTTTTATTGGTGTAACTATTTAGTGGGACTATCATTTGTTTTTCAACAGGACAATAACCCAAAACACACCTCCAGGTTGTATAAGGGCTATTTGACAAAGAAAGAGAGTGATGGAGTTCTGCATCAGATGACCTGGCCTCCACAATCACCTGACCTCAACCCAATTGAGATGGATTGGGATGAGTTGCATCGCAGAGTGAAGGAAAAGCAGCCAACAAGTGCTCAGCATATGTGGGAACTCCTTCAAGACTGTTGAAAAAGCATTGCAGGTGAAGCTGGTTGAGAGGATGTGAAGTGTGCAAAGCAGTCTTCAAGGCAAAGGGTGGCTACTTTGAAGAATCTAAAATATATTGCGATTTGTTTTACACACTTTTTTGGTTACTACACATTATTCCATATGTGTTATTTCATAGTTTTGATGTCTTCACTATTATTCTACAATGTAGAAAATAGTAAAAATAAAGAAAACCCCCCGATTGAGCAGGTATGACTAAACTATTGACTGGCAATGTCTTTATATACTGTATTAATACTCCGGACTCCGGACATTGCTCGTCCTAATATTATATTTCTTGTACTTTTAGATGTGTGTATTGTTGTGAATTATTAGATACTACTGCACTGTTGGAGCCAGGAACACAAGCATTTAGTTAGATATTACTGCACTGTTGGAGCTGGGAACACAAGCATTTAGTTAGATATTACTGTGCTGTTGGAGCTAGGAACACAAGCATTTAGTTAGATATTACTGTGCTGTTGGAGCTAGAAACACAAGCATTTAGTTAGATATTACTGCACTGTTGGAGCTAGGAACACAAGCATTTAGTTAGATATTACTGTTGGGGCTAGGAAAACAAGCATTTAGTTAGATATTACTGTTGGAGCTAGAAGCACAAGCAGTTAGTTAGATATTACTGCACTGTTGGAGCTAGAAACACAAGCATTTAGTTAGATATTACTGCACTGTTGGAGCTAGGAACACACGTATTTAGTTAGATATTACTGCACTGTTGGAGCTAGAAACACAAGCATTTAGTTAGATATTAATGCCCTGTTGGAGCTAGGAACACAAGTATTTAGTTAGATATTACTGTTGGGGCTAGGAACACAAGCATTTAGCTAGATATTACTGCCCTGTTGGAGCTAGGAACACAAGTATTTAGTTAGATATTACTGTTGGGGCTAGGAACACAAGCATTTAGCTAGATATTACTGCACTGTTGGAGCTAGGAACACAAGCATTTAGCTAGATATTACTGCACTGTTGGAGCTAGAAACACAAGCATTTAGCTAGATATTACTGCACTGTTGGAGCTAGAAACACAAGCATTTAGCTAGATATTAGTGTTGGAGCTAGGAACACAAGCATTTAGCTAGATATTACTGCACTGTTGTAGCTAGGAACACAAGCATTTAGCTAGATATTACTGCACTGTTGGAGCTAGGAACACAAGCATTTAGTTAGATATTACTGCACTGTTGTAGCTAGGAACACAAGCATTTAGCTAGATATTAGTGCACTGTTGGAGCTAGGAAAACAAGCATTTAGTTAGATATTACTGTTGGAGCTAGGACCACTAGCATTTAGCTAGATATTACTGCACTGTTGGAGCTAGGAACACAAGCATTTAGTTAGATATTACTGCACTGTTGGAGCTAGGAACACAAGCATTTAGCTAGATATTAGTGCACTGTTGGAGCTAGGAACACAAGCATTTAGTTAGATATTACTGTACTTTTGGATCTAGAAGCACAAGCATTTAGTTAGACAGTACTGCACTGTTGGAGCTAGAAACACCGGCATTTAGCTAGATACTACTGCACTGTTGGAGCTAGAAACACAAGCATTTAGTTAGATATTACTGTACTGTTGGAGCTAGAAGCACAAGCATTTAGTTAGATACTACTGCACTGTTGGAGCTAGGAACACAAGCACTTAGTTAGATATTATTGCACTGTTGGAGCTAGGAACACAAGCATTTAGTTAGATATTACTGCACTGTTGGAGCTAGAAACACAAGCATTTAGTTAGATATTACTGCACTGTTGGAGCTAGGAACACAAGCATTTAGTTAGATAGTACTGTTGTAGCTAGGAACACAAGCATTTAGTTAGATATTAATGCACTGTTGGAGCTAGGAACA
The DNA here is from genome assembly GCF_034236695.1 of Oncorhynchus nerka. Taxonomy (NCBI): domain Eukaryota; kingdom Metazoa; phylum Chordata; class Actinopteri; order Salmoniformes; family Salmonidae; genus Oncorhynchus; species Oncorhynchus nerka. Next base: position 98,290,858 of record NC_088399.1, on the reverse strand, counting down.
CAAGCATTTAGTTAGATACTACTGCACTGTTGGAGCTAGGAGCAAAAGCATTTAGTTAGATATTACTGTTGGAGCTAGGAACACAAGCATTTAGTTAGATATTAGTGCACTGTTGGAGCTAGGAACACTAGCATTTAGCTAGATATTACTGCACTGTTGGAGCTAGGAACACAAGCATTTAGTTAGATATTACTGCACTGTTGGAGCTAGAAACACAAGCATTTAGTTAGATATTACTGCACTGTTGGAGCTAGGAACACAAGCATTTAGTTAGATACTACTGCACTGTTGGAGCTAGAAGCACAAGCATTTAGTTAGATACTACTGCACTGTTGGAGCTAGGAACACAAGCATTTAGTTAGATACTACTGCACTGTTGGAGCTAGAAGCACAAGCATTTAGTTAGATATTACTGTTGGAGCTAGGAACACTAGCATTTAGCTAGATATTACTGTTGGCGCTAGGAACACAAGCATTTAGTTATATATTACTGCACTGTTGGAGCTAGAAACAAAAGCATTTAGTTAGATATTACTGCACTGTTGGAGCTAGAAACACAAGCATTTAGTTAGATATTACTGTTGGAGCTAGGAACACAAGCATTTAGTTAGATATTACTGTTGGAGCTAGGAACACAAGCATTTAGCTAGATATTAGTGCACTGTTGGAGCTAGGAACACAAGCGTTTAGTTAGATATTACTGTTGGAGCTAGAAACACAAGCATTTAGTTAGATACTACTGCTCTGTTGGAGCTAGAAGCACAAGCATTTAGTTAGATACTACTGCACTGTTGGAGCTAGAAGCACAAGCATTTAGTTAGATATTACTGTTGGAGCTAGGAACACTAGCATTTAGCTAGATATTACTGTTGGCGCTAGGAACACAAGCATTTAGTTAGATATTACTGTGCTGTTGGAGCTAGGAACACAATCATTTAGTTAGATATTACTGTTGGAGCTGGGTACACAAGCATTTAGCTAGATATTACTGTTGGAGCTAGAAACACAAGCATTTAGTTAGATACTACTGCTCTGTTGGAACACAAGCATTTAGTTAGATACTACTGCACTGTTGGAGCTAGAAGCACAAGCATTTAGTTAGATATTACTGTTGGAGCTAGGAACATTAGCATTTAGCTAGATATTACTGTTGGCGCTAGGAACACAAGCATTTAGTTAGATATTACTGTGCTGTTGGAGCTAGGAACACAAGCATTTAGTTAGATATTACTGTTGGAGCTAGGAACACTAGCATTTAGTTAGATATTACTGCACTGTTGGAGCTAGGTCCACTAGCATTTAGCTAGATATTACTGCACTGTTGGAGCTAGGAACACAAGCATTTAGTTAGATATTACTGCACTGTTGGAGCTAGGAACACAAGCATTTAGCTAGATATTAGTGCACTGTTGGAGCTAGGAACACAAGCATTTAGTTAGATACAACTGCACTGTTGGAGCTAGAAGCACAAGCATTTAGTTAGATATTACTGTACTTTTGGATCTAGAAGCACAAGCATTTAGTTAGACAGTACTGCACTGTTGGAGCTAGAAACACAAGCATTTAGCTAGATACTACTGCACTGTTGGAGCTAGAAACACAAGCATTTAGTTAGATATTACTGTACTGTTGGAGCTAGAAGCACAAGCATTTAGTTAGATACTACTGCACTGTTGGAGCTAGGAACACAAGCACTTAGTTAGATATTACTGCACTGTTGGAGCTAGGAACACAAGCATTTAGTTAGATATTAATGCACTGTTGGAGCTAGGAACACACGTATTTAGTTAGATATTACTGCACTGTTGGAGCTAGTAACACAAGCATTTAGTTAGATACTACTGTTGTAGCTAGGAACACAAGCATTTAGTTAGATACTATTGCAATGTTGGAGCTAGGAGCAAAAGCATTTAGTTAGATATTACTGTTGGAGCTAGGAACACAAGCATTTAGTTAGATATTACTGCACTGTTGGAGCTAGAAACACAAGCATTTAGTTAGATACTACTGCACTGATGGAGCTAGGAACACAAGCATTTAGTTAGATACTACTGTTGGAGCTAGAAACACAATAATTTAGTTAGATATTACTGCACTGTTGGAGCTAGGAACACAAGCATTTAGTTAGATATTACTGTTGGAGCTAGAAACACAATCATTTAGTTAGATACTACTGCTCTGTTGGAGCTAGAAGCACAAGCATTTAGTTAGATACTACTGCACTGTTGGAGCTAGAAGCACAAGCATTTAGTTAGATATTACTGTTGGCGCTAGGAACACAAGCATTTAGTTAGATATTACTGTGCTGTTGGAGCTAGGAACACAAGCATTTAGTTAGATATTACTGTTGGAGCTGGGTACACAAGCATTTAGCTAGATATTACTGTTGGAGCTAGAAACACACGCATTTAGTTAGATACTACTGCACTGTTGGAGCTAGAAGCACAAGCATTTAGTTAGATATTACTGTTGGAGCTAGGAACACTAGCATTTAGCTAGATATTACTGTTGGCGCTAGGAACACAAGCATTTAGTTAGATATTACTGTTGGAGCTGGGTACACAAGCATTTAGCTAGATATTACTGTTGGAGCTAGGAACACAAGCATTTAGTTAGATATTACTGTTGGAGCTAGGAACACAAGCATTTAGTTAGATATTACTGTTGGAGCTGGGAACACAAGCATTTAGTTAGATATTACTGTTGGAGCTGGGAACACAAGCATTTAGTTAGATATTACTGTTGGAGCTGGGAACACAAGCATTTAGTTAGATACTACTGCACTGTTGGAGCTAGAAGCACAAGCATTTAGTTAGATACTACTGCACTGTTGGAGCTAGGAACACAAGCATTTAGTTAGATACTACTGCACTGTTGGAGCTAGAAGCACAAGCATTTAGTTAGATATTACTGTTGGAGCTAGGAACACTAGCATTTAGCTAGATATTACTGTTGGAGCTAGGAACACAAGCATTTAGTTATATATTACTGCACTGTTGGAGCTAGAAACAAAAGCATTTAGTTAGATATTACTGCACTGTTGGAGCTAGAAACACAAGCATTTAGTTAGATATTACTGTTGGAGCTAGGAACACAAGCATTTAGTTAGATATTACTGTTGGAGCTAGGAACACAAGCATTTAGCTAGATATTAGTGCACTGTTGGAGCTAGGAACACAAGCGTTTAGTTAGATATTACTGTTGGAGCTAGAAACACAAGCATTTAGTTAGATACTACTGCTCTGTTGGAGCTAGAAGCACAAGCATTTAGTTAGATACTACTGCACTGTTGGAGCTAGAAGCACAAGCATTTAGTTAGATATTACTGTTGGAGCTAGGAACACTAGCATTTAGCTAGATATTACTGTTGGCGCTAGGAACACAATCATTTAGTTAGATATTACTGTGCTGTTGGAGCTAGGAACACAATCATTTAGTTAGATATTACTGTTGGAGCTGGGTACACAAGCATTTAGCTAGATATTACTGTTGGAGCTAGAAACACAAGCATTTAGTTAGATACTACTGCTCTGTTGGAGCTAGAAGCACAAGCATTTAGTTAGATACTACTGCACTGTTGGAGCTAGAAGCACAAGCATTTAGTTAGATATTACTGTTGGAGCTAGGAACATTAGCATTTAGCTAGATATTACTGTTGGCGCTAGGAACACAAGCATTTAGTTAGATATTACTGTGCTGTTGGAGCTAGGAACACAAGCATTTAGTTAGATATTACTGTTGGAGCTAGGAACACTAGCATTTAGTTAGATATTACTGCACTGTTGGAGCTAGGTCCACTAGCATTTAGCTAGATATTACTGCACTGTTGGAGCTAGGAACACAAGCATTTAGTTAGATATTACTGCACTGTTGGAGCTAGGAACACAAGCATTTAGCTAGATATTAGTGCACTGTTGGAGCTAGGAACACAAGCATTTAGTTAGATACAACTGCACTGTTGGAGCTAGAAGCACAAGCATTTAGTTAGATATTACTGTACTTTTGGATCTAGAAGCACAAGCATTTAGTTAGACAGTACTGCACTGTTGGAGCTAGAAACACCGGCATTTAGCTAGATACTACTGCACTGTTGGAGCTAGAAACACAAGCATTTAGTTAGATATTACTGTACTGTTGGAGCTAGAAGCACAAGCATTTAGTTAGATACTACTGCACTGTTGGAGCTAGGAACACAAGCACTTAGTTAGATATTACTGCACTGTTGGAGCTAGGAACACAAGCATTTAGTTAGATATTAATGCACTGTTGGAGCTAGGAACACACGTATTTAGTTAGATATTACTGCACTGTTGGAGCTAGTAACACAAGCATTTAGTTAGATACTACTGTTGTAGCTAGGAACACAAGCATTTAGTTAGATACTATTGCAATGTTGGAGCTATGAGCAAAAGCATTTAGTTAGATATTACTGTTGGAGCTAGGAACACAAGCATTTAGTTAGATATTACTGCACTGTTGGAGCTAGAAACACAAGCATTTAGTTAGATACTACTGCACTGATGGAGCTAGGAACACAAGCATTTAGTTAGATACTACTGTTGGAGCTAGAAACACAATAATTTAGTTAGATATTACTGCACTGTTGGAGCTAGGAACACAAGCATTTAGT
>NC_088399.1:98216228-98281228 GCF_034236695.1 Oncorhynchus nerka | reverse complement strand
ATACACAGTGTTCCCCCTATATACACAGTGTTCCCCCTATATAAACAGTGTTTCCCCTATATAAACAGCGTTTCCCCTATATAAAAAGTGTTTCCCCTATATAAACAGTGTTTCCCCTATATAAACAGTGTTTCCCCTATATAAACAGTGTTTCCCCTATATAAACAGTGTTTCCCCTATATACACAGTGTTTCCCCTATATAAACGGTGTTTCCCCTATATAAACAGTGTTTTCCCTATATAAACAGTGTTTCCCCATATAAACAGTGTTTCCCCTATATACACAGTGTTTCCCCTATATAAACAGTGTTTCCCCTATATAAACAGTGTTTCCCCTATATTCTATGTAGCATCATGAAGCATTCATAAAGCCTTTACAGTCGTTCTATGTAGCATCATGAAGCATTCATAAAGCCTTTACAGTCGTTCTATGTAGCATCATGAAGCATTCATAAAGCCTTTACAGTCGTTCTATGTAGCATCATGAAGCATTCATAAAGCCTTTACAGTCGTTCTATGTAGCATCATGAAGCATTCATAAAGCCTTTACAGTCGTTCTATGTAGCATCATGAAGCATTCATGAAGCCTTTACAGTCGTTCTATGTAGCATCATGAAGCATTCATAAAGCCTTTACAGTCGTTCTATGTAGCATCATGAAGCATTCATGAAGCCTTTACAGTCGTTCTATGTAGCATCATGAAGCATTCATGAAGCCTTTACAGTCGTTCTATGTAGCATCATGAAGCATTCATAAAGCCTATATGAGCGTTACATAAAGAGGCTTATACCGTGGCATTGTTTGAAAACTTGTTTCTGATTGGCTTGAAGAGCATTCTAGAGCGTGCATTATTTCCCTATAACGCACGGTAGAGGTTGACAGGGAAACAGGAGTCCCGCGAGATTCTGACATGAATGTGGAGTCAAGTTTGAATCTATAGTCAAGTTTGGGACGGGACGGGACAGTATCAACTGTCTACGGAATAGTACAGGAATAGTTATAAGCAGAGTTTTCTTCAGGGGTAAATATGTTGTGTGCTGGAGCATTTCTTTAAAACAACAACTGTGTAGTTTACTTAATAACAAATAAATGGTCATTTCACACCTTTCCAATTCCGTCGTCAAGTGCCAAACTATGTCACTGGGCTAAAGGACAAAGCCTTCAAGGAATCGCAATGTCTTGTTGCAGCCAAGGACCAATGACTGACAGCCAAGGAAAGAGCGACAGCCAAGGAAAGAGCGATACTTTTTATCTAGCAGTTGTCTTTGACAAGGAAGGAACCGTGTACTAATCAAACACAAGCTACCAACTGGGGAACGGGGACGAGCAGCCTGATGCGACATAGCTACTCTACTCCCTGACCTCTCTTTCGTCAAGCCCTATGGTTCGTGTATCTAACTAAACCCAAAGCCATCTGAGGTGAAGAGGCAAATAAAAGAAATAGATTGACTTATGATGCCGCTCAGGTGTTTTCAACGTTATGTTCATGTTGTACAATGTTAATGTGTTCGTATGTGCGTGGTGCTCAGCTGTAGGTTATGCCTGTGCTGTAGGTGTAGGTGCCTGTCCTGTGCTGTGCTGTAGGTGTAGGTTATGCCTGTGCTGTAGGTGTAGGTTATGCCTGTGCTGTAGGTGTAGGTTATGCCTGTGCTGTAGCTGTAGGTGTAGGTGCCTGTCCTGTGCTGTAGGTGTAGGTTATGCCTGTGCTGTAGGTGTAGGTTATGCCTGTTCTGTAGCTGTAGGTTATGCCTGTGCTGTAGGTGTAGGTGCCTGTCCTGTGCTGTAGCTGTAGGTTATGCCTGTGCTGTAGGTGTAGGTGCCTGTCCTGTGCTGTAGCTGTAGGTTATGCCTGTGCTGTAGGTGTAGGTGCCTGTCCTGTGCTGTAGCTGTAGGTGCCTGTCCTGTGCTGTAGGTGTAGGTGCCTGTCCTGTGCTGTAGGTGTAGGTGCCTGTCCTGTTCTGTAGCTGTAGGTGTAGGTTATGCCTGTGCTGTAGGTGTAGGTGCCTGTCCTGTTCTGTAGCTGTAGGTGCCTGTCCTGTGCTGTAGCTGTAGGTTATGCCTGTGCTGTAGGTGTAGGTGCCTGTCCTGTGCTGTAGGTGTAGGTGCCTGTCCTGTGCTGTAGCTGTAGGTTATGCCTGTGCTGTAGCTGTAGGTGCCTGTCCTGTGCTGTAGCTGTAGGTTATGCCTGTGCTGTAGGTGTAGGTGCCTGTCCTGTGCTGTAGCTGTAGGTGCCTGTCCTGTGCTGTAGCTGTAGGTTATGCCTGTGCTGTAGGTGCCTGTCCTGTGCTGTAGCTGTAGGTGCCTGTCCTGTGCTGTAGCTGTAGGTGCCTGTCCTGTGCTGTAGCTGTAGGTGCCTGTCCTGTGCTGTAGGTGTAGGTTATGCCTGTGCTGTAGGTGTAGGTGCCTGTCCTGTTCTGTAGGTGTAGGTGCCTGTCCTGTGCTGTAGCTGTAGGTGCCTGTCCTGTGCTGTAGGTGTAGGTGCCTGTCCTGTGCTGTAGGTGTAGGTTATGCCTGTGCTGTAGCTGTAGGTGCCTGTCCTGTGCTGTAGCTGTAGGTGCCTGTCCTGTGCTGTAGCTGTAGGTGCCTGTCCTGTGCTGTAGGTGTAGGTGCCTGTCCTGTGCTGTAGCTGTAGGTGCCTGTCCTGTGCTGTAGGTGTAGGTTATGCCTGTGCTGTAGGTGTAGGTGCCTGTCCTGTGCTGTAGCTGTAGGTGCCTGTCCTGTGCTGTAGCTGTAGGTGCCTGTCCTGTTCTGTAGCTGTAGGTGCCTGTGCTGTGCTGTAGGTGTAGGTTATGCCTGTGCTGTTCTGTAGCTGTAGGTGCCTGTCCTGTGCTGTAGCTGTAGGTGCCTGTCCTGTGCTGTAGCTGTAGGTGCCTGTCCTGTGCTGTGCTGTAGGTTATGCCTGTGCTGTAGGTTATGCCTGTGCTGTAGGTTATGCCTGTGCTGTAGCTGCAGGTGCCTGTCCTGTGCTGTAGCTGTAGGTGCCTGTCCTGTGCTGTAGCTGTAGGTGCCTGTCCTGTGCTGTAGCTGTAGGTTCCTGTCCTGTGCTGTAGCTGTAGGTTATGCCTGTGCTGTAGGTGTAGGTGCCTGTCCTGTGCTGTAGCTGTAGGTGCCTGTCCTGTGCTGTAGCTGTAGGTGCCTGTCCTGTGCTGTAGGTTATGCCTGTGCTGTAGCTGTAGGTGCCTGTCCTGTGCTGTAGGTTATGCCTGTGCTGTAGCTGTAGGTGCCTGTCCCGTGCTGTAGCTGTAGGTGCCTGTCCTGTGCTGTAGCTGTAGGTTCCTGTCCTGTGCTGTAGCTGTAGGTGCCTGTCCTGTGCTGTAGCTGTAGGTGCCTGTCCTGTGCTGTAGCTGTAGGTGCCTGTCCTGTGCTGTAGCTGTAGGTTATGCCTGTCCTGTGCTGTGCTGTAGGTTATGCCTGTGCTGTAGGTTATGCCTGTGCTGTAGGTTATGCCTGTGCTGTAGGTTATGCCTGTGCTGTAGGTTATGCCTGTGCTGTAGGTTATGCCTGTCCTGTAGGTTATGCCTGTCCTGTGCTGAGCTGTAGGTTATGCCTGTCCTGTGCTGTGCTGTAGGTTATGCCTGTGCTGAGCTGTAGGTTATGCCTGTGCTGTAGGTTATGCCTGTCCTGTGCTGTAGGTGTAGGTGCCTGTCCTGTGCTGTAGGTGTAGGTGCCTGTCCTGTGCTGTAGGTTATGCCTGTGCTGTGCTGTAGGTGTAGGTTATGTCTGTGCTGTGCTGTAGGTTATGTCTGTGCTGTGCTGTAGGTGTAGGTGCCTGTCCTGTGCTGTAGGTTATGCCTGTCCTGTGCTGTAGGTTATGCCTGTGATGTGCTGTAGGTTATGTCTGTGCTGTGCTGTAGGTTATGCCTGTGCTGTAGGTTATGCCTGTGCTGTAGGTTATGCCTGTGCTGTGCTGTAGGTTATGCCTGTGCTGTGCTGTAGGTTATGCCTGTGCTGTAGGTTATGCCTGTGCTGTAGGTTATGCCTGTGCTGTAGGTTATGCCTGTGCTGTAGGTTATGCCTGTCCTGAGCTGTAGGTTATGCCTGTCCTGTGCTGTGCTGTAGGTTATGCCTGTGCTGTAGGTTATGCCTGTAGGTGTAGGTTATGCCTGTCCTGTGCTGTAGGTGTGCTGTAGGTGTAGGTTATGCCTGTGCTGTAGGTTATGCCTGTAGGTGTAGGTTATGCCTGTCCTGTGCTGTAGGTGTGCTGTAGGTGTAGGTTATGCCTGTGCTGTAGGTTATGCCTGTCCTGTGCTGTGCTGTAGGTTATGCCTGTCCTGTGCTGTGCTGTAGGTTATGCCTGTGCTGTAGGTTATGCCTGTCCTGTCCTGTGCTGTAGGTGCCTGTCCTGTGCTGTGCTGTAGGTGCCTGTGCTGTAGGTTATGCCTGTCCTGTGCTGTAGGTGTAGGTGCCTGTGCTGTGCTGTAGGTTATGCCTGTGCTGTGCTGTAGGTTATGCCTGTGCTGTAGGTTATGCCTGTCCTGTGCTGTGCTGTAGGTTATGCCTGTCCTGTGCTGTGCTGTAGGTTATGCCTGTGCTGTAGGTTATGCCTGTCCTGTCCTGTGCTGTAGGTGCCTGTCCTGTGCTGTGCTGTAGGTGCCTGTGCTGTAGGTTATGCCTGTCCTGTGCTGTAGGTGTAGGTGCCTGTGCTGTGCTGTAGGTTATGCCTGTCCTGTGCTGTAGGTGTAGGTGCCTGTGCTGTGCTGTAGGTTATGCCTGTGCTGTAGGTTATGCCTGTGCTGTAGGTTATGCCTGTGCTGTAGGTTATGCCTGTGCTGTAGGTGCCTGTGCTGTAGGTTATGCCTGTGCTGTAGGTTATGCCTGTGCTGTAGGTTATGCCTGTGCTGTAGGTTATGCCTGTGCTGTAGGTTATGCCTGTGCTGTAGGTTATGCCTGTGCTGTAGGTTATGCCTGTGCTGTAGGTTATGCCTGTGCTGTAGGTTATGCCTGTGCTGTAGCTGTAGGTGCCTGTCCTGTGCTGTAGGTGTAGGTTATGCCTGTCCTGTGCTGTAGGTGTAGGTTATGCCTGTCCTGTGCTGTAGGTGTAGGTTATGCCTGTCCTGTGCTGTAGGTGTAGGTTATGCCTGTCCTGTGCTGTAGGTGTAGGTTATGCCTGTCCTGTGCTGTAGGTTATGCCTGTGCTGTAGGTTATGCCTGTGCTGTAGGTTATGCCTGTCCTGTGCTGTAGGTTATGCCTGTGCTGTAGGTTATGCCTGTGCTGTAGGTTATGCCTGTGCTGTAGGTTATGCCTGTGCTGAGCTGTAGGTTATGCCTGTCCTGTGCTGTGCTGTAGGTTATGCCTGTGCTGTAGGTTATGCCTGTAGGTGTAGGTTATGCCTGTCCTGTGCTGTAGGTGTGCTGTAGGTGTAGGTTATGCCTGTGCTGTAGGTTATGCCTGTAGGTGTAGGTTATGCCTGTCCTGTGCTGTAGGTGTGCTGTAGGTGTAGGTTATGCCTGTGCTGTAGGTTATGCCTGTCCTGTGCTGTGCTGTAGGTTATGCCTGTCCTGTGCTGTGCTGTAGGTTATGCCTGTGCTGTAGGTTATGCCTGTCCTGTCCTGTGCTGTAGGTGCCTGTCCTGTGCTGTGCTGTAGGTGCCTGTGCTGTAGGTTATGCCTGTCCTGTGCTGTAGGTGTAGGTGCCTGTGCTGTGCTGTAGGTTATGCCTGTGCTGTGCTGTAGGTTATGCCTGTGCTGTAGGTTATGCCTGTCCTGTGCTGTGCTGTAGGTTATGCCTGTCCTGTGCTGTGCTGTAGGTTATGCCTGTGCTGTAGGTTATGCCTGTCCTGTCCTGTGCTGTAGGTGCCTGTCCTGTGCTGTGCTGTAGGTGCCTGTGCTGTAGGTTATGCCTGTCCTGTGCTGTAGGTGTAGGTGCCTGTGCTGTGCTGTAGGTTATGCCTGTCCTGTGCTGTAGGTGTAGGTGCCTGTGCTGTGCTGTAGGTTATGCCTGTGCTGTAGGTTATGCCTGTGCTGTAGGTGCCTGTGCTGTAGGTTATGCCTGTGCTGTAGGTTATGCCTGTGCTGTAGGTTATGCCTGTGCTGTAGGTTATGCCTGTGCTGTAGGTGCCTGTGCTGTAGGTTATGCCTGTGCTGTAGGTGCCTGTGCTGTAGGTTATGCCTGTGCTGTAGGTTATGCCTGTGCTGTAGGTTATGCCTGTGCTGTAGGTTATGCCTGTGCTGTAGGTGCCTGTGCTGTAGGTTATGCCTGTGCTGTAGGTTATGCCTGTGCTGTAGGTTATGCCTGTGCTGTAGGTGCCTGTGCTGTAGGTTATGCCTGTGCTGTAGGTGCCTGTGCTGTAGGTTATGCCTGTGCTGTAGGTGCCTGTGCTGTAGGTTATGCCTGTGCTGTAGGTTATGCCTGTGCTGTAGGTTATGCATGTGCTGTAGGTTATGCCTGTCCTGTCCTGTGCTGTAGGTTATGCCTGTGCTGTAGCTGTAGGTGCCTGTGCTGTAGCTGTAGGTGCCTGTCCTGTCCTGTGCTGTAGGTTATGCCTGTCCTGTGCTGTAGGTTATGCCTGTGCTGTAGGTGCCTGTCCTGTGCTGTAGGTTATGCCTGTGCTGTAGGTGCCTGTCCTGTGCTGTAGGTTATGCCTGTGCTGTAGGTTATGCCTGTGCTGTAGGTGCCTGTGCTGTAGGTTATGCCTGTGCTGTAGGTGCCTGTGCTGTAGGTTATGCCTGTGCTGTAGGTTATGCCTGTGCTGTAGGTGCCTGTGCTGTAGGTTATGCCTGTGCTGTAGGTGCCTGTGCTGTAGGTTATGCCTGTGCTGTGCTGTGCTGTAGGTTATGCCTGTGCTGTAGGTTATGCCTGTGCTGTAGGTTATGCCTGTGCTGTAGGTTATGCCTGTGCTGTAGGTGTAGGTTATGCCTGTGCTGTAGGTTATGCCTGTGCTGTGCTGTAGGTTATGCCTGTGCTGTAGGTGCCTGTGCTGTAGGTTATGCCTGTGCTGTGCTGTCCTGTCCTGTCCTGTCCTGTCCTGTAGGTTATGCCTGTCCTGTCCTGTCCTGTCCTGTCCTGTCCTGTCCTGTCCTGTCCTGTCCTGTCCTGTCCTGTCCTGTGCTGTAGGTTATGCCTGTCCTGTCCTGTGCTGTCCTGTCCTGTCCTGTCCTGTCCTGTCCTGTCCTGTCCTGTGCTGTCCTGTCCTGTCCTGTCCTGTCCTGTCCTGTCCTGTCCTGTGCTGTCCTGTCCTGTCCTGTCCTGTCCTGTCCTGTCCTGTCCTGTCCTGTGCTGTCCTGTCCTGTCCTGTCCTGTCCTGTCCTGTCCTGTCCTGTCCTGTGCTCTAGGTTATGCCTGTCCTGTCCTGTCCTGTCCTGTCCTGTCCTGTCCTGTCCTGTCCTGTCCTGTCCTGTCCTGTGCTGTCCTGTCCTGTCCTGTCCTGTCCTGTCCTGTCCTGTCCTGTCCTGTCCTGTCCTGAGCTGTCCTGTCCTGTCCTGTCCTGTCCTGTCCTGTCCTGTCCTGTCCTGTCCTGTCCTGTGCTCTAGGTTATGCCTGTCCTGTCCTGTCCTGTCCTGTCCTGTCCTGTCCTGTCCTGTCCTGTCCTGTCCTGTGCTCTAGGTTATGCCTGTCCTGTCCTGTCCTGTCCTGTCCTGTCCTGTCCTGTCCTGTCCTGTCCTGTCCTGTCCTGTCCTGTCCTGAGCAGACCGTCCTGCTGGGGAAGTCTGTCCTCTTCCTCCAGCCTTAAAATCCATTTACACGTCATTTAAAATACGCTCTTATCCAGAGCTACTTTAGGTCTACAGTCAGTGCATTTAACTAAAGTAGGTAAAACAACCATATATTCACAGTCGCAAAAAATACTTCCTAAACAAACACAGATATTTCTGCGAGCAACAATGCGCATGGTATGGGACTGGAGGGATTTTTATCAGGACGGGACAGGTTGTAGAACTGTTGCGGTATCAGGACAGTACATGAAAAAAAGGACAGGACAGGAATGCATTTCCACTCCCATGTCAACCCCTAACACTCCGTATATAATCACGGTATCATGGCTATAGTTTGGTTGCATATGTCGGATTTTTAACCATTAGTATTGTTGAATTGGATATTCATAATGATATGCTAGGACTGATGTTTTCGTTAGCTAAACTAGCAAGTCTGTTTGGTTACCACAGTATCTACTGTAGCGAGCTAGTAAACTTGCTATCTACTTCAGTGATGGGCGCCGAGATGGGAAAAATCGATATCGTTGCATAATATTTATTTTTTATAAATCATTAATTTTTAATAAATAACATTGCAGCCTAGACAACTGCTTGTTGATTGTCCATTGGGCCAAAGGGGTGAATGGTCTTGGGGTCCTAACCTACCTAACCAGTTTGAACACAATGAGAAGCGTTGACCTATCAGCAGGCAATTAAATATAACTACAGGAACGTGTCATATACACTCAGTGGACAGTTTATTAGGTACACCACCCCACTATGTTGAACACATGTATACCGGTAAATGTGTTCAATTATAGGTATTTAAGTGATAATGCCTGAGAAGCCTGTGTTTGGAGGATATATCGTCCAATATATCGTGGAGGATAAAACGTGCCAATATATCCTCCAAACACCATCTTCAAGGGCATTATCACTTTTATACAACGGGTTACCAACATATTCAGATAATGATTGACATAATTTCATTACATTCTTTTATTTATTATACATTAGACATAAATTATGGACTTTATCGAACAAATCAAACATTTATTGTGGAACTAGGATTCCTGTGAGTGCATTCTGATGAAGATCATCAAAGGGAAGGGAATACTTATAATGTTATTTCTGACTTCTGTTGACTCCAACATGTATTTAGTTGAGCTCTGTTATCAGATTATTTTATGGTTTGCTTTTTCCGTAAAGCTTTTTTCAAATCCGACACAGCGGTTGCATTAAGTAGAAGTATATCTATAATTCCACGCATAACACTTGTATCTTTTATCAATGTTTATTATGAGTATTTCTGTAATTTGATGTGGCTCTCTGCAAAATCACCGGATGTTTTTGAAGCAAAACATTACTGAACATAACGTGCAAAAAAAAAAACTGAGATTTTTGGAGATAAAATATGAACTTTATCAAACAAAACATACATGTATTGTGTAACATGAAGTCCTATGAGTGTCATCTGATGAAGATCATCAAAGGTTAGTGATTAATATGGTCTCTATTTGTGCTTTTTGTGACTCCTCTCTTTGGCTGGAAAAATGGCTGTGTTTTTCTGTGGCTTGGTGGTAACTCAACATCATTTGTGGTGCTTTCGCTGTAAAGACTATTTGAAATCGGACACTGTGGTGGGATTAACAACAAGATTACATTTAAAACGGTATAAAATACGTGTATGTTTGAGGAATTTTAATTATGAGATTTCTGTTGTTTTGAATTTGGCGCCCTGCACTTTCACTGGCTGTTGTCATATTGTTCCCGGTAACAGGATCTCAGCCATAAGAAGTTTGGATACATACATAATGAGCTAATGAGGCACAATTAGACTGCAAACTAGTTGCACTTCGTTTTGTTTTACAATTTTTGAATTGACAATTCTTTGTATATATTCATAAAAATGTTGCCAGCTGATTAATGATTTCGATTGGCTGAGAAACGCTGCCAGCCTCTCTCTTGTCCCAACTCGCGACCCCTACATGTTCATTGCTATGGGACGGTTGGAGATGGAATTTCAATACTGAAACAATGTTGCAAATGATGGAGAGACAGACAGCAAGGTTTATACAAATCTCCGCTGTTGACAACAAAATATTAGTCTGAAAAAATGTGAGATAATGTCTAGATGCTTTTTTATAGTGGAGATCAAGTTTATAAATCAAATCAAATCAAATCAAATTTTATTTGTCACATACACATGGTTAGCAGATGTTAATGCGAGTGTAGCGAAATGCTTGTGCTTCTAGTTCCGACAATGCAGTAATAACCAACAAGTAATCTAACTAACAATTCCAAAACTACTGTCTTATACACAGTGTAAGGGGATATAGAATATGTACATAAGGATATATGAATGAGTGATGGTACAGAGCAGCATAGGCAAGATACAGTAGATGGTATCGAGTACAGTATATACATATGAGATGAGTATGTAAACAAAGTGGCATAGTTAACCTCTTAAGTCGACCCTCTACTTTTTCGAACATTCTGTTAAAAATCGCGCAACATTCCAGCGCCCTGCTACTCATGCCAGGAATATAGTATATGCATATGATTAGTATGTGTGGATAGAAAACACTCAGACGTTTATAAAACTGGTTAAATCACGGCTGTGACTATAACAGAACGTGCGTTTCATCGAAAAGCGCAGGAAAACCTGATCACTGAAAATGGAAATAAATATCCTTGCGCTACTTCCAGGCATTGTTCAAAGTGAACCAAATTAAATGAGGCCGAGGTTGTGCCTACAGCTTCCACACGATGTCTAGAGTCTTGTCATTTGATTCGGCTTTGATTCTTGGTCAAACCGACACAAGGGAACCGATTCCCTCTGGTCTCCGACCGGATGTTTTGGTCGAGCTCTCTCCAAGACATTTTTTCGAGACGGACATGTATAGAATTTACATCGCCTCCTGATGAATTTTATCGCTTATTAACGTGTACTAATACCTAAAGTTGCATTACAAACGTATTTCGAAGTGTTTTGTGAAAGTTTATCGTCGACTTTTTGAGTTTTAAAAAATGACGTTACGTTATGAAACGCTATTTTTTTAGTTTATCACACAGTCTACATAGTACGATATCTAGGCTATATATGGACCGATTTAATCGAAAAAAAGACCCAATAGTGATTATGGGACATCTAGGAGTGCCAACAAAGAAGATGGTCAAAGGTAATGAATGTTTTCTATTTTATTGTGCGGTTTGTGTAGCGCCGAATATGCTAATTATTTTGTTTATGTCCCCTGCGGGTCTTTTGGGGTGTTACATGCTATCAGATAATAGCTTCTCATGCTTTCGCCGAAAAGCATTTAAAAATCTGACTTGTTGCCTGGATTCACAACGAGTGTAGCTTTAATTCAATACCCTGCATGTGTATTTTAATGAACGTTTGAGTTTTAACTAATACTATTAGCATTTAGCGTAGAGCATTTGCATTTCCAGAGCTCTAGATGGGACGCCTGCGTGCCAGGTAGGAGCAAGAGGTTTTAAAGTGGCTAGTGATACATGTATTACATAAGGATGCAGTGGATGATATAGAGTACAGTATATACGTATGCATATGAGATGAATAATGTAGGGTATGTAACATTATATTAGGTAGCATTGTTTAAAGTGGCTAGTGATACATGTATTACATAAGGATGCAGTAGATGATATAGAGTACAGTATATACGTATGCATATGAGATGAATAATGTAGTGATATATTTACATCATTTCCCATCAATTCCCATTATTAAAGTGGCTGGAGTTGGGTCAGTGTCAGTGTCAGTGTGTTGGCAGCAGCCAGTCAATGTTAGTGGTGGCTGTTTAACAGTCTGAGGGCCTTGAGATAGAAGCTGTTTTTCAGTCTCTCGGTCCCAGCTTTGATGCACCTGTACTGACCTCGCCTTCTGGATGATAGTGGGGTGAACAGGCAGTGCCTCGGGTGGTTGATGTCCTTGATGATCTTTATGGCCTTCCTGTAACATTGGGTGGTATAGGTGTCCTGGAGGGCAGGTAGTTTGCCCCCGGTGATGCGTTGTGCAGACCTCACTACCCTCTGGAGAGCCTTACGGTTGAGGGCGGAGCAGTTGCCGTACCAGGCGGTGATACAGCCCGCCAGGATGCTCTCGATTGTGCATCTGTTGAAGTTTGTGAGTGTTTTTGGTGACAAGCCGAATTTCTTCAGCCTCCTGAGGTTGAAGAGGCGCTGCTGCGCCTTCTTCACGATGCTGTCTGTGTGAGTGGACCAATTCAGTTTGTCTGTGATGTGTATGCCGAGGAACTTAAAACTTGCTACCTTCTCCACTACTGTTCCATCGATGGCTGGGCTGAAGAGACAGTGGATGGCGCAATAGATTTAGCCGGTGGGAACTTGTGGAATAGACATCGGCTGGAATGCGCTTTTAAATCAAATGAAATTGTATTTGTCACATACACATGGTTAGCAGATGTTAGTTTAACCAATCAGAATTCAGGATTAGACACACCCGTTGTATAAAAAAAGGGATAATCAACTAGCTGGAAAATAATGCAACTCTGTGGAAGGTCAGTTCTGGAACATACCTTCCGTGTCGTTCATTGTTATTTTTATTTTTTTGTTGATTATCCTTTAAAACAGTGTTTTCTATCCTTTACATAATGTTTTCTACCCTATCCTTTACATAATGTTTTCTACCCTATCCTTTACATAATGTTTTCTACCCTATCCTTTACATAATGTTTTCTACCCTATCCTTTACATAATGTTTTCTACCCTATCCTTTACATAATGTTTTCTACCCTATCCTTTACATAATGTTTTCTACCCTATCCTTTACATAATGTTTTCTACCCTATCCTTTACATAATGTTTTCTACCCTATCCTTTACATAATGTTTTCTACCCTATCCTTTACATAATGTTTTCTACCCTATCCTTTACATAATGTTTTCTACCCTATCCTTTACATAATGTTTTCTACCCTATCCTTTACATAATGTTTTCTACCCTATCCTTTACATAATGTTTTCTACCCTATCCTTTACATAATGTTTTCTACCCTATCCTTTACATAATGTTTTCTACCCTATCCTTTACATAATGTTTTCTACCCTATCCTTTACATAATGTTTTCTACCCTATCCTTTACATAATGTTTTCTACCCTATCCTTTACATAATGTTTTCTACCCTATCCTTTACATAATGTTTTCTACCCTATCCTTTACATAATGTTTTCTACCCTATCCTTTACATAATGTTTTCTACCCTATCCTTTACATAATGTTTTCTACCCTATCCTTTACATAATGTTTTCTACCCTATCCTTTACATAATGCCCTTTTGCCCCAGGGATGTTTGAGTAGTAGTGTAGAACAAGCTTCAGCAGGCAACCTTGAAGATGAGAGAGGAATGGTGGAAAAACCTTGTGTTTTTTATACACAATATCAAAGTCCAATGTATTCACTTTAATGTTGAACTTATTGTATTTCATGGAAAACCTTCAGATAATGCATTTCCTTTTTTCCAGACCATCACATATCAGTGTAGAATATATTTGTGACCATACATTGCTTTCTACACAAAGGAAATGATTGCAGTGAAATATTTCCAATCTAATGAATATATTCTATTCCATAATTCCCTCTGGACAAAGAACACTGTTAAGGCCATGTCTGTTTAGTCTTTTACAGTGATCAATAATGGTAATGGATCTGATGTAAAACCTTCTACAGCGATCAATCAATCAAATCAAATGTATTTATAAAGCCCTTCTTACATCAGCTGATATCTCAAAGTGCTGTACAGAAACCCAGCCTAAAACCCCAAACAGCAAGCAATGCAGGTGTAGAAGCACGGAGGCTAGGAAAAACTCCCTAGAAAGGCCAAAACCTAGGAAGAAACCTAGAGAGGAACCAGGCTATGAGGGGTGGTCAGTCCTCTTCTGGCTGTGCCGGGTGGAGATTATAACAGAACATGGCCAAGATGTTCAAATGTTCATAAATGACCAGCATGGTCAAATAATAATAATCACAGTGCTTGTCAAGGGTGCAACAAGTCAGCACCTCAGGATTAAATGTCAGTTGGCTTTTCATAGCCGATCATTAAGAGTATCTCTACCGCTCCTGCTGTCTCTAGAGAGTTGAAAACAGCAGGTCTGGGACATGTAGCACGTCCGGTGAACAGGTCAGGGTTTCATAGCCGCAGGCAAAACAGTTGAAACTGGAGCAGCAGCACGGCCAGGTGGACTGGGGACAGTAAGGAGTCATCAGGCCAAGTAGTCCTGAGGCATGGTCCTAGGGCTTAGGTCCTCCGAGAGAGAAAGAAAGAAAGATAGAAAAGAAGAGAGAGAATTAGATAGAGCACACTTAAATTCACACAGGACCCCAGATAAGACAGGAGAAATACTCCAGATATAACAAACTGACCCTAGCCCCCCGACACATAAACTACTGCAGCATAAATACTGGAGGCTGAGACAGGAGGGGTCAGGAGACACTGTGGCCCTGTCCGACGATACTTCCAGACAGGGCCAAACAGGCAGAATATTACCCAACCCACTTTGCCAAAGCACAGCCCCACACCACAAGAGGGATATCTTCAACCACCAACTTACCATCCTGAGACAAGGCCCATGAAGATCTCCGCCACGGCACAACCCAAGGGGGGCACCAACCCAGACAGGAAGATCACATCAGTGACTCAGCCCACTGAAGTGACGCACCCTTCCTAGGGACGGCATGGAAGAGCACCAGTAAGCCAGTGACGCACCCCTCCTAGGGAGGGCATGGAAGAGCACCAGTAAACCAGTGACTCAGCCCCTGTAATAGGGTTTGAGGCAGAGATTAGCCTTAACGTCGGTAGCCCTGCCCCCTGGTAAACAGATTAGCCTTAACGTCGGTAGCCCTGCCCCCTGGTAAACAGTGTATGATCGCTGGATGATTCGTTTTAAGTCTAATACTGCGGGTAATGGAGTCGCCAATGACTAGAGTCAGAGCTAATGGTGGGAAGCTTCGACGTCTCAGACCCCGTAACTGGAGGAGTAGAGACAAGAGAAGGCTAGGCCTCTGACTCGCTGCTTAAAACCGGTTGAAAATGTCTGTCGGCTGAATGAGCGACAACTGTTGAGCCTTCCTACAGCATTTCCCTCCAGAAGCCATGAGAAAGTTGTCCGGCAGCATGGACAGTGCGAGGGGATTTGTACTAATGTTACTCTCTGTACTTACTGGTGGCAAAGATGCTGTTTCATCCTTTCCTACACTGAAATCACCCTTGCCTAACGATTGCGTCTGAAGCTTGGTTTGCTGCATGGCTGTCCTCACCATAAGGCGATCGTTCTCTTGTATATTATGAGTGCAGCGACTGCAATTAGAAGGCATCA
Source organism: Oncorhynchus nerka (assembly GCF_034236695.1). Lineage (NCBI taxonomy): Eukaryota > Metazoa > Chordata > Actinopteri > Salmoniformes > Salmonidae > Oncorhynchus > Oncorhynchus nerka. The sequence continues at coordinate 98,266,240 of NC_088399.1, read as the reverse complement.
TGTTCATGTTACTACTTGGCTTCGGCTGGTGGAGGTCCTGTAGAACCATGTCCAGATAAAGCGTCCAGGGTGAAAAAGCTGAATGAAAAAAAGTAGAGCGAGTGAAATTTTTAAAATATTATTAAACGAAAATTAAAAAGTAAAAAAACGTAAAGTTGGCAGTTAGCAAAGTAAGGTTAGAATCAAACCGCACAGCAGTACGGAAACAAGTCTACAATGGATCTGACGTAGAGCCTTCTACAGTGATGGGTAATGGATCTGATGTAGAGCCTTCTAGAGTGATGGGTAATGGATCTGATGTAGAGCCTTCTACAGTGATCGGTAATGGATCTGAAGTAGAGCCTTCTACAGTGATGGGTAATGGATCTGATGTAGAGCCTTCTACAGTGATCGGTAATGGATCTGATGTAGAGCCTTCTACAGTGCTGGGTAATGGATCTGATGTAGAGCCTTCTACAGTGATGGGTAATGGATCTGATGTAGAGCCTTCTACAGTGATGGGTAATGGATCTGATGTAGAGCCTTCTACAGTGATGGGTAATGGATCTGACGTAGAGCCTTCTACAGTGATGGGTAATGGATCTGATGTAGAGCCTTCTACAGTGATGGGTAATGGATCTGACGTAGAGCCTTCTACAGTGATGGGTAATGGATCTCATGTAGAGCCTTCTACAGTGATGGGTAATGGATCTGATATAGCCCCTGTTAGGTAATTAACATCCATTATTTCTACAATGTATGAAGGGAACTCTCATATCATCCACTACAAATATGTAGATTTCATTAAGTGCCTTATGAATGCAGTAAATCTCACACACACACACACACACACACACACACACACACACACACACACACACACACACACACACACACACACACACACACACACACACACACACACACACACGAAAACACACACACACACACAAACACACACACACACACACACACACAACCATTATGGCCCTCAGTCCTCCACAATAGCAAGTTGCTTTGGAAACTGCCATTCTGTCCTCCGAACAGCTCAGTCCTGTGAATGGATCCATATGGACTATTCTGGGCTTCCATCCCAGCTACCCCTCCTACTGTACCTCTACCCAGCTACCCCTCCTACTGTCCCTCTACCCAGCTACCCCTCCTACTGTCCCTCTACCCAGCTACCCAGCTACCCCTCCTACTGTCCCTCTACCCAGCTACCCCTCCTACTGTACCTCTACCCATCTACACCTCCTACTGTCCCTCTACCCAGCTACCCCTCCTACTGTCCCTCTACCCAGCTACCCCTCCTACTGTCCCTCTACCCAGCTACCCCTCCCACTGTCCCTCTACCCAGCTACCCCTCCTACTGTCCCTCTACCCAGCTACCCCTCCTACTGTACCTCTACCCAGCTACCCCTCCTACTGTACCTCTACCCATCTACCCTCCTACTGTCCCTCTACCCATCTACCCTCCTACTGTACTTCTACCCAGCTACCCCTCCTACTGTACCTCTACCCATCTACCCTCCTACTGTACCTCTACCCATCTACCCTCCTACTGTCCCTCTACCCAGCTACCCCTCCTACTGTACCTCTACCCATCTACCCTCCTACTGTCCCTCTACCCAGCTACCCCCTCCTACTGTACCTCTACCCATCTACCATCCTACTGTACCTCTACCCATCTACCCTCCTACTGTCCCTCTACCCAGCTACCCCTCCTACTGTACCTCTACCCATCTACCCTCCTACTGTCCCTCAACCCATCTACCCTCCTACTGTCCCTCTACCCATCTACCCTCCTACTGTACCTCTACCCATCTACCTTCCTACTGTCCCTCTACCCAGCTACCCCTCCTACTGTCCCTCTACCCATCTACCCTCCTACTGTCTCTCTACCCAGCTACCCAGCTACCCCTCCTACTGTCCCTCTACACAGCTACCCCTCCTACTGTACCTCAACCCAGCTACCCCTCCTACTGAACCTCTACCCAGCTACCCCTCCTACTGTCCCTCTACACAGCTACCCCTCCTACTGTCCCTCTACCCAACAACACCTCCTACTGCACCCAGTTACCCAGCTACCCCTCCTACTGTACCTCTACCCAGCTATCCAGCTACCCCACCTACTGCCCCTCTACCCAGCTACCCCTCCTTCTGTCCCTCTACCCAGCTACCCAGCTATCCCTCCTACTTGTCCGTCTACCTAGCTATCCCTCCTACAGTCCCTCTACCCAGCAACCCAGCTACCCCTCCTATTGTACCTCTACCCAGCTACCCAGCTACCCCTCCTACTGTCCCTCTACCCAGCTACCCAGCTACCCCTCCTATTGTACCTCTACCCAGCTACCCAGCTACCCCTCCTACTGTCCCTCTACCCAGCTATCCCACCTACTGTACCTCTACCCATCTACCCTCCTACTGTACCTCTACCCATCTACCCTCCTACTGTCCCTCTACCCAGCTACCCCCTCCTACTGTACCTCTACCCATCTACCATCCTACTGTACCTCTACCCATCTACCCTCCTACTGTCCCTCTACCCAGCTACCCCTCCTACTGTCCCTCTACCCATCTACCCTCCTACTGTCCCTCTACCCATCTACCCTCCTACTGTACCTCTACCCATCTACCTTCCTACTGTCCCTCTACCCAGCTACCCCTCCTACTGTCCCTCTACCCATCTACCCTCCTACTGTCTCTCTACCCAGCTACCCAGCTACCCCTCCTACTGTCCCTCTACACAGCTACCCCTCCTACTGTACCTCAACCCAGCTACCCCTCCTACTGTACCTCTACCCAGCTACCCCTCCTACTGTCCCTCTACACAGCTACCCTCCTACTGTCCCTCTACCCAACAACACCTCCTACTGCACCCAGTTACCCAGCTACCCCTCCTACTGTACCTCTACCCAGCTATCCAGCTACCCCACCTACTGCCCCTCTACCCAGCTACCCCTCCTACTGTCCCTCTACCCAGCTACCCAGCTATCCCTCCTACTTGTCCGTCTACCTAGCTATCCCTCCTACAGTCCCTCTACCCAGCAACCCAGCTACCCCTCCTATTGTACCTCTACCCAGCTACCCAGCTACCCCTCCTACTGTCCCTCTACCCAGCTACCCAGCTACCCCTCCTATTGTACCTCTACCCAGCTACCCAGCTACCCCTCCTACTGTCCCTCTACCCAGCTATCCCACCTACTGTACCTCTACCCAGCTACCCCTCCTACTGTACCTCTACCTAGCTACCCCTCCTACTGTCCCTCTACCCAGCTACCCCTCCTACTGTACCTCTACCCAGCTCCCCTCCTACTGTCCCTCTACCCAGCTACCCAGCTACCCATCCTACTGTCCCTCTACCCAGCTACCCCTCCTACTGTACCTCTACCCAGCTACCCATCCTACTGCACCTCTACCCAGCTACCCAGCTACCCATCCTACTGTACCTCTACCCAGCTCCCCTCCTACTGTCCCTCTACCCAGCTACCCAGCTACCCATCCTACTGTACCTCTACCCAACTACCCCTCCTACTGTCCCTCTACCCAGCTGCCCCTCCTACTGTACCTCTACCCAGCTACCTCTCCTACTGTCCCTCTACCCAGCTACCCCACCTACTGTCCCTCTACCCAGCTACCCCTCCTACTGTCCCTCTACCTAGCTACCCCTCCTACTTCCCCTCTACCCAGCTACCCATCCTACTGTCCCTCTATCCAGCTACCCCTCCTACTGTCCCTCTACCCAGCTACCCTATTTACTGTCCCTCTACCCAGCTACCCATCCTACTGTACCTCTACCCAGCTACCCATCCTACTTCCCTCTACCCAGCTACCCTCCTACTGTCCCTCTACCCAGCTACCCATCCTACTGTCTACCCAGCTACCCAGCTACCCCTATCTACTGTCCCTCTACCCAGCTACCCCCCTACTGTCCCTCTACCCAGCTACCCATCCTACTGTACCTCTACCCAGCTACCCCTCCTACTGTCCCTCTACCCAGCTACCCATCCTACTGTACCTCTACCCAGCTACCTCTCCTACTGTCCCTCTACCCAGCTACCCCACCTACTGTCCCTCTACCCAGCTACCCCTCCTACTGTCCCTCTACCCTAGCTACCCCTCCTACTTCCCTCTTCCCAGCTACCCATCCTACTGTCCCTCTATCCAGCTACCCCTCCTACTGTCCCTCTACCCAGCTACCCTATTTACTGTCCCTCTACCCAGCTACCCATCCTACTGTACCTCTACCCAGCTACCCATCCTACTTTACCTCTACCCAGCTACCCCTCCTACTGTCCCTCTACCCAGCTACCCATCCTACTGCACCTCTACCCAGCTACCCAGCTACCCTATCTACTGTCCCTCTACCCAGCTACCCCCCCTACTGTCCCTCTACCCAGCTACCCATCCTACTGTACCTCTACCCAGCTACCCCTCCTACTGTCCCTCTACCCAGCTACCCAGCTACCCATCCTACTGTCCCCCTACCCAGCTACCCATCCTACTGTCCCTCTACCTAGCTACCCAGCTACCCATCCTACTGTCCCTCTACCCAGCTACCCATCCTACTGTCCCTCTACCCAGCTACCCATCCTACTGCCCCTCTACCCAGCTACCCATCCTACTGTACCTCTACCCAGCTACCCATCCTACTGTCCCTCTACCCAGCTACCCATCCTACTGTCCCTCTACCCAGCTACCCATCCTACTGTCCCTCTACCCAGCTACCCATCCTACTGCCCCTCTACCCAGCTACCCATCCTACTGTACCTCTACCCAGCTACCCCTCCTACTGTCCCTCTACCCAGCTACCCATCCTACTGTCCTTCTACTCAGCTACCCCTCCTACTGTCCCTCTACCCAGCTACCCAGCTACCCAGCTACCCATCCTACTGTCCCGCTACCCAGCTACCCCTCCTACTGTCCCTCTACCCAGCTACCCAGCTACCCAGCTACCCAGCTACCCAGCTACCCATCCTACTGTCCTTCTACCCAGCTACCCCTCCTACTGTCCCTCTACCCAGCTACCCAGCTACCCAGCTACCCAGCTACCCATCCTACTGTCCCGCTACCCAGCTACCCAGCTACACAGCTACCCATCCTACTGTCCCTCTACCTAGCTACCCAGCTACCCAGCTACCCCTCCTACTGTCCCTCTACCCAGCTACCCCTCCTACTGTCCCTCTACCCAGCTACCCATCCTACTGTCCCTCTACCCAGCTACCCATCCTACTGTCCCTCTACCCAGCTACCCATCCTACTGTACCTCTACCCAGCTACCCATCCTACTGTCCCTCTACCCAGCTACCCATCCTACTGTCCCTCTACCCAGCTACCCATCCTACTGTCCCTCTACCCAGCTACCCATCCTACTGTCCCTCTACCCAGCTACCCATCCTACTGTACCTCTACCCAGCTACCCCTCCTACTGTCCCTCTACCCAGCTACCCATCCTACTGTACCTCTACCCAGCTACCCATCCTACTGTCCCTCTACCCAGCTACCCATCCTAATGTCCCTCTACGCAGCTACCCAGCTACCCAGCTACCCATCCTACTGTACCTCCACCCAGCTACCCATCTTAACAGTGAAATGCTTCCTTCCTGGTCCATTTCCAACAATGCAGAGTTGAAGGTAAGAGTGGGTGGTGGGCCATTATTGATTCCCATAGGAAACCATTGAGCTTGAAAAACCCAGCAGCGTTGCAGTTCTTCACAAAAACCTGTGCCCCTGGCACCTACTACCAGAGGATGGAACAGAAAATAGTCAACAGAACCTTAACACTGTTTCCTGACAACAAAATAAAGTTCTGAACGGGGTTCAACCCAAAAGAAAAGTATCGGTTCATGTCGTTGTGAAATCAACTGTTTTTTAAAGTTTAGCTCATTGAGTTCTTCACCAATCAGTGCGGATGGAGCAGGCGTGATGTACAAACAAGTGTAGCAACTGAAATTTTGAGGGTGGGGAGAGAACAGGAGGGTTGAGGAGCAGGCTTGAAGACAGGGTGGGGAGAGAACAGGAGGGTTGAGGAGCAGGCTTGAAGGCAGGGTGGGGAGAGAACTAGAGGGTTGAGGAGCAGGCTTGAAGGCAGGGTGGGGAGAGAGTGAGAGGCTTGAGGAGCAGGCTTGAAGGCAGGGTGGAGAGAGAACTAGAGGGTTGAGCAGCAGGCTTGAAGGCAGGGTGGAGAGAGAACTAGAGGGTTGAGGAGCAGGCTTGAAGGCAGGGTGGGGAGAGAGTGAGAGAGTTGAGGAGCAGGCTTGAAGGCAGGGTGGGGAGAGCACTAGAGGGTTGAAGGCAGGGTGGGGAGAGAACTAGAGGGTTGAGGAGCAGGCTTGAAGGCAGGGTGGATAGATAACTAGAGGGTTGAGGAGCAGGCTTGAAGGCAGGGTGGGAGGGTTGAGGAGCAGGCTTGAAGGAGGGTTGAGGGTTGAGGAGCAGGCTTGAATGCAGGGTGGAGTGAGAGAGTTGAGGAGCAGGCTTGAAGGCAGGGTGGGGAGAGAGTGAGAGAGTTGAGGAGCAGGCTTGAAGGCAGGGTGGGGAGAGAGTGAGAGGGTTGAGGAGAAGGCTTGAAGGCAGGGTGGGGAGAGAGTGAGAGGGTTGAGGAGCAGGCTTGAAGGCAGGGTGGATAGATAACTAGAGGGTTGAGGAGCAGGCTTGAAGGCAGGGTGGAGAGAGAACTAGAGGGTTGAGGAGCAGGCTTGAAGGCAGGGTGGGGAGGGAACTAGAGGGTTGAGGAGCAGGCTTGAATGCAGGGTGGGGAGAGAGTGAGAGAGTTGAGGAGCAGGCTTGAAGGCAGGGTGGGGAGAGAGTGAGAGAGTTGAGGAGCAGGCTTGAAGGCAGGGTGGGGAGAGAGTGAGAGGGTTGAGGAGAAGGCTTGAAGGCAGGGTGGGGAGAGAGTGAGAGGGTTGAGGAGCAGGCTTGAAGGCAGGGTGGAGAGAGAGTGAGAGGGTTGAGGAGCAGGCTTGAAGGCAGGGTGGGGAGAGAGTGAGAGGGTTGAGGTGCAGGCTTGAAGGCAGGGTGGAGAGAGAACTAGAGGGTTGAGGAGCAGGCTTGAAGGCAGGGTGGAGAGAGAACTAGAGGGTTGAAGGCAGGGTGGATAGAGAACTAGAGGGTTGAGGAGCAGGGTGGGGAGAGAACTAGAGGGTTGAGGAGTAGGGTTGAAGGCAGGGTGGACAGAGAACTAGAGGGTTGAGGAGAAGGGTGGGGAGAGAACTAGAGGGTTGAGGAGCAGGCTTGAAGGCAGGGTGGAGAGAGAACTAGAGGGTTGAGGAGCAGGCTTGAAGGCAGGGTGGACAGAGAACTAGAGGGTTGAGGAGCAGGCTTGAAGGCAGGCTGGGGAGAGAGTGAGAGAGTTGAGGAGCAGGCTTGAAGGCAGGGTGGGGAGAGAACTAGAGGGTTGAAGGCAGGGTGGGGAGAGAACTAGAGAGTTGAGGAGTAGGATTGAAGGCAGGGTGGACAGAGAACTAGAGGGTTGAGGAGCAGGGTGGGGAGAGAACTAGAGGGTTGAGGAGTAGGGTTGAAGGCAGGGTGGACAGAGAACTAGAGGGTTGAGGAGAAGGGTGGGGAGAGAACTAGAGGGTTGAGGAGCAGGCTTGAAGGCAGGGTGGAGAGAGAACTAGAGGGTTGAGGAGCAGGCTTGAAGGCAGGGTGGGGAGAGAACTAGAGGGTTGAGGAGCAGGCTTGAAGGCAGGGTGGAGAGAGAGTGAGAGGGTTGAGGAGCAGGCTTGAAGGCAGGGTGGATAGAGAACTAGAGGGTTGAGGAGCAGGCTTGAAGGCAGGGTGGGGAGAGAGTGAGAGGGTTGAGGAGCAGGCTTGAAGGCAGGGTGGGGAGAGAACTAGAGAGTTGAGGAGTAGGGTTGAAGGCAGGGTGGAGAGAGAGTGAGAGGGTTGAGGAGCAGGTATTAGTATATAAGGCAGGGTGGAGAGAGAACTAGAGGGTTGAGGAGCAGGTATTAGTATATAAGGCAGGGTGGAGAGAGAACTAGAGGGTTGAGGAGCAGGTATTAGTATATAAGGCAGGGTGGAGAGAGAACTAGAGGGTTGTGGAGCAGGTATTAGTATATAAGGCAGGGTGGAGAGAGAACTAGAGGGTTGAGCAGCAGGCTTGAAGGCAGGGTGGGGAGAGAACTAGAGGGTTGAGGAGCAGGCTTGAAGGCAGGGTGGAGAGAGAACTAGAGGGTTGAGGAGCAGGCTTGAAGGCAGGGTGGGGAGAGAGTGAGAGGGTTGAGGAGCAGGCTTGAAGGCAGGGTGGGGAGAGAGTGAGAGGGTTGAGGAGCAGGCTTGAAGGCAGGGTGGGGAGAGAGTGAGAGGGTTGAGGAGCAGGCTTGAAGGCAGGGTGGGGAGAGAACTAGAGGTTGAGGAGCAGGCTTGAAGGCAGGGTGGAGAGAGAACTAGAGGGTTGAAGGCAGACTGGAAGGCAGGGTGGAGAGAGAACTAGAGGGTTGAAGGCAGGGTGGAGAGAGAACTAGAGGGTTGAGGAGCAGGCTTGAAGGCAGGGTGGGGAGAGAACTAGAGGGTTGAAGGCAGGCTGGAAGGCAGGGTGGTCTTATAGTATTGACTTCTACTTTTACTCTTGAATCTGTTGTTAACAAAGAGTCACCACCTTTACGTTTACGAGACGCTGCTGTTCTGTCCCACTGATGACAAAACAGCTAGATTTATTTAAACCAAGTCCTCGTTCTGTTCCACGACTCTGTGAAGGATTTGTTCTTCATGTCGATAGGACAGTTTGTTCTCCGGAACGTCCACCAATAGAGGCGATTCATTCACTCACCGTCGCTTCCCTTTTCAGAGTTTTTTTTTGTTACATTTGTTTTTTTACTTGACCTTTTATTTAACCAGTTGAGGCCAGTTGAGAACACGTTCTCATTTACAACTGTGACCTGGCCAAGAATAAAGCAAAGCAGTTCGACACAAACAACAACAACAACAACAGAGTTACATGTAAACAAAAGTAGAGTCAATACCCCAATAGAAATACATCTATGTACAGAGTCTCTGGGAGACTAGGGACACGGGTGAGAAGTCCTTCACCGCTGAGTCATTGAAGTAGAATTGCTCATCCAAACGGAGTTTAGTGAATCAGTATGTTCAAAATCAGCACTAAAACCACTAAATACACAACAGGCCAGGAGCCTGTAAAATGGCTGCTATACAGCGTCATTCAGTTTCATTCCACTACGCAGAAAAAGGAGAGACGCATATGAAGATTGAGAGACATTGAGAGAGAGATTGATGAGATAGGAAGCTAGATAGAGAGGTGGGGGTTGGGAAGGGAAGAGTAGAGCAGATAGAGAGGTGGGGGTTGGGAAGGGAAGAGTAGAGCAGATAGAGAGGTGGGGGTTGGGAAGAGAAGAGTAGAGCAGAGCGGTTAGAGAGGTGGGGGTTGGGAAGGGAAGAGTAGAGCAGATAGAGAGGTGGGGGTTGGGAAGAGAAGAGTAGAGTAGAGCGGTTAGAGAGGTGGGGGTTGGGAAGAGAAGAAGAGGAGAGCAGATAGAGAGGTGGGGGGTGGGAAGGGAAGAGTAGAGCAGTTAGAGAGGTGGGGGTTGGGAAGGGAAGAGAAGAGGAGAGCGGTTAGAGAGGTGGGGGGTTGGGAAGAGAAGAGAAGAGGAGAGCAGATAGAGAGGTGGGGGTTGGGAAGGGAAGAGCAGAGTAGAGCGGTTAGAGAGGTGGGGGTTGGGAGAGAAGAGTAGAGCAGATAGAGAGGGGGGTTGGGAAGGGAAGAAGAGCGGTTAGAGGTGGGGGTTGGGAAGGGAAGAGTAGAGCAGATAGAGAGGTGGGGGTTGGGAAGGGAAGAGTAGAGCAGATAGAGAGGTGGGGTTGGGAAGAGAAGAGTAGAGTAGAGCGGTTAGAGAGGTGGGGGTTGGGAAGAGAAGAGAAGAGTAGAGCGGTTAGAGAGGTGGGGTTGGTTAAGGGAAGAGTAGAGTGGTTAGAGAGGTGGGGGTTGGGAAGGGAAGAGTAGAGCAGATAGAGAGGTGGGGGTTGGGAAGGGAAGAGTAGAGCAGATAGAGAGGTGGGGGTTGGGAAGGGAAGAGAAGAGGAGAGCGGTTAGAGAGGTGGGGGTTGGGAAGAGAAGAGAAGAGGAGAGCAGATAGAGAGGTGGGGGTTGGGAAGGGAAGAGTAGAGCAGATAGAGAGGTGGGGGTTGGGAAGGGAAGAGAAGAGCAGAGCGGTTAGAGAGGTGGGGGTTGGGAAGAGAAGAGTAGAGCAGATAGAGAGGTGGGGGTTGGGAAGGGAAGAGGAGAGGAGAGCAGATAGAGAGGTGGGGGTTGGGAGGAGAAGAGAACAGGAGAGCAGATAGAGAGGTGGGGTTGGGAAGAGAAGAGAAGAGTAGATAGAGAGGTGGGGGTTGGGAAGGGAAGAGTAGAGCAGATAGAGAGGTGGGGGTTGGGAAGAGAAGAGTAGAGCGGTTAGAGAGGTGGGGTTGGGAAGAGAAGAGTAGAGCAGATAGAGAGGTGGGGGTTGGGAAGAGAAGAGAAGAGTAGAGCAGATAGAGAGGTGGGGGTTGGGAAGAGAAGAGTAGAGCAGATAGAGAGGGGGGTTGGGAAGGGAAGAGAAGAGCGGTTAGAGAGGTGGGGGTTGGGAAGGAAGAGTAGAGCGGTTAGAGAGGTGGGGGGTTGGGAAGAGAAGAGTAGAGTAGAGCGGTTAGAGAGGTGGGGGTTGGGAAGAGAAGAGTAGAGCAGATAGAGAGGTGGGGGTTGGGAAGAGAAGGGTAGAGCAGATAGAGAGGTGGGGGTTGGGAAGGGAAGAGTAGAGTGGTTAGAGAGGTGGGGGTTGGGAAGAGAAGAGTAGAGTAGAGTGGTTAGAGAGGTGGGGGTTGGGAAGAGAAGAGTAGAGTAGAGCGGTTAGAGAGGTGGGGGTTGGGAAGAGAAGAGAAGAGTAGAACGGTTAGAGAGGTGGGGTTGGGGTTGGGAAGAGAAGAGAAGAGTAGAGCGGTTAGAGAGGTGGGGGTTGGGAAGAGAAGAGAAGAGTAGAGCGGTTAGAGAGGTGGGGGTTGGGAAGGAAGAAGAGTAGAGTGGTTAGAGAGGTGGGGGTTGTCAAGAGAAGAGTAGAGTAGAGTGGTTAGAGAGGTGGGGGTTGGGAAGAGAAGAGTAGAGTAGAGCGGTTAGAGAGGTGGGGGTTGGGAAGAGAAGAGAAGAGAAGTAGAGCGGTTAGAGAGGTGGGGGTTGGGAAGAGAAGAGTAGAGTAGAGCGGTTAGAGAGGTGGGGTTGGGAAGAGAAGAGAAGAGTAGAGCGGTTAGAGAGGTGGGGGTTGGGAAGAGAAGAGTAGAGCAGATAGAGAGGTGGGGGTTGGGAAGAGAAGAGTAGAGTAGAGCGGTTAGAGAGGTGGGGGTTGGGAAGAGAAGGGTAGAGCAGATAGAGAGGTGGGGGTTGGGAAGAGAAGAGTAGAGTAGAGCGGTTAGAGAGGTGGGGGTTGGGAAGAGAAGGGTAGAGCAGATAGAGAGGTGGGGGTTGGGAAGGGAAGAGTAGAGCGGTTAGAGAGGTGGGGGTTGGGAAGAGAAGAGTTTGAGTTTGATTTTATTTTTACAGGGACAGTGCACCTTAATCAACCTTTCAGTAAAAGTACCGGTTTTAGCCAGCCGGCTAATTTTCAACCGCAGTCCCTGGGCAGGTTATTAAAAACAATTACAATATAGACTAGCAACATAGAACAAGTAAGACGTAGCATACAGACAGAGCAACATAGGACAAGTAAGACATAGCATACAGACAGAGCAACATAGAACAAGCAAGACGTAGCATACAGACAGAGCAACATAGGACAAGTAAGACATAGCATACAGACAGAGCAACATAGAACAAGCAAGACGTAGCACGCAGACAGAGCAACATAGGACAAGCAAGACATAGCAACATAGAACAAGCAAGACGTAGCAACATAGAACAAGTAAGACGTAGCAACATAGAACAAGTAAGACGTAGCAACATAGAACAAGTAAGACGTAGCAACATAGAACAAGTAAGACGTAGCAACATAGAACAAGCAAGACGTAGCAACATAGAACAAGTAAGACGTAGCATACAGACAGAGCAACATAGAACAAGCAAGACGTAGCATACAGACAGAGCAACATAGAACAAGTAAGACGTAGCATACAGACAGAGCAACATAGAACAAGTAAGACGAAGCATACAGACAGAGCAACATAGAACAAGCAAGACGTAGCATACAAACAGAGCAACATAGAACAAGCAAGACGTAGCATACAGACAGAGCAACATAGAACAAGCAAGACGTAGCATACAGACAGAGCAACATAGAACAAGTAAGACGTAGCATACAGACAGAGCAACATAGAACAAGTAAGACGTAGCATACAGACAGAGCAACATAGGACAAGCAAGACGTAGCATACAGACAGAGCAACATAGAACAAGCAACACATAGCATACAGACAGAGCAATGTAGAACAAGCAAGACAGCACGCAGACAGAGCAACATAGAACAAGCAAGATGTAGCATGCAGACAGAGCAACATAGGACAAGCAAGACGTAGCATACAGACAGAGCAACATAGAACAAGCAAGACAGAAGAAGAAGGCCGGATAGAGAAAGAGAGAGATTAATATGTCTGTGTGTATTAGAGAGGTAGAGGCAGTGCAGGATGAGGTGACATGCTCAACTAGTAGCAGAGAGCCAGGCAGAAACAAGGTTCCAGTGGTCACCATGGCAACACCATAAAGACCAGTCCCCAAGGCAATTAGACTAGTGTTTTGGGCTGGGGGAGTGTAAGGGCAGAGAGAGAGAGAGAGAGAGAGAGAGAGTGTGTGTGAACAATAATTATGGCTGGAAAACACACACAGTCATAACGACATAGAGGGAGACAGTAGAAGCTGAATGAAAACCGTCAGGGGTGTGTGTGGGGGGGTGTAGGGCGAGGGTGTGTGGGGATGGAGGACGAGGGTGTGTGTGGGGGGTGTAGGGCGAGGGGTGTGTGGGGATGGAGGACGAGGGTGTGTGTGGGGGGTGTAGGGCGAGGGTGTGTGGGGATGGAGGACGAGGTGTGTGTGGGGGGTGTAGGGCGAGGTGTGTGGGGATGGAGGACGAGGGTGTGTGTGGGGGGTGTAGGGCGAGGGTGTGTGGGGATGGAGGACGAGGGTGTGTGGGGGAGGGTTGGAGGGTGAGGGGTGTGTGGGGGGTGTAGAGGGCGAGGGTGTGTGGGGATGGAGGACGAGGGTGTGTGTGGGGGGTGTAGGGCGAGGGTGTGTGGGGATGGAGGACGAGGGTGTGTGTGGGGGGATGGAGAACGAGGGTGTGTGGGGATGGAGGACGAGGGTGTGTGTGTGGGGATGGAGGACGAGGTGTGTGTGGGGGGGTTGGAGGACAGGGGTGTGTGGGGGAGGGTTGGAGGGTAGGGTGTGTGGGGGAGGGTTGGAGGGTGAGGGTGTGTGTGGGGGGTGTAGGGCGAGGTGTGTGGGGATGGAGGACGAGGGTGTGTGTGGGGGGTGTAGGGCGAGGGTGTGTGGGGATGGAGGACGAGGGTGTGTGTGGGGGGGATGGAGAACGAGGGTGTGTGGGGATGGAGGACGAGGGTGTGTGTGGGGGGATGGAGGGCGAGGGTGTGTGGGGATGGAGGACGAGGGTGTGTGAGGGGGGATGGGGGGAAGGGCGAGGGTGTGTGGGGATGGAGGACGAGGGTGTGTGTGGGGGGATGGAGGGCGATGGGATGGAGACGAGGGTGTGTGGGGATGGAGGACGAGGGTGTGTGTGGGGGGATGGAGAACGAGGGTGTGTGGGGATGGAGGACGAGGGTGTGGGGGGATGGAGGACAGGGTGTGTGTGGGGGGGATGGAGGGCGAGGGTGATGGGGGGAGGGTTGGAGGGTGAGGGTGTGTGTGGGGGGGATGTAGGGCGAGGGTGTGTGGGGATGGAGGACGAGGGTGTGTGGGGGGATGGAGGATGGAGCGAGGGTGTGTGGGGATGGAGGACGAGGGTGTGTGTGGGGGGATGGAGAACGAGGGTGTGTGGGGATGGAGGACGGGTGTGTGTGGGGGATGGAGAACGAGGGTGTGGGGGATGGGGGATGGATGGAGAACGAGGGGTGTGGGGGATGGGGGATGGATGGAGAACGAGGGTGTGGGGGGATGGAGGACGAGGGTGTGTGTGGGGGGATGGAGAACGAGGGTGTGTGGGGATGGAGGACGAGGGTGTGGGGGGATTGGAGGACGAGGGGGTGTGTGTGGGGGGATGGAGGACAAGGGTGTGGGGGGATGGAGGACGAGGGGTGTGTGGGGATGGAGGACGAGGGGTGTGGGGGATGGAGGACGAGGGTGTGTGTGGGGGGATGGAGGGCGAGGTGTGTGGGGATGGAGACGAGGGTGTGTGGGGGGGGGGAGGGTTGGATGGAGGACGAGGGTGTGTGTGGGGGGATGGAGAACGAGGGTGTGGGGGATGTGTGGGGGGATTGGAGGGCGAGGTGTGTGGGGATGGAGGACGAGGGTGTGTGTGGGGGATGGAGAACGAGGGTGTGTGGGGATGGAGGGACGAGGGGTGGGTGTGTGTGTGGGGATGGAGGATGAGGGTGTGTGTGGGGGTTGGAGGACAGGGGTGTGGGGATGGGGGAGGGGGTTGGGGGGTGAGGACAGGGGTGTGTGGGGGAGGGTTGGAGGGTGAGGGTGTGTGTGGGGGTGTAGGGGCGAGGGTGTGTGGGGATGGAGGACGAGGGTGTGTGTGGGGGGTGTAGGGCGAGGGGTGTGTGGGGATGGAGGACGAGGGTGTGTGTGGGGGATGGAGAACGAGGGTGTGTGGGGATGGAGGACAAGGGTGTGTGTGGGGGGATGGAGAACGAGGGTGTGTGGGGATGGAGGACGAGGGTGTGTGTGGGGGGATGGAGAACGAGGTGTGTGGGGATGGAGGACGAGGGTGTGTGTGGGGGGGATGGAGAACGAGGGTGTGGGGGGATGGAGGACGAGGGTGTGTGGGGGGGGATGGAGAACGAGGGTGTGTTGGGATGGAGGACGAGGGTGTGTGTGGGGGGATGGAGAACGAGGGTGTGTGTGGGGATGGAGGGACGAGGGTGTGTGTGGGGGGGGATGGAGAACGAGGGTGTGGGGGATGGAGGGCGAGGTTGTGGGGGGATGGAGGACGAGGGTGTGGGATGGAGGACGAGGGTGGGGGGGATGGAGGACGAGGTGTGGGGGGATGGAGGACGAGGGTGTGGGGGATGGAGGACGAGGGTGTGTGGGGATGGAGGACGAGGGTGTGGGGGGATGGAGGACGAGGGTGTGTGGGGGGATGGAGGACAAGGGTGTGGGGGATGGAGGACAAGGGTGTGTGTGGGGGGGATGGAGGACGAGTGTGTGTGGAGGGTTGGAGGATGAGGGGTGGGGGGGATGGAGGATGAGGGTGTTCAGGGGCTGGAGGGTGAGGGTGTGTGGGGGATGGAGGACGAGGGTGTGTGGCGGGATGGAGGACGAGGTGTGTGGGTGGATGGAGGACAAGGGTGTGTGGGTGGGTTGGAGGACGAGGGTGTGTGGGGGTTGGAGGATGAGGGTGTGTGAAGGGTTGGAGGATGAGGGTGTGTGTGGGGGTTGGAGGGACGAGGGTGTGTGGGGGTTGGAGGATGAGGGTGTGTGGAGGGTTGGAGGATGAGGGGTGTTTGTGGGGGGTTGGAGGACGAGGGTGTGTGTGGGGGGTTGGAGGATGAGGGTGTGTGGGGGGAGGTTGGAGGGCGAGGGTGTGTGGGGGGATGGAGGACGAGGGTGTGTGGCGGGTTGGAGGATGAGGGTGTGTGGGGGGATGGGAGATGAGGGTGTGTGTGGGGGATGGAGAACGAGGGTGTGTGGGGATGGAGGACGAGGGTGTGTGTGGGGGGGATGGAGAACGAGGGTGTGTGGGGATGGAGGAGGAGGTTGTGTGGGGGGTTGGAGGATGAGGGTGTGTGTGGGGGATGGAGGATGAGGGTGTGTGTGGGGGGATGGAGGATGAGGGGTGTGTGGGGTTGGAGGACGGGGTTTGTGTGGGGGTTGGAGGATGAGGGTGTGTGGGGGATGGAGGATGAGGGTTTGTGTGGGGGATGGAGGACGAGGGTGTGTGGGGGGATGGAAGATGAGGGTGTGTGGGGGGTTGGAGGACGAGGGTGTTTGGGGGTTGGAGGATGAGGGTGTGTGTGGGGGGATGGAGGATGAGGGTGTGTGGGGGGATAGAGGGCAGGGGTGTGGGGGGGGTGGAGGGCAGGGGTGTGTGTCGGGGGTTGGAGGACAGGGGTGTGTGTGTGTGGGGGGTTGGAGGACGAGGGTGTGTGTGGGCGGGATGGAGGGCAGGGGTGTGTGGGGGGATGGAGGGCAGGGGTGTGTGTGGGGGGATGGAGGGCAGGGGGTGTGTGTGGGGGGGGCAGGGGGTGTGTGTGGGGGGGATAGAGGGCAGGGGTGTGTGTGGGTTGGAGAGCAGGGGTGTGTGGGGGGGATGGAGGACGAGGGTGTTGGGGGGTTGGAGGACGAGGGTGTTTGGGGGTTGGAGGATGAGGGTGTGTGGGGGGATAGAGGGCAGGGGTGTGTGGGGGGGGTGGAGGGCAGGGGTGTGTGTGTGGGGGGGTTGGAGGACGAGGGTGTGTGTGGGTGGGATGGAGGGCAGGGGTGTGTGTGGGGGGGGATGGAGGGCAGGGGTGTGTGTGTGGGGGGGGCAGGGGTGTGGGGGGGATAGAGGGCAGGGGTGTGTGTGGGGTTGGAGAGCAGGGGTGTGTGGGGGGATGGAGGGCAGGGGTGTGTGTGGGGTTGGAGAGCAGGGGTGTGTGGGGGGATGGAGGGCAGGGGTGTGTGTGGGGTTGGAGGACAGGGGTGTGTGTGGGGGGTTGGAGGACAGGGGTGTGTGGGGGGTTGGAGGCAGGGGTGTGTGTGGGGGGGTTGGAGGGCAGGGGTGTGTGTGGGGGGGTTGGAGGACAGGGGTGTGTGTGGGGGGTTGGAGGGCAGGGGGTGTGTGGGGGGTGGAGGGCAGGGGTGTGTGTGGGGGGTTGGAGGGCAGGGGTGTGTGTGGGGGGTGGAGGACGAGGGGTGTGTGGGGGGATGGAGGACGAGGGTGTGTGTGGGGGGTGGAGGACGAGGGTGTGTGTGGGGGGGATGGAGGACGAGGGTGTGTGTGGGGGGATGGAGGACGATGAGGGAGATTATCGTATTTTCTTTCAGTTCAAATGCAGCCATTGATAAACTCAGACACGTGAGGCAGTTCTAAAGTCATAAACCTGAAATACTGATTCACATGAACCCACCCTCACCTCCATCCCCACACACCCCTCACCTCCATCCCCCACACACCCCTCTCCTCCACTCCCCTCCCCTCCACTCTCCACCACTCCCCCCCTCATCCTCTCTCCTCCACTCCCTCCCCTCCCCTCCTCTCTCCACCACTCCCCTCCCCTCCCCCTCATCCTCTCCTCCACTCCCCTCCCCTTGTCCTCCTCTCTCCTCCTCTTCCTCTCTCTTCCACTCCCCCTCCTCCTCCTCTCTCCTCCACTCCCCTCCCCCTCCTACTCCTCTCTCCTCCACTCCCCCCTCCTCCTCCTCTCTCCTCCTCTGCCTCTCTCCTCCACTCCCCTCCCCTTCCTCCTCCTCTCTCAAATCAAATCAAATGTATTATTTATAAAGCCCTTCGTACATCAGCTGATATCTCAAAGTGCTGTACAGAAACCAGCCTAAAACCCCGAATAGCAAGCAATGCAGGTGTAGAAGCACGGTGGCTAGGAAAAACTCACTAGAAAGGCCAAAACCTAGGAAGAAACCTAGAGAGGAACCAGGCTATGAGGGGTGGCCAGTCCTCTTCTCGCTGTGGCGGGTGGAGATTATAACAGAACATGGCCAAGATTTTCAAATGTTCATAAATGACCAGCATGGTCGAATAATAGATCTGGGACAGGAAGCACGTCCGGTGAACAGGTCAGAATTCCATAGCCGCAGGCAGAACAGCAGCACGGCCAGGTGGACTGGGGACAGGAAGGAGTCATCATGTCAGGTAGTCCTGAGGAATGGTCCTAGGGCTCAGGTCCTCCGAGAGAAAGAAAGAGAGAATTAGAGAGAGCATACTTAAATTCACACAGGACACCGGATAGGACAGGAGAAGTACTCCAGATATAACAGACTGACCCTAGCCCCCCGACACATAAACTACTGCAGCGTAAATACTGGAGGCTGAGACAGGAGGGGTCAGGAGACACTGTGGCCCCATCCGATGATGCCTCCGGACAGGGCCAAACAGGCAGGATATAACCCCACCCACTTTGCCAAAGCACAGCCCCCACACCACTGGAGGGATATCTTCAACCACCAACTTACCATCCTGAGACAAGGCAGAGTATAGCCCACAAAGATCTCCGCCACGGCACAACCCAAGGGGGGGCGCCAACCCAGACAGGAAGATCATGTCAGTGACTCAACCCACTCAAGTGACGCACCCCTTCCAGGGACGGCATGGAAGAGCACCAGTAAGCCAGTGACTCAGCCCCTGTAATTGGGTTAGAGGCAGAGAATCCCAGTGGAGAGAGGGGAACCGGCCAGTCAGAGACAGCAAGGTCGGTTCGTTGCTTCAGAGCCTTTCCGTTCACCTTCCCACTCCTGGGCAAGACTACACTCAATCTTAGGACCCACTCAAGAGATGAGTCTTCAGTAAGGACTTAAAGGTTGAGACCGAGTTTGCGTCTCTCACATGGGTAGGCAGACCGTTCCATAAAAATGGAGCTCTATAGGAGAAAGCCCTGCCTCCAGCTATTTGCTTAGAAATTCTAGGGACAATTAGTAGGCCTGCGTCTTGTGACGGTAGCGTACGTGTAGGTATGTACGGCAGGACCAAATCAGAGAGATAGGTAGGAGCAAGCCCATGTAATGCTTTGTAGGTTAGCAGTAAAACCTTGAAATCAGCCCTTGCTTTGACAGGAAGCCAGTGTAGAGAGGCTAGCACTGGTGTAATATGATCAAATTTTTTGGTTCTACTCAGGATTCTAGCAGCCGTATTTAGCACTAACTGAAGTTTATTTAGTGCTTTATGTAGCCGTAAAGTAGAGCATTGCAGTAGTCTAACCTAGAAGTGACAAAAGCATGGATTAATTTTTCTGCATAATTTTTGGACAGAAATGT
Source organism: Oncorhynchus nerka (assembly GCF_034236695.1). NCBI lineage: Eukaryota > Metazoa > Chordata > Actinopteri > Salmoniformes > Salmonidae > Oncorhynchus > Oncorhynchus nerka. The sequence goes on along the minus strand of NC_088399.1, from coordinate 98,247,201 downwards.
TCTGATTTTTGCAATGTTACGTAGATGGAAAAAAGCCGTCCTTGAAACAGTCTTGATATGTTCTTCAAAAGAGAGCTCAGGGTCCAGAGTAACGCCGAGGTCCTTCACAGTTTTATTTGAGACGACTGTACAACCATTAAGATTAATTGTCAGATTCAACAGAAGATCTCTATGTTTCTTGGGACCTAGAACAAGCATCTCTGTTTTGTCCGAGATTAAAAGTAGAACGTTTGCAGCCATCCACTTCCTTATGTCTGAAACACAGGCTGAAACACAGCGACGGCTATTTTGGGGCTTCACCGTGTTTCATTGAAATGTACAGCTGTGTGTCATCCGCATAGCAGTGAAAGTTTACATTATGTTTTTGAATGACATCCCCAAGAGGTAAAATATATAGTGAAAACAATAGTGGTCCTAAAACGGAACCTTGAGGAACACCGAAATGGACAGTTAATTTGTCAGAGGACAAACCATCCACAGAGACAAACTGACATCTTTCCGACAGATAAGATCTAAACCAGGGCAGAACCAGGGAAGAACTTCTCCGTGTAGACCAATTTGGGTTTCCAATCTCTCCAAAAGAATGTGGTGAACGATGGTATCAAAAGGCTCTCCTTCGCTCCCACCCCCCTCTACCCCCTCCTCTCTCCTCCCCTCCCCCCTCCTCCTCTCTCCTCCTCTCCCCTACTCCTCTCCCCCTCCACCTCCTCTCCTCTCCACTCCCCTCCCCCCTCCTCTCTCCTCCACTCCCCTCCCCGCCTCCTCTCTCCTCCCCTCCCCCACCTCCTCTCCCCTACTCCTCTCCCCTCCACTCCCCTCCCCCTCCTCCTCTCCCCCTCCACCTCCTCTCTCCTCCACTCCCCTCCCCCTCCTCCTCTCCTCCACTCCCCTCCCCTCCTCCTCTCTCCCCCTCCTCTCCCCTACTCCTCTCCCCTCCACTCCCCCCCTCCTCCTCCTCTCTTCCACTTCCCTCTACCTCCACCTCCTCCTCCTCTCTCATCCACTACCCACACACACACACACGCACGCACGCACACACAGACAAACACACACACACACACACACACACGCACGCACGCACACACACACACAGACAAACACACACACACACACACACACACACACACACACAGACACACACACACACACGCGCGCACGCACACACAGACAAACACACACACACACACACACGCACGCACGCACGCACGCACGCACACGCACACACACACACAGACAAACACACACACACACGCACGCACGCACACACACAGACAAACACACACACACACACACACAGACAAACACACACACACACACAGACAAACACACACACACACACACACACACACACACACACACACACACACACACACACACACACACACACACACACACACACACACACACACACAGACCATTAACCCCCTCACAGTGATGAGGATATTTTTCACTGAGTATCCAGGGCAAATTGCCCACTTGTGTACTGACAGCACTAGAACTTACAGTGCCTGATGTGGCCTAATGGCCAATCTAAAACATAGAGCTCCCTTCAAAAGTAGTGCACTATGTAGGGAATAGGGTTCTATAGGGTTCTGGTCTAAAGTAGTGCACTATATAGGGAATAGGGTGCCATAGGGCTCTGGTCTAAAGTAGTACACTATATAGGGAATAGGGTGCCATAGGGCTCTGGTCTAAAGTAGTGCACTATATAGGGAATAGGGTTCCATTTGGGATGCACTTTTAACTCCACTTAGATAGAAGTAACTGTTACTGGTAATGATACAAAGGAAAGAAATGAAAGCATTTGGGAATCATTTCTGTTTTAGAGGAGGTGAGAGATGGCTCAGGTTAGATTATCATGCGAACCAAAATGCTGGCAGAGATCCAAAGTGATTATTTTAAAAAATGGTGTCAGGAAAGCAGAGTGATAAAACCGTAAGTGATTGTTTCAGAGTTCAGAGTTGTATAGTGCACTACTTTAGACCAGAACCCTATTCCCTATATAGTGCACTACTTTTAACCAGAGCCCATTGGCACCCTATTCCCTATATAGTGCACTACTTTTAACCAGGTAATCGTGGTAATAGTGTAGTATTGATATGTATGGTAGTGGTAATAGTGTAGTATTGATATGTATGGTGGTAATAGTGGTAATAGTATAGTATTGATATGTATAGTGGTAATAGTGGTAATAGTAATAGTGGTAATTGATATGATATAGTGGTAATAGTGGTAATAGTGTAGTATTGATATGTATGGTGGTAATAGTGTAGTATTGATATGTATGGTGGTAATAGTGGTAATAGTGTAGTATTGATATGTATGGTGGTAATAGTGGTAATAGTGTAGTATTGATATGTATGGTGGTAATAGTGGTAATAGTGTAGTATTGATATGTATAGTGGTAATAGTGTAGTATTGATATGTATAGTGGTAATAGTGGTAATAGTATAGTATTGATATGTATAGTGGTAATAGTGGTAATAGTGTAGTATTGATATGTATGGTGGTAATAGTGGTAATAGTGTAGTATTGATATGTATAGTGGTAATAGTGGTAATAGTGTAGTATTGATATGTATGGTGGTAATAGTGTAGTATTGATATGTATGGTGGTAATAGTGGTAATAGTGTAGTATTGATATGTATGGTGGTAATAGTGTAGTATTGATATGTATAGTGGTAATAGTGTAGTATTGATATGTATGGTGGTAATAGTGGTAATAGTGTAGTATTGATATGTATGGTGGTAATAGTGGTAATAGTGTAGTATTGATATGTATGGTGGTAATAGTGGTAATAGTGTAGTATTGATATGTATGGTGGTAATAGTGTAGTATTGATATGTATGGTGGTAATAGTGGTAATAGTGTAGTATTGATATGTATGGTGGTAATAGTGTAGTATTGATATGTATGGTGGTAATAGTATAGTATTGATATGTATGGTGGTAATAGTGTAGTATTTATTGTATGGTGGTAATGGTGGTAATAGTGTAGTATTGATATGTATGGTGGTAATAGTGGTAATAGTGTAGTATTGATATGTATGGTGGTAATAGTGTAGTATTGATATGTATGGTGGTAATAGTGGTAATAGTGTAGTATTGATATGTATGGTGGTAATAGTGGTAATAGTGTAGTATTGATATGTGTGGTGGTAATAGTGGTAATAGTGTAGTATTGATATGTATGGTGGTAATAGTGTAGTATTGATATGTATGGTGGTAATAGTGGTAGTAGTATTGATATGTATGGTGGTAATAGTGGTAATAGTGTAGTATTGATATGTATGGTGGTAATAGTGGTAATAGTGTAGTATTGATATGTATGGTGGTAATAGTGTAGTATTGATATGTATGGTGGTAATAGTGGTAATAGTGTAGTATTGATATGTATGGTAATAGTGGTAATAGTGTAGTATTGATATGTATGGTGGTAATAGTGTAGTATTGATATGTATGGTGGTAATAGTGGTAATAGTGGTAATAGTGTAGTATTGATATGTATGGTGGTAATAGTGGTAATAGTGTAGTATTGATATGTATAGTGGTAATAGTGGTAATAGTGTAGTATTGATATGTATGGTGGTAATAGTGGTAATAGTGTAGTATTGATATGTATAGTGGTAATAGTGTAGTATTGATATGTATGGTGGTAATAGTGGTAATAGTGTAGTATTGATATGTATGGTGGTAATAGTGTAGTATTGATATGTATAGTGGTAATAGTGGTAATAGTGTAGTATTGATATGTATGGTGGTAATAGTGTAGTATTGATATGTATGGTGGTAATAGTGGTAATAGTGTAGTATTGATATGTATAGTGGTAATAGTGTAGTATTGATATGTATGGTGGTAATAGTGTAGTATTGATATGTATGGTGGTAATAGTGGTAATAGTGTAGTATTGATATGTATGGTGGTAATAGTGGTAATAGTGGTAATAGTGGTAATAGTGTAGTATTGATATGTATGGTGGTAATAGTGGTAATAGTGTAGTATTGATATGTATGGTGGTAATAGTGGTAATAGTATTGATAGTGTATAGTGGTAATAGTGTAGTATTGATATGTGTGGTGGTAATAGTGGTAATAGTGTAGTATTGATATGTATGGTGGTAATAGTGGTAATAGTGTAGTATTGATATGTATGGTGGTAATAGTGTAGTATTGATATGTATAGTGGTAATAGTGGTAATAGTGTAGTATTGATATGTATGGTGGTAATAGTGGTAATAGTGTAGTATTGATAGTGGTAATAGTGGTAATAGTGTAGTATTGATATGTATGGTGGTAATAGTGGTAATAGTGGTAATAGTGTAGTATTGATATGTATGGTGGTAATAGTGGTAATAGTGTAGTATTGATATGTATAGTGGTAATAGTGGTAATAGTGTAGTATTGATATGTATGGTGGTAATAGTGGTAATAGTGGTAATAGTGTAGTATTGATATGTATGGTGGTAATAGTGGTAATAGTGGTAATAGTGTAGTATTGATATGTATAGTGGTAATAGTGGTAATAGTGTAGTATTGATATGTATAGTGGTAATAGTGGTAATAGTGTAGTATTGATATGTATGGTGGTAATAGTGGTAATAGTGTAGTATTGATATGTATGGTGGTAATAGTGGTAATAGTGGTAATAGTGTAGTATTGATATGTATAGTGGTAATAGTGGTAATAGTGGTAATAGTGTAGTATTGATATGTATGGTGGTAATAGTGGTAATAGTGTAGTATTGATATGTATGGTGGTAATAGTGTAGTATTGATATGTATGGTGGTAATAGTGGTAATAGTGTAGTATTGATATGTGTGGTGGTAATAGTGTTGTATTGATATGTATGGTGGTAATAGTGGTAATAGTGTAGTATTGATATGTATGGTGGTAATAGTGTAGTATTGATATGTATGGTGGTAATAGTGGTAATAGTGTAGTATTGATATGTATAGTGGTAATAGTGGTAATAGTATAGTATTGATATGTATAGTGGTAATAGTGGTAATAGTGTAGTATTGATATGTATGGTGGTAATAGTGTAGTATTGATATGTATGGTGGTAATAGTGTAGTATTGATATGTATAGTGGTAATAGTGGTAATAGTGTAGTATTGATATGTATAGTGGTAATAGTGGTAATAGTATAGTATTGATATGTATGGTGGTAATAGTGGTAATAGTGTAGTATTGATATGTATGGTGGTAATAGTGGTAATAGTGTAGTATTGATATGTATGGTGGTAATAGTGTAGTATTGATATGTATGGTGGTAATAGTGGTAATAGTGTAGTATTGATATGTATAGTGGTAATAGTGGTAATAGTGTAGTATTGATATGTATGGTGGTAATAGTGTAGTATTGATATGTATGGTGGTAATAGTGGTAATAGTGTAGTATTGATATGTATGGTGGTAATAGTGGTAATAGTGTAGTATTGATATGTATGGTGGTAATAGTATAGTATTGATATGTATGGTGGTAATAGTGGTAATAGTGTAGTATTGATATGTATGGTGGTAATAGTGTAGTATTGATATGTATGGTGGTAATAGTATAGTATTGATATGTATGGTGGTAATAGTGGTAATAGTGTAGTATTGATATGTATGGTGGTAATAGTGTAGTATTGATATGTATGGTGGTAATAGTGTAGTATTGATATGTATAGTGGTAATAGTGGTAATAGTGTAGTATTGATATGTATGGTGGTAATAGTATAGTATTGATATGTATAGTGGTTATAGTGGTAATAGTGGTAATAGTGTGGTATTGATATGTATGGTGGTAATAGTATAGTATTGATATGTATGGTGGTATGTATGGTGGTAATAGTGTAGTATTGATATGTATGGTGGTAATAGTGTAGTATTGATATGTATGGTGGTAATAGTGGTAATAGTGTAGTATTGATATGTATGGTGGTAATAGTGTAGTATTGATATGTATGGTGGTAATAGTGTAGTATTGATATGTATGGTGGTAATAGTGGTAATAGTGTAGTATTGATATGTATGGTGGTAATAGTATAGTATTGATATGTATAATAGTGGTATAGTGTAGTATTGATATGTATGGTGGTAATAGTGGTAATAGTGTAGTATTGATATGTATAGTGGTAATAGTGTAGTATTGATATGTATGGTGGTAATAGTGGTAATAGTGTAGTATTGATATGTATGGTGGTAATAGTGGTAATAGTGTAGTATTGATATGTATAGTGGTAATAGTGTAGTATTGATATGTATGGTGGTAATAGTGGTAATAGTGTAGTATTGATATGTATGGTGGTAATAGTGTTAATAGTGTAGTATTGATATGTATGGTGGTAATAGTGTAGTATTGATATGTATGGTGGTAATAGTGGTAATAGTGTAGTATTGATATGTGTGGTGGTAATAGTGTAGTATTGATATGTATGATGGTAATAGTATAGTATTGATATGTATAGTGGTAATAGTGGTAATAGTGTAGTATTGATATGTATAGTGGTAATAGTGTAGTATTGATATGTATGGTGGTAATAGTGTAGTATTGATATGTATAGTGGTAATAGTGGTAATAGTGTAGTATTGATATGTATAGTGGTAATAGTGGTAATAGTGTAGTATTGATATGTATGGTGGTAATAGTGTAGTATTGATATGTATAGTGGTAATAGTGGTAATAGTGTAGTATTGATATGTATGGTGGTAATAGTATAGTATTGATATGTATGGTGGTAATAGTATAGTATTGATATGTATAGTGGTAATAGTGGTAATAGTGTAGTATTGATATGTATAGTGGTAATAGTGGTAATAGTGTAGTATTGATATGTGTGGTGGTAATAGTGGTAATAGTGGTAATAGTGTAGTATTGATATGTATAGTGGTAATAGTGGTAATAGTGTAGTATTGATATGTATAGTGGTAATAGTGGTAATAGTGTAGTATTGATATGTATAGTGGTAATAGTGGTAATAGTGTATTGATATGTATGGTGGTAATAGTGGTAATAGTGTAGTATTGATATGTATGGTGGTAATAGTGGTAATAGTGTAGTATTGATATGTATGGTGGTAATAGTGTAGTATTGATATGTATGGTGGTAATAGTGGTAATAGTGTAGTATTGATATGTATAGTGGTAATAGTGGTAATAGTGTAGTATTGATATGTATGGTGGTAATAGTGGTAATAGTGTAGTATTGATATGTATGGTGGTAATAGTGGTAATAGTGTAGTATTGATATGTATGGTGGTAATAGTGTAGTGTTGATATGTATGGTGGTAATAGTGTAGTATTGATATGTATGGTGGTAATAGTGGTAATAGTGTAGTATTGATATGTATGGTGGTAATAGTGGTAATAGTGTAGTATTGATATGTATGGTGGTAATAGTGTAGTATTGATATGTATGGTGGTAATAGTGTAGTATTGATATGTATGGTGGTAATAGTGTAGTGTTGATATGTATAGTGGTAATAGTGTAGTATTGATATGTATGGTGGTAATAGTGGTAATAGTGGTAATAGTGTAGTATTGATATGTATGGTGGTAATAGTGTAGTATTGATATGTATAGTGGTAATAGTGGTAATAGTGTAGTATTGATATGTATGGTGGTAATAGTGGTAATAGTGTAGTATTGATATGTATGGTGGTAATAGTGTAGTATTGATATGTATAGTGGTAATAGTGGTAATAGTGTAGTATTGATATGTATGGTGGTAATAGTGTAGTATTGATATGTATAGTGGTAATAGTGTAGTGTTGATATGTATGGTGGTAATAGTGGTAATAGTGTAGTATTGATATGTATGGTGGTAATAGTGGTAATAGTGTAGTATTGATATGTATGGTGGTAATAGTGTAATATTGATTGTATAGTGTAATAGTGGTAATAGTGTAGTATTGATATGTATGGTGGTAATAGTGGTAATAGTGTAGTATTGATATGTATGGTGGTAATAGTGGTAATAGTGTAGTATTGATATGTATGGTGGTAATAGTGGTAATAGTGTAGTGTTGATATGTATGGTGGTAATAGTGGTAATAGTGGTAATAGTGTAGTATTGATATGTATGGTGGTAATAGTGTAGTATTGATATGTATGGTGGTAATAGTGGTAATAGTGGTAATAGTGTAGTATTGATATGTATGGTGGTAATAGTGTAGTATTGATATGTATAGTGGTAATAGTGGTAATAGTGTAGTATTGATATGTATGGTGGTAATAGTGGTAATAGTGTAGTATTGATATGTATGGTGGTAATAGTGGTAATAGTGTAGTATTGATATGTATAGTGGTAATAGTGTAGTATTGATATGTATAGTGGTAATAGTGGTAATAGTGTAGTATTGATATGTATGGTGGTAATAGTGGTAATAGTGTAGTATTGATATGTATAGTGGTTATAGTGGTAATAGTGGTAATAGTGTGGTATTGATATGTATGGTGGTAATAGTATAGTATTGATATGTATAGTGGTTATAGTGGTAATAGTGGTAATAGTGGTAATAGTGGTAATAGTGTAGTATTGATATGTGTGGTGGTAATAGTGTAGTATTGATATGTATGGTGGTAATAGTGGTAATAGTGTAGTATTGATATGTATGGTGGTAATAGTGTTAATAGTGTAGTGTATTGATATGTATAGTGGTAATAGTGTAGTATTGATATGTATGGTGGTAATAGTGGTAATAGTGTAGTATTGATATGTATGGTGGTAATAGTGGTAATAGTGTAGTATTGATATGTATGGTGGTAATAGTGTAGTATTGATATGTATGGTGGTAATAGTGTAGTATTGATATGTATGGTGGTAATAGTGGTAATAGTGTAGTATTGATATGTATAGTGGTAATAGTGTAGTATTGATATGTATGGTGGTAATAGTGGTAATAGTGTAGTATTGATATGTATGGTGGTAATAGTGTAGTATTGATATGTATGGTGGTAATAGTGTGGTATTGATATGTATGGTGGTAATAGTGGTAATAGTGTAGTATTGATATGTATAGTGGTAATAGTGTAGTATTGATATGTATGGTGGTAATAGTGTAGTATTGATATGTATGGTGGTAATAGTATAGTATTGATATGTATGGTGGTAATAGTGGTAATAGTGTAGTATTGATATGTATGGTGGTAATAGTGTAGTATTGATATGTATAGTGGTAATAGTGGTAATAGTGTAGTATTGATATGTATGGTGGTAATAGTGTAGTATTGATATGTATAGTGGTAATAGTGGTAATAGTGTAGTATTGATATGTATGGTGGTAATAGTGGTAATAGTGTAGTATTGATATGTATGGTGGTAATAGTGGTAATAGTGTAGTATTGATATGTATAGTGGTAATAGTGTAGTATTGATATGTATGGTGGTAATAGTGGTAATAGTGGTAATAGTGTAGTATTGATATGTATAGTGGTAATAGTGTAGTATTGATATGTATAGTGGTAATAGTGGTAATAGTGGTAATAGTGTAGTATTGATATGTATGGTGGTAATAGTGTAGTATTGATATGTATGGTGGTAATAGTGGTAATAGTGTAGTATTGATATGTATGGTGGTAATAGTGGTAATAGTGGTAATAGTGTAGTATTGATATGTATAGTGGTAATAGTGGTAATAGTGTAGTATTGATATGTATAGTGGTAATAGTGGTAATAGTGTAGTATTGATATGTATGGTGGTAATAGTGGTAATAGTGTAGTATTGATATGTATAGTGGTAATAGTATAGTATTGATATGTATAGTGGTAATAGTGGTAATAGTGTAGTATTGATATGTATGGTGGTAATAGTGGTAATAGTGGTAATAGTGGTAATAGTCTAGTATTGATATGTATAGTGGTAATAGTATAGTATTGATATGTATAGTGGTAATAGTGTAGTATTGATATGTATAGTGGTAATAGTGGTAATAGTCTAGTATTGATATGTATAGTGGTAATAGTATAGTATTGATATGTATAGTGGTAATAGTGGTAATAGTGGTAATAGTGTAGTATTGATATGTATGGTGGTAATAGTGTAGTATTGATATGTATAGTGGTAATAGTGGTAATAGTGTAGTATTGATATGTATGGTGGTAATAGTGGTAATAGTGTAGTATTGATATGTATAGTGGTAATAGTATAGTATTGATATGTATGGTGGTAATAGTGGTAATAGTGTAGTATTGATATGTATGGTGGTAATAGTGTAGTATTGATATGTATGGTGGTAATAGTGGTAATAGTGTAGTATTGATATGTGTGGTGGTAATAGTGTAGTATTGATATGTATAGTGGTAATAGTGGAAATAGTGTAGTATTGATATGTATGGTGGTAATAGTGGTAATAGTGTAGTATTGATATGTATGGTGGTAATAGTGTAGTATTGATATGTATGGTGGTAATGGTGGTAATAGTGTAGTATTGATATGTATGGTGGTAATAGTGTAGTATTGATATGTATGGTGGTAATAGTGGTAATAGTGTAGTATTGATATGTATGGTGGTAATAGTGGTAATAGTGTAGTATTGATATGTATGGTGGTAATAGTGGTAATAGTGTAGTATTGATATGTATGGTGGTGTCAGTGGATGGGGATACCAACCAGGTTAACTACAATACCAGTAAATCTGAGTGGGAAAGAAACCATTATCTTTCCACTTTCTCCTCTTCTCTTCTCTCTCCTCTCTCCTTCTCTGCTCTCCTCTCTCCCCTCTGCTCTCCTCTCTCCCCTCTGCTCTCCTCTCTCCCCTCTGCTCTCCTCTCTCCCCTCTGCTCTCCTCTCTCCCCTCTGCTCTCCTCTTTCCTCTTCCCTCTCTCTTCCCTTCTTTTTTTCTCCTGTTTTCTCTTATCTCTCTCTCATCTCCTCTCTCTCACACACATCAGTTCTCTACCATCTCCATGTCTTTATACCGCTGCCTCTGCACGTGTGTGTGTGTGTGTGTCTGTGTGTGTGTGTGTGTGTGTGTGTGTCTGTGTGTGTGTGTGTGTGTGTGTGTGTGTGTGTGTGTGTGTGTGTGTGTGTGTGTGTGTGTGTGTGTGTGTGTCTGTGTGTGTGTGTGTGTCTGTGTGTGTGTGTGTGTCTGTATCTCCTCTCTCTCACACACATCAGTTCTCTACCATCTCCATGTCTTTATACCGCTGCCTCTGCACGTGTGTGTGTGTGTGTCTGTGTGTGTGTGTGTGTGTGTGTGTGTGTGTGTGTGTGTGTGTGTGTGTGTGTGTGTGTGTGTGTGTGTGTGTGTGTGTGTGTGTGTGTGTGTGTGTGTGTGTGTCTGTGTGTGTGTGTGTGTCTGTGTGTGTGTGTGTGTCTGTTTTTTTTCTTCTTCTGCATATGTCAGAGGGTGAGAGGGATTCTTTTACCCCAGCCATTTCACAGCAGTCTATCCCTCCCTGTCTCTGTGTTCTCTCAGTGGACTACATCACTTTCTAATCCTCTCAGTGTGTATCACCCAGGAGCAGATAGTAACCACAGGAGGGACAGAGAGAGATAGATGTGGTAAGAGAAGGGAGCGGGATGGACAGGAGGAGGAATAGCAAGAGAGAGTAGTAGGTAGAGGAAATGTCAAGGGTGAAAGGGAGGACATTGAGAGAGACATGGAGAAAGGCAGATGGAGAGGAAGAAAGAGAAAAAGTGAGATATGGAAGGGAGAGAGAGGAAGAGAAAGAGGGATATGGAAGAGAGAGAGAGGAAGAGAGAGGGGAAGAGAGAGGAAGAGAAAGAGGGATATGGAAGAGAGAGAGGAAGAGAGAGGGGAAGAGAGAGGAAGAGAAAGAGGGATATGGAAAAGAGAGAGAGGAAGAGAGAGGGGAAGAGAGAGGAAGAGAAAGAGGGATATGGAAGAGAGAGAGAGGGGGATGTGAGAGAGAGAGAGAAAGAGGGATATGGAAAAGAGAGAGAGAAAGAGAGAGGGGGAGAGAGAGAGAGAGAGAAAGAGGGATATTGAAGAGAGAGAGAGGGATGTGGATGAGGGAGGAAGAGAGAGAGAGACTAAAGGAGAGGCAGATGGAGTATGTGGCATAGATACAGAAAAATGAGAGGGATAGACAGAGAGAGAACTAGGTTGAAAGATAAGGAGAGAGAGACAGGTAGAAGGGGAGGTGAAAAATGTGTTCTAGCAGAGAAAATGATATGAAGGCAGCATTACGTCAGCAGACTGCGAGAGACAGAAAGAGACAGAGGAGAGAGGACAGGGGAGCGGAGAGACAGAAAGAGAGAGACGGGAGGGGGAGAGACAGAAAGAGACGGGAGGGGGAGAGACAGAAAGAGACAGGAGGGGAGAGACAGAAAGAGACGGGAGGGGGAGAGACAGAAAGAGACGGGAGGGGGAGAGACAGAAAGAGACAGGAGGGGGAGAGACAGAAAGAGACGGGAGGGGGAGAGACAGAAAGAGACGGGAGAGGGAGAGACAGAAAGAGACGGGAGGGGGAGAGACAGAAAGAGACAGAAGATAGAGGACAGGGGAGCGAGAGAGAGGAAGAGAGAGACGGGAGGGGGAGAGACAGAAAGAGACGGGAGGGGAGAGACAGAAAGAGACAGAAGAGAGAGGACAGGGGAGCGAGAGAGGAAGAGAGAGACGGGAGGGGGAGAGACAGAAAGAGACGGGAGGGGGAGAGACAGAAAGAGACAGAAGAGAGAGGACAGGGGAGCGAGAGAGGAAGAGAGAGACGGGAGGGGGAGAGACAGAAAGAGACGGGAGGGGGAGAGACAGAAAGAGACGGGAGGGGGAGAGACAGAAAGAGACAGAGGAGAGAGGACAGGGGAGCGAGAGAGACGGCCAGAAAGTGAGAGAGAGAAGCGGTGTGTGAAAAATTGATGTGCCCTACTTACACGATCAGAACAGAGAGACGGGAGGGAGAGAGGAAGAGAGAGTCGGGATGGAGAGAGAGAGAGAGTTATGTTAGTGAAAGAGATATGAGGGTTCTGAATGGCGCAGCAGTCAAGAACACTCCATTTCGGGGCTGAGGCGTCACTACGGCCTGAGGTTCGATCCTGTGACTGGGAGCCCCATAGGACGGTTTCTGGGGAGTGTTGAGCTGGTGGTCTTTCATCGGCTCGTTGCGCTCTAGTTACTCCTTGTGGCAGCACCAGCATGCTGACCGCGGTCGGCAGTGGAGGAGTTTCCTCTGACAAATTGGTGCGGCTGACTTCCGGGGTTAAGCGAGAAGTTGGATAGGAAGTAGCGTGGTCGGGTGTGTCGTGTTTCGGAGGATGCGTGACTTGACCTTTGCCTCTCCTGTGGTCATTGGGGAGTTGCAGCGATGAGCTGTAATTCGGGGAGAAAATGGTTACAAAAAACAAGCCTGATTTAGTCTGATCTGTGGCCACACCACTCTGATTTAGTCTGATCTGTGGCCACACCACCCTGATTTAGTCTGATCTGTGGCCACACCACCCTGATTTAGTCTGATCTGTGGCCACACCACCCTGATTTAGTCTGATCTGTGGCCACACAACCCTGATTTAGTCTGATCTGTGGCCACACCACCCTGATTTAGTCTGATTTGTGGCCACACCACCCTGATTTAGTCTGATCTGTGGCCACACCACCCTGATTTAGTCTGATCTGTGGCCACACCACCCTGATTTAGTCTGATCTGTGGCCACACCACCCTGATTTAGTCTGATCTGTGGCCACACCACCCTGATTTAGTCTGATCTGTGTCCACACCACCCTGATTTAGTCTGATCTGTGGCCACACCACCCTGATTTAGTCTGATTTATGGCCACACCACCCTGATTTAGTCTGATCTGTGGCCACACCACCCTGATTTAGTCTGATCTGTGGCCACACCACCCTGATTTAGTCTGATCTGTGGCCACACCACCCTGATTTAGTCTGATCTGTGGCCACACCACCCTGATGTAGTCTGATCTGTGGCCACACCACCCTGATTTAGTCTGATCTGTGGCCACACCACCCTGATTTAGTCTGATCTGTGGCCACACCACCCTGATTTAGTCTGATCTGTGGCCACACCACCCTGATTTAGTCTGATCTCGGTATCTAAGCAGGTCTGGTTATTAGATGACACATCGCCTGGAAATAACAGGTTCTGTTTAATCAGTCTGTATATATTTGAGTGTTTTCTGGTTAGAATATATTTGTGTTATGACTGTTAGTTCAGTCTATGTTTGTCTTAAGGCATCATTGTTCAGTGCCCAATTAAATACATTCTCTCTCTTTTCAGCAGACACCTCAGTTTGAATACATTTCCTCTTTGGTTCCAATGGTCCACAGATCTCTCATCAGCTCTCTCTCTCTCAATTCAATTCAATTCAATTCAATTCAAGGGCTTTATTGGCATGGGAAACATGTGTTAACATTGCCAAAGCAAGTGAGGTAGATAATATACAAAAGTGAATATATAAAGTGAAAAACAACAAAAATGAACAGTAAACATTACACATACAGAAGTTTCGAAACAGTAAAGACATTACAAATGTCATATTATATATATATATATACAATGTACAAATAGTTAAAGGACACAAGATAAAATAAATAAACATAAATATGGGTTGTATTTACAATGGTGTTTGTTCTTCACTGGTTGCCCTTTTCTCGTGGCAACAGGTCACAAATCTTGCTGCTGTGATGGCACACTGTGGAATTTCACCCAGTAGATATGGGAGTTTTTCAAAATTGGATTTGTTTTTCGAATTCTTTGTGGATCTGTGTAATCTGGGGGAAATATGTCTCTCTAATATGGTCATACATTGGGCAGGAGGTTAGGAAGTGCAGCTCAGTTTCCACCTCATTTTGTGGGCAGTGAGCACATAGCCTGTCTTCTCTTGAGAGCCATGTCTGCCTACGGCGGCCTTTCTCAATAGCAAGGCTATGCTCACTGAGTCTGTACATAGTCAAAGCTTTCCTTAATTTTGGGTCAGTCACAGTGGTCAGGTATTCTGCCATTTACATTTACATTTAAGTCATTTAGCAGACGCTCTTATCCAGAGCGACTTACAAATTGGCGCTGTGTACTCTCTGTGTAGGGCCAAATAGCATTCTAGTTTGCTCAGTTTTTTTGTTAATTCTTTCCAATGTGTTAACCTGTTGCTTCTACTCGGGACGCTTGCGTCCCAACTAGAGCTCTGGAAATGCAAATGCGCTACGCTAAATGCTAATAGTATTAGTTAAAACTCAAAAGTTCATTAAAATACACATGCAGGGTATCGAATTAAAGCTACACTCGTTGTGAATCCAGGCAACAAGTCAGATTTTTAAAATGCTTTTCGGGAAAAGCATGAGAAGCTATTATCTGATAGCATGCAACACCCCAAAAGACCCACAGGGGACGTAAACAAAATAATTAGCATTTCGGCGTTACACAAACCGCACAATAAAATAGAAAACATTCATTACCTTTCACCATCTTCTTTGTTGGCACTCCTAGATGTCCCATAAACACTATTTGGGTCTTTATTTCGATGAAATCGGTCCATATAAAGCCTAGATATCGTTATATGTAGACTGTGTGATAAACGAAAAAAACATAGTTTCAAAACGTAACGTCATTTTTTTTTATTCAAAAAGTCGACGATAAACTTTCACAAAACACTTCGAAATACGTTTGTAATGCAACTTTAGGTATTAGTAAACGTTAATAAGCGATAAAATTCATCAGGAGGCGATGTAAAGATCATTAGCTGTCCGTCTGGAAAAATGTCCGGCTAGAAACTCAACGAAAATATCCGGTCCTAGACCGGATTAGATACGGTGTCCTGTATGTGTTTGACCAAGAAAAAACTCGAAGGGAAATGACAAGACTCTAGACACCCTGTGGAAGCTGTAGGTACTGCAACCTCAGTCAATTAATTGTGGTTCACGTTTATCAATGGGTTCAAGTAGCGCATGGATATATTTTCCCCATTTTCAGTGATCAGTTTTTCCTGTGCTTTCGATGTAAATGCCGTTCTGGTAAAGCCACAGCAGTGATTTAACCAGTTTTTTAAACGTCTGAGTGTTTTCTATCCACACAGACTAAGCAAATGCATATACTATATTCCTGGCATGAGTAGCAGGGCGCTGAAATGTTGCGCGATTTTTAACAGAATGTTCAAAAAAGTAGAGGGTCGACTGAAGAGGTTAAGTAATTATCTTTTTGTTTTCTCATGATTTGTTTGGGTCTAATTGTGCTGTTGTCCTGGGGCTCTGTAGGGTGTGTGTGTGTTTGTGAACAGAGCCCCAGGACCAGCTTGCTTAGGGGACTCTTCTCCAGGTTCATCTCTCTGTAGGTGATGGCTTTGTTATGGAAGGTTTGTGAATCGCTTCCTTTTAGGTGGTTGTAGAATTTAACGGCTCTTTTCTGGATTTTGATAATTAGTGGGTATCGGCCTAATTCTGCTCTGCATGCATTATTTGGTGTTTTACGTTGTACACGGAGGATATTTTTGCAGAATTCTGCGTGCAGAGTCTCAATTTGGTGTTTGTCCCATTTTGTGAAGTCTTGGTTGGTGAGCGGACCCCAGACCTCACAACCATAAAGGGCAATGGGCTCTATGACTGATTCAAGTATTTTTAGCCAAATCCTAATTGGTATGTTGAAATTTATGTTTCTTTTGATGGCATAGAATGTCCTTCTTGCCTTGTCTCTCAGATCGTTCACAGCTTTGTGGAAGTTACCTGTGGCGCTGATGTTTAGGCCAAGGTATGTATAGTTTTTTGTGTGCTCTAGGGCAACAGTGTCTAGATGGAATTTGTATTTGTGGTCCTGGTGACTGGACCTTTTTTGGAACACCATTATTTTGGTCTTACTGAGATTTACTGTCAGGGCCCAGGTCTGACAGAATCTGTGCATAAGATCTAGGTGCTGCTGTAGGCCCTCCTTGGTTGGTGACAGAAGCACCAGATCATCAGCAAACAGCAGACATTTGACTTCGGATTCTAGCAGGGGGAGGCCGGGTGCTGCAGACTTTTCTAGTGCCCGCGCCAATTCGTTGATATATATGTTGAAGAGGGTGGGGCTTAAGCTGCATCCCTGTCTAACCCTTTTTCTCTCTCTCTCTCTGTCTCTCTGTCTCTCTCTCTCTCTCTCTCTCTCTCTCTCTGTCTCTCTCTCTGTCTCTCTCTCTCTCTGTCGCTGTCTCTGTCTCTCTCTCTCTCTGTCTCTCTCTCTCTCTCTCTCAGTCTCTCTCTCTTTCTCTCTCTCTCTCTCTCTCTCTCTCTCTCTCAGTCTCTCTCTCTTTCTCTCTCTCTCTCTCTCTCTCTCTCTACTCTCATTAGCTCTCTCTCTCTCTCTCTCTCTCTCTCTCTCTCTCTCTCTCTCTCTCTCTCTCTCTCTCATGTCAATTCAATTCCATTGTAAGGGCTTTATTGGCATGGGAAACATATGTTAACATTGCCAAAGCAAGTGAAGTAGATAATATACAAAAGGGAAATAAAAATGAACAGTAAACATTACACTCACAGAAGTTCCATAAGAATAAAGACATTACAAATGTAATATTAGGTATATATACAGTGTTGTAACGATGTGCAAAAAATTAAAGTACAAAAGGGAAAATAAATAAGCATAAATATGGGTTGTATTTACAATGGTTGCCCTTTTCTTGTGGCAACAGGTCACAAATCTTCCTGCTGTGATGTCACACTGTGGCATTTCACCCAGTAGATATGGGAGTTTATCAAAATTGGGTTTGTTTTCAAATACTTTGTGGGTCTGTGTAATCTGAGGGAAATATGACATACATTGGACAGGAGGATAGGAAGTGCAGCTCAGTTTCCACCTCATTTTGTGGGCAGTGTGCAAGTGTGCACATAGCCTGTCTTCTCTTGAGAGCCGTGTCTGCCTACGGCGGCCTTTCTCAATAGCAAGGCTATGCTCACTGAGTCTGTACATAGTCTGTATGTGGCCAAAGTGTTCCTTAAATTTTGGTCATTTACTGTGGTCAGGTATTCTGCCACTATGTACTCTCTGTTTAGGGCCAAATAGCTTTCTAATTTGCTTTTTAGGTACTTTTTTGGTGTAAATTCTTTCCAATGTGTCAAGTAATTATATTTTTTGCTTTTTTTGTTGCTATCTCATGATTTGGTTGGGTCTAATTGTGCTGTTGTCCTGGGGCTCTGTGGGGTGTGTTTGTGTTTGTGAACAGAGCCCCAGGACCAGCTTGTTTAGGGGACTCTTCTCCAGGTTCATCTCTCTGTAGGTGATGGCTCTGTGGGGTGTGTTTGTGAACAGAGCCCCAGGACCAGCTTGCTTAGGGGACTCTTCTCCATGTTCATCTCTCTGTAGGTGTTGGCTTTGTTATGGAAAGTTTGGGACTCGCTTCCTTTTAGGTGGTTGTTGAAATTAACTGCTCTTTTCTGGATTTTGATCATTAGCGGTTATCGGTCTAATTCTGCTCTGCATGGATTATTTGGTGTTTTATGTTGTACACAGAGGATATTCTTGCAGAATTATGCGTGCAGAGTCTCAATTTGGTGTTTGTACCATGTGTTTGTACCATGTTGTGAATTGTTGGTTGGTTGGACCCCAGACCTCACAACCATAAAGGGCTCTATAACCGATTCAAGTGATGACTCCTTGCTGTCCCCAGTCCACCTGGCCGTGCTGCTGCTCCAATTTCAACTGTTCTGCCTGCGGCTATGGAATCCTGACCTGTTCACCAGACGTGCTACCTGTCCCAGACTTATTATTTGACCATGCTGGTCATTTATGAACATTTGAACATCTTGGCCATGTTCTGTTATAATCTCCACCCGGCACAGCCAGAAGAGGACTGGCCACCCCACATAGCCTGGTTCCTCTCTAGGTTTCTTCCTAGGTTTTGACCTTTCTAGGGAGTTTTTCCTAGCCAACATGCTTCTACACCTGCATTGCTTGCTGTTTGGGGTTTTAGGCTAGGTTTCTGTACAGCACTTTGAGGTATCAGCTGATGTACGAAGGGCTAAATAAATACATTTGATTTGATTTGAAGTAACTTTTGCCAGATCCTAATTGGTATGTTGAATTTGATGTTCCTCTTGATGGCATAGAATGCCCTTCTTGCCTTGTCTCTCAGATCGTTCACAGCTTCACTGTGGAAGTTACCTGTGGCGCTGTGATGTTTTTTGGAACACCATTATTTTGGTCTTACTGAGATATACTGTCAGGGCCCAGGTCTGACAGAATCTGTGCTGAAGATCTTAGGTGTTGTGTCATTTTTTTGTGTGCTCAAACATTCAACCTCCAGCTGCACACTCTCAAAAAATGTCTCACCCTGTTTACGGTCCGTATGTGAACAACTCTCTGATTTTACTCTGTTGTTCAGCCATTGTTATTTACTCATTGTAAGCACACACACGCACACTATGCAATACATTTATTAAACATAAGAATGAGTGTGAGGTTTTGTAACAGCCCGGCTCGTGGGAAGTTAACCTTTTACAGGACCAAGGCACAAATAATAATATAATAATCATGAATGATGCTCTTTATTTAGCCATCTTACAATGTGGAGACTATATACAGGGTATTACGGTACAGAGTCAATGTGGAGGCTATATACGGGGTGTTACGGTACAGAGTGAATGCCAAATTGTGTCTAAAGCTTTTTTGAAATGAACAAAGCATGAGAAGACTGCCTTGGTTTTGTTTTGTTTGTTTGTCAATTAGGGTGTGCAGGGTGAATACGTGGTCTGTAGTACGATAATTTGGTAAAAAGCCAATTTGACATTTGGTCAGTACATTGTTTTCGCTGAGTCTGTACAAGTCTGCTGTTAATGATAATGCAGAGGAGGTAGCACACAGGAGGACATTTTCCTCCGTTGAGATAATTTCCTCATTAATTTCTAGACAGATGTCAAATGTTCCTGTTTTGACCAATTTAATAGAGTGGGTTAGGTCTGCTCTATACCAAATCTATACCAAATTAGCATACCCCCTGAGTCCCTTCCCTGTTTCACACCTGGTAGTGTGGTGGATGGGACTACCTGCTCTCTGTAACCTAGAGGACCAGTGGGTCCGTCTCCTCTATACCATATTTCTTTTAGGATGACAATGTCTGTATTTCTGATTTCTTTGATGAAGTCCAGGCACGTGAACTCAGACCTTGTATATTCCAGGATGATATTGTACATTTTTCCAGTGTTGTTGTTTTTTGGCCCCGGACAGTCAGTGTGAGCAGAGCATGTTTATAATCTGATTACATACCTTTTAGGTTGCAGAGCTTGGACGGGTGTAATAGTGGGGGTCTGTTGCTCTGCTCTATCTCTCTCAGAAGACATCTTAGGTTGAATACATTACCTCTCTCTCTCAGCAGACATCTCAGGTTGAATACATTACCTCTCTCTCTCAGCAGACATCTCAGGTTGAATACATTACCTCTCTCTCTCAGCAGACATCTCAGGTTGAATACATTACCTCTCTCTCAGCAGACATCTCAGGTTGAATACATTACCTCTCTCTCTCAGCAGACATCTCAGGTTGAATACATTACCTCTCTCTCAGCAGACATCTCAGGTTGAATACATTACCTCTCACTCTCAGCAGACATCTCAGGTTGAATACATTACCCCTCTCTCTCAGCAGACATCTCAGGTTGAATACATTACCTCTCTCTCAGCAGACATCTCAGGTTGAATACATTACCTCTCTCTCTCAGCAGACATCTCAGGTTGAATACATTACCTCTCTCTCAGCAGACATCTCAGGTTGAATACATTACCTCTCTCTCTCAGCAGACATCTCAGGTTGAATACATTACCTCTCACTCTCAGCAGACATCTCAGGTTGAATACATTACCCCTCTCTCTCAGCAGACATCTCAGGTTGAATACATTACCTCTCTCTCAGCAGACATCTCAGGTTGAATACATTACCTCTCTCTCTCAGCAGACATCTCAGGTTGAATACATTACCTCTCTCTCAGCAGACATCTCAGGTTGAATACATTACCTCTCTCTCTCAGCAGACATCTCAGGTTGAATACATTACCTCTCACTCTCAGCAGACATCTCAGGTTGAATACATTACCCCTCTCTCTCAGCAGACATCTCAGGTTGAATACATTACCTCTCTCTCAGCAGACATCTCAGGTTGAATACATTACCTCTCTCTCTCGGCAGACATATCAGGTTGAATACATTACCTCTCTCTCTCAGCAGACATCTCAGGTTGAATACATTACCTCTCTCTCAGCAGACATCTCAGGTTGAATACATTACCTCTCTCTCAGCAGACATCTCAGGTTGAATACATTACCTCTCTCTCTCAGCAGACATCTCAGGTTGAATACATTACCTCTCACTCTCAGCAGACATCTCAGGTTGAATACATTACCTCTATCTCTCAGCAGACATGTCAGGTTGAATACATTACCTCTCTCTCTCAGCAGACATCTCAGGTTCAATACATTACCTCTCTCTCCCAGCAGACATCTTAGGTTGAATACATTACCTCTCTCTCAGCAGACATCTCAGGTTGAATACATTACCTCTCTCTCTCAGCAGACATCTCAGGTTGAATACATTACCTCTCTGGTCTCAGATCCCTCATTAACTCTCTCTCTCTCTCTCTCTCTCCCCCTCTCTCCCTCTCTCTCTCTCTCTCTCTCCCCCTCTCTCTCTCTCTCTCTCTGTCTCTCTCTCCGCCTCTCTCCCTCTCTCTCTCTCTCTCTCTCCGCCTCTCTCCCTCTCTCTCTCTCTCTCTCCCTCCCCTCTCTCTCTCTCTCTCTCTCTCTCCCTCTCTCTCCCCCTCTCTCTCTCTCTCTCCCCCTCTCTCTCTCTCTCTCTCCCTCCTCTTTTCTCTTTCTGTATTTATGCTAATGAGATTAATAATAGAGTGCTGTCATATCCTAGAAACCCCTTCCAGCTGTCAATCAAACCTTTAATGGTGTCAACATAGGAAGTAGACACAGGAACGAGGGGAGTGAAGACTGGGTCACTTCACATGTCTCTAGACATGGTCCTGGGAGAAAGTCTTCAGGACTCAGGTCAACACGCATCTACGACATCATTTAAAAAAATACCTAATATTTCACCTTTATTTAACCAGGTAGGCCAGTTGAGAACAAGTTCTCATTTGCAACTGTGACCTTCCCAAGATAAAGCAAAGCAGTTCGACACATACAACAACATAGAGTTACACATGGAATAAACAATTAACAAGTCAATAACACAGTAGAAAAAAAAGAGAAAAAAAGAGAGTCTATATACATTGTGTGCAAAATGCATGAGGAGGTAGATTAACACTGGATTGATAAATGATCAGATGGTCATGTACAGGTAGAGATATTGGTGTGCAAAAGAGCAGAAAAGTAAATAAATAAAAACAGTATGGAGATGAGGTAGGTAAAAATGGGTGGGCTATTTACCGATAGACTATGTACAGCTGCAGCGATCGGTTAGCTGCTCAGATAGCAGATGTTTGAAGTTGGTGAGGGAGATAAAAGTCTCCAACTTCAGCGATTTTTGCAATTCGTTCCAGTCACTGGCAGCAGAGAACTGGAACGAAAGGTGGCCAAATGAGGTGTTAGCTTTAGGGATGATCAGTGAGATACACCTGCTGGAGCGCGTGCTACGGGTTGGTGTTGCCATCGTGACCAGTGAATTGAGATAAGGCGGAGCTTTACCTAGCGTGGACTTGTAGATGACCTGGAGCCAGTGGGTCTGACGACGAATATGTAGCGAGGGCCAGCCGACTAGAGCATACAGGTCGCAGTGGTGGGTGGTATAAGGTGCTTTAGTAACAAAACGGATGGCACTGTGATAAACTGCATCCAATTTGCTGAGTAGAGTATTGGAAGCTATTTTGTAGATGACATCGTCAATGTCGAGGATCGGTAGGGTAGTCAGTTTTACGAGGGTAAATTTGGCGGCGTGAGTGAAGGAGGCTTTGGAGGCTTTGTTGCGAAATAAAAAGCCGTTTGTAGATTTGATTTTGGAATGGAGATGCTTAATATGAGTCTGGAAGGAGAGTTTACAGTCTAACCAGACACCTAGGTATTTGTACTTGTCCACATATTCTAAGTCAGAAACGTCCAGAGTAGTGATGCTGGACAGGCGGGCAGGTGCAGGCAGCGATTTAGTTTTACTTATATTTAAGAGCAGTTGCAGGCCACGGAAGGAGAGTTGTATGGCATTGAAGCTCGTCTGGAGGTTAGTTAATTAACACAGTGTCCAAAGAAGGGCCAGAAGTATACAGAATGGTGTCATCTGCGTAGAGGTGGATCAGAGAATCACCAGCAGCAAGAGCAACATCATTGATGTATACAGATAAGAGAGTCGGCCCGAGAATTGAACCCTGTGGCACCCCCATAGAGCCTGCCAGAGGTCCGGACAACAGGGCCTCCGATTTGACACACTGAACTCTGTCTGAGAAGTAGTTGGTGAACCAGGCGAGGCAGTCATTTGAGAAACCAAGGCTGTTGAGTCTGCCGATAAGAATGCGGTGATTGGCAGAGTCGAAAGCCTTGGCCAGGTCGATGAATACATCCACACAGTAATGTCTCTTATCGATGGCGGATATGATATCGTTTAGGACCTTGAGCGTGGCTGAGGTGCACCCGTGACCAGCTCTGAAACCAGATTGCAGAGAGAAGGTACGGTGGGATTCGAAATGGTCAGTGATCTGTTTGCTAACTTGGCTTTTGAAGACCTTTATAAAGGCAGGGTAGGTCAGATATAGGTCTGTAACAGTTGGGGTCTAGAGTGTCTCCCCCTTTCGAAGAGGGGGATTACCGTGGCAGCTTTCCATTCTTTGGGGATCTCAAACGATATGAACGAGAGGTTGAACAGGCTGGTAATAGGGGTTGCAACAATTGCAGTGGATAATTTTAGAAAGAAAGGGTTCAGATTGTCTAGCCCAGCTAATATGTAGGGGTCCAGATTTTTCAGCTTGTTCAGAACATCAGCTATAAGGATTTGGGTGAAGGAGAAATGGGGAAGCCTTGGGCGAGTTGCTGTGGGGGGTGCAGGGCTGTTGACCTGGGGTAGAGGTAGCCAGGTGGAAAGCATGGCCAGCCGTAGAAAAATGCTTCTTGAAATTCTCAATTATCATGGATTTATCGGTGGTGACAGAGTTTCCTGCACACCCTAATTGACTAACTGACAGTTAGGAAAGCAAATTGGTTCCTAACTTCCTGAAAAGTTGCGGGGGTTGTTTGATACCAGTACAGGATGTTTTTGTGCTGGTCAAGGGCAGACAGGTCTGGAGTGAACCAAGGACCATCTATTCCTGGTTCAAACATATTTGAATTATTTTCTTATTTAAGATGGTGAGAAGCGTGAGTTTTTTTAACGTGATGTTAGAATGTTCTCTCCATTCCAGAATGTGAAATCAGTACATTTTATCCGCGCTGCCCTCAAACTAAAGCACGCAGCCTGTTTATATCCTTATAGGGTTTTAACTTCATTTCAAATTATTTTCAAACAAGTTTTTATTTTCTAAAAACAGTTTGAATTTAGGTGTGTTACGCCTCCTCATTCATTCACATAAAAATAGTCATTTTTATTTGCGGATAATTACATTTTTGGGACATTTCTGACACGGACAAAATTCCCAAGCACTACCCAATTGTTTGTGCAGTTCACGTCTGCAGACATTTGCTCATCTCCGTCAGAACAGGATCTGCACACGTGTTCACATTTTCTATTCCACATTTCTATTGTAGCGTACTGTATGTATGGAGCATAATATATTTGTGTATATTCTTTATCACCGCGGACACGTGAGGTAACGTTACTCATTTTATAACCTTTATGGTGTTATAGTCAATCGTGCTTACGTAGCCACATTCTTCTATTACCTCTGTAAAACAATGCTAAATGCGTCAGAGAAGTATTATCTTGTGTTGCATTTTTGAAGCTACCATGGCCTTATGACTCTCAAGTGGTGCAGCGGTCAAAGGCACAGCACATCAGTACTAGAGGGTCACTACAGACTCCCTGGTTCAAATCCAGGCTGCGTTTCCATCAAAGTAAGTGCCTTATTTATGCCGTTTCTGCTGTAGCTGTAGATCATAATATATTCCTTATAACTGCGGACACGTGAGGTAACGTTACACATGTTATAACCTTTATGGTGTTATTGTCAATCATGCTTACCTAGCTACATTATTCTATTAGCTCTGTAAAACGATGCTAGTTGCGTCAGAAAACTATTAGCTTGTGTTGTATTTTGAAGCTACCCTGGCCTTATGACTCCCAAGTGGCGCAATGGCACTACAGACACCCTGGTTCAAATCCAGGCTGTATCACAACTGGCTGTGATTGGGCGTCCCATATTGCAGCGCACAATTGGCCCAGCGTTGTCCGAGTTTGGCCGGTGTAGGCCATCATTGTAAATACTAATTTGTTCTTAAATTACTTGCCTAGTTAAATAAATAAAAGATATGACCATGGTTTGTTTATTTGGTCTATTCAGCATAGCTCTGTTCTGCCCTGCCTTGCCCCCTTGTGGAGCTCAAAAGTTAATTTCTTACTGTTATAACTCAAATCTGTGATTTTGTCAATGCAATAAACTATTTTTTTTATAGCAGTGTTTATTATGTTACTTCTTTGTAGTATTGTTTTATTGCTATATCCT
This sequence comes from Oncorhynchus nerka, assembly GCF_034236695.1. Taxonomy (NCBI): domain Eukaryota; kingdom Metazoa; phylum Chordata; class Actinopteri; order Salmoniformes; family Salmonidae; genus Oncorhynchus; species Oncorhynchus nerka. The sequence continues at coordinate 98,221,702 of NC_088399.1, read as the reverse complement.
TATATTGTATTCTAATGAATAATTCCTCTTTATTCTGTACTTTCAGAAACCAGAAACATTATTTGTCAATATCATAACTGGAGCTGGACATCTTTGAGCTGAAGAATGAGGACAGCTTTTGTATGCTAACGTACACTCCTTAACAGTTGTACTGGATGAAAACACAGCAAGAAAACACATATGCCAATATGTAATATTAATCTATTTTATTGCAGTACTGGTAGTTGGTTCAACAACTTGTTTTACTAGAGGACAAAAACTGAATATGCATAACCCATATTTAATATCCATGCAGTGACTGAACAACAACTGCATTTCCACCCCCATCTCTAAGGCATAGTATCATGGCTGCAACAACACTGAAATAGTGGAGGTTACGTGGTTGACTGCCGGCACACGTACTTGTATCAATAAATCACTATCAGAAAATGTTTTGTGTGGTAATTATTTGTGTATTTACGATTTTATTCACATGTTTTCAATTCTAGGTGACAAATCATGCATTCTCGATTCTTGCACAGATTGTAATGGGCACATATTATGTGTGTAAAATACCTTTTTGAAGGTTGTACTGATTATGATGAGCTAAGCTAATTCCAGCTGTGTATCCATGTTTGTTGACATACAATGCATTCTGGGATTCACGTCTGTTTCTATAACAAAATGAGGTGAGTAAGAGAATTTTTTGAGGACTTCCGAAATTCATGGTGGGATGTGAACATAGATGACACACCCTTCAACATGCATATACAAACAGACCAAACTCATCCTCCTTATTACGGTTTCTTCTGGGAATGTCGGATTACTTTCGATTTCTATAAAGTGTTTTACCTAGTTATTTGATCAATGGTGAGCTCACTCACCCGTGATGTGATTAATTATATACAGTAATTGCTATTAGCTAATTCATATTGTAGTTTACAGCGAGAGTTAGAAAATATGACTGCTTGTGTTGGGTCAATCTTTCTAGGACAAATGTAGCCTACATTTTTCCGGTTAGGATGATTGTGTTATGAACTGTGAATATCTGAACAATGCTCCAAAAATAAACTGCTGACATTCTGGACATAACTTTGTAAGGACTGTTTTGTGTAAATAGTTTCTTTGGCCAGCTCAAACGGATTGTTGCGTCATTCGAAACTGCCGTTCTAAAGGAACATTCTAAACGAGATGTTAGGAACAACGGGTGTGCTACGCTATCAGGGACCACTGTAGAACGATCACACCCTCGTGTGAAAGGGTTAAGATGGCGAGGAATAACTCTTCTGACGGAATGAGGTCAATATCCTTTCCAGGTCTAGAGAGAGTGTTTTAGGGAGCGTTTGACAGGGATGAGGGGTGGTCGTTTGACTGCAGACGGATGCAGGCAATGAGGCAGTGGTCATTTTGACATCCTGGTTGAGGTTATTGCTGCCGAAGGAGGGTCAACCTGTTATTAAATCCAAGGGTTCACGGTGTGTTCAATAAAGACATGAAAGCGTATAATTGTTTGTGTGTTATTAGTTTAAACAGACCGTGTCTATTGTTGTGACCTAGATGAAGATCAGATCCAATTGTATGACCTATTTATGCAGAATTCCAGTTAATTCACGTACTTTTTATTCCCACTAAAAATGTTTAACAATTTGCAAATAGTTGTTGTTCGACTAGTAAGGGAAGATAAGAAAGCAGATCGATATTTGTTGCCAAAAGTATCGTCGAACATCTTCCCAAATCATGGGCATCAATATGGAGTTGGTACCCTTTTGCTGCTATAACAGCCTCCACTCTTCTGGGAAGGCTTTCCACTAGATGCTATAACAGCCTCCACTCTTCTAGGAAGGCTTTGCACTAGATGTTGGAACATTGCTGCTATAACAGCCTCCACTCTTCTAGGAAGGCTTTCCACTAGATGTTGGAACATTGCTGCTATAACAGCCTCCACTCTTCTGGGAAGGCTTTCCACTTGATGTTGGAACATTGCTGCTATAACAGCCTCAACTCTTCTGGGAATGCTTTCCACTAGATGTTGGAACATTGCTGCTATAACAGCCTCCACTCTTCTGGGAAGGCTTTCCACTAGATGCTATAACAGCCTCCACTCTTCTGGGAAGGCTTTCCACTAGATGTAGGAACAATGCTGCTATAACAGCCTCCACTCTTCTGGGAAGGCTTTCCCCTAGATGTTGGAACATTACTGCTATAACAGCCTCCACTCTTCTAGGAAGCCTTTCCACTAGATGCTATAACAGCCTCCACTCTTCTGGGAAGGCTTTCCACTAGATGTAGGAACATTGCTGCTATAACAGCCTCCATTCTTCTAGGAAGGCTTTCCACTAGATGTTGGAACATTGCTGCTATAACAGCCTCCACTCTTCTAGGAAGCCTTTCCACTAGATGCTATAACAGCCTCCACTCTTCTGGGAAGGATTTCCACTAGATGTAGGAACATTGCTGCTATAACAGCCTCCACTCTTCTGGGAAGGCTTTCCACTAGATGTTGGAACATTGCTGCTATAACAGCCTCCATTCTTCTAGGAAGGCTTTCCACTAGATGTTGAAACATTGCTGCTATAACAGCCTCCACTCTTCTGGGAAGGCTTTTCACTAGATGTTGGAACATTGCTGCTATAACAGCCTCCACTCTTGGAACATTGCTGTCGGGGACTTGCTTCCATTCAGCCACAAGAGCATTAGTGAGGTCGGGCACTGATTTTGGACAATTAGGCTCGCAGTCGGCATTCTAATTCATCCAAAAGGTGTTAGATGGGGTTGAGGTCAGGGCTCTGTGCAGTCCAGTCAAGTTCTTCCGATCTCAACAAACCGTTTCTGTATGGACCTGACTTTGTGCACGGGGGGTATTGTCATGCTGAAACAGGAAAGGGCCTCCCCCAAACTGTTGCCTCAAAGGTGGAAGCACAGAATTGTCTAAAATGTAATTGTTTTAAGAGAGAGAGAGAGGTCCGAGAGAGAGAGAGAGAGAGAGAGAGAGCTGTAGTGTTAAGATTTCCCTTCACTGGAACTAAGGGGTCTAGCCTGAACCATGAAAAAAAGCCCCAGACCATTATTCCTTCTCCACCAAACTTTACAGTTGGCACTATGCATTCGGGCAGGTAGCGTTCTCCTAGCATCCGCCGAACCATCTCCAGAACATGAAGCTCCCAACGTATAGTTCTTATTTTTTCAGTTATTTCTTGTGGTCTGCCGGCTGAGCCGTTGTTGCTCCTAGACATTTCCAGATTCACAATAACAGTACTTACAGTTGACCGGTGCAGCTCTAGCAGGGCAGACATTTGACGAACTGACTTGATGGAAAGGTGCCATGTTGAAAGTCACTGAGCTCTACAGTAAGGGCCATTTTACTGCCAGTGTTTGTCTATGGAGATTGCATGGTTGTGTGCTCGATTTTATCAGCAATGGGTGTGGCTGAAATAGCCGACTCCACTAAATTGAAGGGGTGTCCACATACTTTTGTATATGTGGTGTATTTACAATATTGTTTGTGTCTCCACTGTTTTCATGGCGACAGGTCACAAATCTCTAACAGATATGGAAGTTTATCAATGTTTGATTTATTATCAAATAATTTGTGGATCTGAGGGAAATATGTCTCTCTAATATGGTCATACATTGGGCAGGAGGTTAGGAAGTGTAGCTCAGTTTCCACCTCATTTTGTGGGCAGTGAGCACATAGCCTGTCTTCTCTTGAGAGCCATGTTTGCCTTTGGCGTCCTTTCTCAATAGCAAGGCTATGCTCACTGAGTCTGTACAAAGCCAAAGTTTTCCTTTAGTTTGGGTCAGTTACAGTGGTCAGGTATTCTGCCACTGTGTACTCTCTGTTTAGGGCCAAATAGCATTCTAGTTTGTAAAAATAAAAATAAAAATTGGAAAGTTTTTGTAAATTCTTTCCAGTGTGTCAAATAGTTATCTTTTAGTTCTCTCATGCTTTTTTGGGGTCTAATTGTGTTGCTGTCCTGGGGCTCTGTGGGGTGTGTTTTTGTTTGTGAACAAAGCCCCAGGACCAGCTTGCTTAGGGGACTCTTCTCCAGGTTCATCTCTCTGTAGGTGATGGCTTTGTTAAAGAAGGTTTCCCTTTATGTAGGGCTTTGTGGTGGAATGTATGGGCATCGCTTGCTTTTAGGTAGTCTACAGTTCTACTGCCAAGAGATGAGCTATAGGTGTACCTACCGTAGGAGTCCTCTTGAAGCCTAGCATTGACTATGTACATACCCAGGATGTAACAGAGCTACAGGTGTACCTACCGTAGGAGTCCTCTTGAAGCCTAGCATTGACTATGTACATACCCAGTTGTCAACAGAGAAACAGGTGTACCTACCGTAGGAGTCCTCTTGAAGCCTAGCATTGACTATGTACTGTACATACCCAGTTGTCAACAGAGATACAGGTGTACCTACCGTAGGAGTCCTCTTGAAGCCTAGCATTGACTATGTACTGTACATACCCAGTTGTCAACAGAGATACAGGAGTTGTGACTTGTTTTTGTTGGTTGTTTTGTCATAGTTGTCTCTAGGGGGGCAATTGGGGGAGGGAATGCTGTCACCTCCAGATAGGTGTTTGTCCCCCTGTGTGCTGAGAGTGTCAGGTTCTTGTCCAGACCTGGCATTTAGGTCTCCACAGACTAGTACATGTGGAAATGATTGATATTCCCCTCTAGGATGGAGAACTGTTATCGTTAAAGGATGGGGATTCTAGTGAGGGGATATAGGGGATTCTAGTGGGGGGATATAGGGGATTCTAGTGAGGGGATATAGGGGATTCTAGTGGGGGATATAGGGGATTCTAGTGGGGGATATAGGGGATTCTAGTGGGGGATATAGGGGATTCTAGTGGGGGATATAGGGATTCTAGTGGGGGGGGGATTCTATGGGGGATATAGGGGATTCTGTGGGGGATATAGGGATTCTAGTGGGGGGATATAGGGATTCTAGTGGGGGGATATAGGGGATTCTAATGGGGGATATAGGGGATTCTAGTGGGGGGATATAGGGATTCTAGTGGGGGATATAGGGGATTCTAATGGGGGATATAGGGGATTCTAGTGGGGGATATAGGGGATTCTAGTGGGGGGATATAGGGGATTCTAGTGGGGGGATATAGGGGATTCCTCTATAACACACACCTGGTAGTGTGGTGGATGGGACTACCAGCTCTCTGTAACCTAGAGGACAACCAGTGAGTCCATCTCCTCTATACCACCCACCTGGTAGTTTGGTGGATGGGACTACCAGCTCTCTGTAACCTAGAGGGCAACCAGTGGGTCCGTCTCCTCTATACCACCCACCTGGTAGTGTGGTGGATGGGACTACCAGCTCTCTGTAACCTAGAGGGCAACCAGTGGGTCCGTCTCCTCTATACCACACACCTGGTAGTGTGGTGGATGGGACTACCAGCTCTCTGTAACCTAGAGGGCAACCAGTGGGTCCATCTCCTCTATACCACACACCTGGTAGTGTGGTGGATGGGTCTACCAGCTC
>NC_088399.1:98181228-98211228 GCF_034236695.1 Oncorhynchus nerka | reverse complement strand
TGCTGGTTCCCTCCAGCCAACATCAGTGTGGTACAGCAGTCTCTGCACCGCCTTTAGTCGGAAAGCAGCCATCCTGCTCTCCAGTTCCACCAGGCCCTGTCCTCCTTCGTGGACGGTCATGTACAAAACTGCTGCCTTCAGCCAGTGATGTCCCGACCAAAAGAAGTCCACCAGCTTGCGTTGCAGGTCTGCAAGCAGACCGGCGGGGGGGTTGAGGACAGCCAGTTTATGCCACAAGGAAGATGCCACCAGGTTGTTGATTATCAGCACCCTCCCTCTATATGACACTTGGGACAGGAGCCACCTCCACCTGGCCAGTCTTGACACCACTGCCTGTGACAGCCCCTCCCAGTTCTTGCTGACCCACCTCTCCGAGCCCAGGTACACCACCAACACTTTAAGCCCTTCACAACCCCACTGCAAACCCCTGGAAGCAGAGGAGGAGCCCTATCCCCCATGCCCCACATAACAGAGCTTTGCTCTTTCCCCAGTTTACCTTAGCTGATGAAGCTCCCTCGTACACCTTCAGACTGGTCTCTAGTTCCTGCATATCTTGCCCATCCCTGACCATCACAGAAACATCATCTGCATATGCTGAGACTGCTATTCCTGTCACCACATCCATGCCTGTCCAGCACACTCCCGCAGTCTCCTGCGTAGCAGTCCTAAAAAGGCTCAATGGCTAGTGTGTACAGCTGCCCAGATAGAGGGCATCCTTGTCTAATCCCCGTCTCACCCAGACTGGCCTACTGAGCCCCCTCCCACCTTAACCATACATGACGCCCCAGCATACAACAGCTTCACACAGGTCACAAAACTCTTCCCAAACCCAAACACAGACATCACATTAAACAGATACTCATGATCCACTCTATCAAAAGCCTTCTCTTGATCTAAAGAGACCAGTCCAAAGTTCACATTAGAACCTCTCGACAAGTCCAACATGTCCCTAATCAAGAACAAGTTGTCCGTGATTGAGCGTCCCGGTACACAATATGTCTGGTCCTTGTGTATTATAGAGTCCAGATGGGACTTCAGTCTGTTAGAGAGGACCTTGGCAAAAATCTTGTAGTCCGCACAGATTAATGCCACAGGCCTCCAGTTCTTAAGTTCACACAAGTCCCCTTTTTTGGGCAGGAGAGTCAGAGCCGCCCGACGGCAGCTCATCGGCAACTCTCCTACCCCGACGCATTCACGCAACACGCAAAAGAAATCCTGTCCAATTGTTCCCCAGAATTTTTTGTAAAATTCCACTGGAAGTCCATCGACCCCGGGTGCACGACCGGGGACATCTGGGTTACTGCCTCTGCCAGTTCATGTGACAACAGAGGAATGTCCATTTCATCCCTCTGTGCCCGAGAGAGCTTAGGGAGTCCTGCGAACAAGACCTGAGCACACATAGGATCACACATTTCTGCCCTATACAATTCAGTATAAAACTCCACAGTCCGCTCCCGCATCTCCCCCACCACAGAGGTCACCCGCCCATCAGACAGCCGTAGACAATGCATACCCTTGGCTTCACTGCTCTGTCTTTCCAAACCAAAGAAGAAGGAGCTGGGAGCATCCATCTCCTTGAGCATGGAGAACCTAGCTCTTACAAGTGCTCCCTTTGCTTTAACCTGGAAAAAACTGCCCAGGTCCCTACGTAATTCGGCTAAGTTAGCCTGGAGGCCTACATTGCCTTGCCCCACCATCTCTACCTCCATCTCACTAATACACCGCTCTAGTTCCCCCAATACTCTCCTAGCCTCTGAGGATGAGAGAGCTGTGTACTGTTGACAGAAAAGCAGAATTTGCACTTTCCCCACATCCCACCATTGACTCAGAGACTCATACTCCTCTCTTCGCTGCCCCATCTTTCCCAAAAGTCTGGAAACCTGAGCAAAAGGTGGCATCTTGTAAGAGCTTTACATTGAACTTCCAATAAGATGCCTGCCGGGGCCCTGGTGAAATAGACAGCCGAGCCATGGTTATGTGGTGATCCGAAAAACCCCACTGGGAGAATGGTAGCACCCAGCAGCCTATTGCTCTGATTCCTGGACATGTAAAAACGATCAAGTCGAGCTGCACTCACCCTAGCCCCAAAACCTTCACCCACGTATACTGTCTTATGTTTGGATGTTTAGTTCTCCAAACATCCACTAGGTCAAACTGATTAAAGATGTCCCTTAACACTCCCACTGACACTGAATGAGGCTCTTCCCCATTTCTGTCTTTTGTAAAATCCATTGTACAGTTCCAGTCACCTCCGATCACCAGCGTCTCCTCAGGCGCTACTTGTGAGAGTTCCTGTCTAAGACTCCCAAATAGAACCCCTCTTTCTCTCCCTGTGTTAGGCGCATACACATTTATAAAGACAAAAACCATGTTGTTAATTTCTGCTTTAACAACAAGCAACCTACCCCTACACACCTCCTTTGAGGAGCAAATTTTTACAGCCAGACCCGGTGCAAAAAGGACTGCCACCCCTGCACTAAGATTTGTCCCATGGCTCAACACACTTGCCCCTTTCCACCAGAGCCCCCAATCAACTTCATTCACCACATCACTATGCGTCTCCTGCAGAAACAACACCTGTACTTTTTTTTTTGTTTTACATATTCACCCAACACACTCCTCTTTCCCGCATCTCTGGCGCCATTTATATTGAGCGAGCCTACCCGAAGAGTCTCCATAAGAAGTGGGAGAAAAGCCAGCAGAGAAATAGACCAATAGCAAAGCTCAAAAAGCCCCAGTGTCAGTAAGAAATTAAACATTTAAACAGTGTCTGAAGGTAAACCTTTACGCACTGTTGTGACCCACTTCCTCAACCTAAACCGTTTCCTGGGTGAGAGGACACCATGCCCCTCATTACTCATAGCATGTTGTACTGATCTTACAAACTATCTAGGATCAGGAAAAAAAGTCTCAAGATTAACTTTTTTCCCCTTAGTCTCATTCAGGAACCTTGTCAGTTCTCTCAACGTGTACTTAGACCCCTCTGGTTGACTGGCTGTCAGCTCCGGGCCAATTGAAGAGGAGTCTGAAAAAAATAACTCCTCATCCTCTTCCTGAGACTCACTTTCCTCCTCTTCTCTATCTCCCACCCTGACCACCTGCCCTTTCTCTCTGTTTAGGGCCTCACCCACAGCAACAGGCAACATTTCCATGGTACCTTTATCCACATCCTTTTTCCTTTTCCTCTTGACACCCTCCTCCTCCCCCTAATCTCTTACACTTCCCCACTATACTCTCCTCATCCACTAGAATAACCTGACTAGACGCAGTATCATCTGCACCACCCTCCATAGCATGACTAGGGCCAGCCTCAGCTACACCACCCTCCATAGCATGACTAGGGCCAGCCTCAGTTACACCACCCTCCATAGCATGACTAGGGCCAGCCTCAGCTACACCACCCTCCATAGCATGACTAGGGCCAGCCTCAGCTACACTACCCTCCATAGCATGACTAGGCCCAGCATCATCTGCACCACCCTCCATAGCATGACTAGGGCCAGCCTCAGCTACACCACCCTCCATAGCATGACTAGGGCCAGCCTCAGCTACACCACCCTCCATAGCATGACTAGGGCCAGCCTCAGCTACACTACCCTCCATAGCATGACTAGGGCCAGCCTCAGCTACACCACCCTCCATAGCATGACTAGGGCCAGCCTCAGCTACACTACCCTCCATAGCATGACTAGGGCCAGCCTCAGCTACACCACCCTCCATAGCATGACTAGGGCCAGCCTCAGCTACCACCCTCCATAGCATGACTAGGGCCAGCCTCAGCTACACCACCCTCCATAGCATGACTAGGGCCAGCCTCAGCTACACCACCCTCCATAGCATGACTAGGCCCAGCATCATCTGCACCACCCTCCATAGCATGTCTAGGCCCAGCCTCAGCTACCCCACCATCTCTAGCCTGACTAGACCCAGCCTCTGCTTCTCCACCATCTCTAGCCTGACTAGACCCAGCCTCATCTACACCACCATCTCTAGACTGACTAGGCCCAGCCTCTGCTGTCTGCATCTCCTTACCCCCTGCATTTTGACCTCGATTTCCCCACTTGCACCCTCACTCCGTCTATGGCCTTTATGTGGGCACGCAAAGCTCTTGTGCCCCAAATCCCCACATTCAAAACACCGTAGACTATCTGTGCTGGCAAAACCTGCATAGAGCCCCTCCCCATGCCTCACTTTGAAATGCACATTTAGCTGTTGCTCATTATTGTTCAGAAACATAAACACTTGCCTCCTGAACGAAACAACGTGCTTAACGGCATCTGCCTGAAAACCTGCTGACAGTACACGGAAACCGCTAGCAAACTTACCAAAACAACTCAGCTCTTTCCTAATTTGATCGTCCGTAATAAACGGAGGCAAATTTGCCACTACAACTCTTGTTGAAGGGGTAGAGAGAGGTGAAATTGACACCAACACATCCCTTACAAATATTCCGCTAGCAATTAGCCTACCGACCAAATTTGCCCTTTTCATGAACACAACCACAGCTTTGTTCATTCTAGAAGCAGAATGTATAAACTCAGCTCCTACCTGTTCACCGACCGCGAGCAGAACCTCCTCCACCTTAACTCCGTTCTCAGGAACACACCTGAATCCATGCTGTATCGACAGCGTCTCCTCCGCGCTAGGCTGAGAAGCCATTGCGCACACTACACCTTCCACCCCCCCGGAAAGTTACTCTGTCCTCTTCCACCCTAACTTTGAAAAAAAAACTTTGGATACCGCTAAAAACAAATATTGCATTAACCCTCCACCATAGAAAATAACATGTAAAGAAAAGAATCAAGAAAGTTAGTAAGTAAGTAAGAGAGAGACAGAGAGAGAGAGAGAGAGAGAGAGAGAGAGACAGAGAGGCGACTCCGGGATGCTGGCCTTCAAAGGCAGAGTTTACAAAGAAAGAGTCATATCTCAGACTGGCCAATAAAAAGAACACAGACACTGGACAGAGGAAGATTGGTAAAAAAAAGTGTTATGGACAAATCTAAGTTTGAGGTTTTCGGATTACAAAAAAATTACATTTGTGAGATGCAGAAAAAATGAAAAGATGCTGGAGGAGTGCTTGAGAGAGGGGAAGAGAAGGGGGGTAGTAGAGAGATGAGGAGAGAGTGGGGGGATAAGAGAGAGAGGAGGAGAGAGAGGGGGTAAGAGAGAAGGGCGTAGGAGATAGAGGAAAAGGGGGGTAGGGGAGAGAGGAAGAGAGAGGAAGATAGAGAAGGGGGTAGGAGAGAGGGGAAGTGATTGAGGGGGTTAGGAGAGAGAGAGAGAGGAAGTGAGAGAGGAAGAGAGACGGGGGTAGGAGAGAGAGGAATAGAGAGAGGGGAAGAGGTTGAGGAGGGTAGGAGAGAGAGAGAGTGGAAGAGAGAGGGGGAGAGGAAGAGAGATATGACAGTATCCCTACAGCGCCTGCAGACACAAAAAAAGAAGATATTGAAAAGAGAAAAGAGAGGTGAATACAGACATCTGTCAGATGTCTAACGTCTATCAAAGGGACAGACTTGATACAGACGTCTAGAGAAATATGGGAAGCAGCTGTGTACCAAATGGCACCCTATTCCTTATATAGTGCTCCCTATTCCCAATATAGTGCTCCCTATTCCCTATATAGTGCTCCCTATTCCTTATATAGTGCTCCCTATTCCCAATATAGTGCACCCTATTCTCTATATAGTGCACCCTATTCCCTATATAGTGCACCCTATTCCCTATATAGTGCACCATATTCCCTATATAGTGCTCCCTATTCCCTATATAGTGGACCCTATTCCCTATATAGTGCACCCTATTTCCTATATAGTGCACCCTATTCCCTATATAGTGGACCCTATTCCCTATATAGTGCACCCTATTCCCGATATAGTGCTCCCTATTCCCTATATAGTGCTCCCTATTCCCTATATAGTGCACCCTATTCCTTATATAGTGCTCCCTATTCCCTATATAGTGCTCCCTATTCCCTATATAGTGCACCCTATTCCCTATATAATGCTCCCTATTCCCTATATAGTGCTCCCTATTCCCTATATAGTGCACCCTATTCCCTATATAGTGCACCCTATTCCTTATATAGTGCTCCCTATTCCCTATATAGTGCTCCCTATTCCCTATATAGTGCACCCTATTCTTATATAGTGCTCCCTATTCCCTATATAGTGCTCCCTATTCCCTATATAGTGCTCCCTATTCCCTATATAGTGCTCCCTATTCCCTATATAGTGCACCCTATTCCTTATATAGTGCTCCCTATTCCCTATATAGTGCACCCTATTCCCTATATAGTGCACCCTATTCCTTATATAGTGCTCCCTATTCCCTATATAGTGCACCCTATTCCCTATATAGTGCACCCTATTCCTTATATAGTGCTCCCTATTCCCTATATAGTGCTCCCTATTCCCTATAAAGTGCACCCTATTCCCTATATAGTGCTCCCTATTCCCAATATAGTGTTCCCTATTCCCTATATAGTGCACTCTATTCCCTATATAGTGCTCCCTATTCCCAATATAGTGCACCCTATTCCTTATATAGTGCTCCCTATTCCCTATATAGTGCTCCCTATTCCCTATAAAGTGCACCCTATTCCCTATATAGTGCTCCCTATTCCCAATATAGTGTTCCCTATTCCCTATATAGTGCACTCTATTCTCTATATAGTGCACCCTATCCTACCCTCCTCAACCTCTTCCCCTCTCTTCCACTCTCTCCTACCTCTTCCCCTCTCTCTCTCTTCCTCTCTCTCTTCCTCTCTATCTTCCTCTCTATCTTCCTCTCTCTTCCTCTCTCCCCTACCCCCCTCTTCCTCTATCTCCTACCCCCTCTCTCTCTTCTTCTCTCTCCTGCCCCCTCTCTCTCTCTTCCTCTCCTATTCCCTATATAGTGCACCCTATTCCCGATATAGTGCACCCTATTCCCTATATAGTGCAGACCTTGTTGTCTAGTTGTCTACTCTGCTGAGTTTACTGATTGAAGTATTCTACTTTTGGTTGAAAGGGACTTGTTTCTATATACTGTACTCCATTGATTTAGATAAAGGTTATAGTTTTCTATTTTTTGGTTGAAGGTGACTTTTTCATCTCCCGTGGTGTAATCTGGATTGAGACCATTTGTTATGTCTGTGGTTTGTTTGCTTAGAAGAACTGAAAAACACATCAAATATCTTTAAAGTCTCTTTGGGGAGAAGGAGAAAGAAGGAGAGAGAAACCCTAAGGGATGGAGAGAAGGAGAGAGAAGGAGAGAGAAACCCTAAGGGATGGAGAGAAGGAGAGAGAAGGAGAGAGAAATCCTAAGGGATGGAGAGAAGGAGAGAGAAGGAGAGAGAAATCCTAAGGGATGGAGAGAAGGAGAGAGAAGGAGAGAGAAACCCTAAGGAATGGAGAGAAGGAGAGAGAATGAGAGAGAAACCCTAAGGGATGGAGAGAAGGAGAGAGAAGGAGAGAGAAACCCTAAGGGATGGAGAGAAGGAGAGAGAAACCCCCTAAGGGATGGAGAGAAGGAGAGAGAAACCCTACGGGATGGAGAGAAGGAGAGAGAAGGAGAGAGAAAGCCTAAGGGATGGAGAGAAGGAGAGAGAAGGAGAGAGAAACCCTAAGGGATGGAGAGAAGGAGAGAGAAGGAGAGAGAAACCCTAAGGGATGGAGAGAAGGAGAGAGAAGGAGAGAGAAACCCTAAGGGATGGAGAGAAGGAGAGAGAAACCCCCTAAAGGATGGAGAGAAGGAGAGAGAAACCCTCTAAGGGATGGAGAGAAGGAGAGAGAAACCCTAAGGGATGGAGAGAAGGAGAGAGAAACCCTAAGGGATGGAGAGAAGGAGAGAGAAACCCTAAGGGATGGAGAGAAGGAGAGAGAAGGAGAGAGAAACCCTAAGGGATGGAGAGAAGGAGAGAGAAGGAGAGAGAAACCCTAAGGGATGGAGAGAAGGAGAGAGAAGGAGAGAGAAACACTAAGGGATGGAGAGAAGGAGAGAGAAGGAGAGAGACACCCTAAGGGATGGAGAGAAGGAGAGAGAAGGAGAGAGAAACCCTAAGGGATGGAGAGAAGGAGAGAGAAGGAGAGAGAAACCCTAAGGGATGGAGAGAAGGAGAGAGAAACCCTAAGGGATGGAGAGAAGGAGAGAGAAGGAGAGAGAAACCCTAAGGGATGGAGAGAAGGAGAGAGAAGGAGAGAGAAACCCTAAGGGATGGAGAGAAGGAGAGAGAAGGAGAGAGAAACCATAAGGGATGGAGAGAAGGAGAGAGAAGGAGAGAGAACCCCTAAGGGATGGAGAGAAGGAGGGAGAAGGAGAGAGAAACCCTAAGGGATGGAGAGAAGGAGAGAGAAACCCCCTAAGGGATGGAGAGAAGGAGAGAGAAACCCTCTAAGGGATGGAGAGAAGGAGAGAGAAACCCTAAGGGATGGAGAGAAGGAGAGAGAAGGAGAGAGAAACCCTAAGGGATGGAGAGAAGGAGAGAGAAGGAGAGAGAAACCCTAAGGAATGGAGAGAAGGAGAGAGAATGAGAGAGAAACCCTAAGGGATGGAGAGAAGGAGAGAGAAGGAGAGAGAAACCCTAAGGGATGGAGAGAAGGAGAGAGAAACCCCCTAAGGGATGGAGAGAAGGAGAGAGAAACCCTACGGGATGGAGAGAAGGAGAGAGAAGGAGAGAGAAAGCCTAAGGGATGGAGAGAAGGAGAGAGAAGGAGAGAGAAACCCTAAGGGATGGAGAGAAGGAGAGAGAAGGAGAGAGAAACCCTAAGGGATGGAGAGAAGGAGAGAGAAGGAGAGAGAAACCCTAAGGGATGGAGAGAAGGAGAGAGAAACCCCCTAAAGGATGGAGAGAAGGAGAGAGAAACCCTCTAAGGGATGGAGAGAAGGAGAGAGAAACCCTAAGGGATGGAGAGAAGGAGAGAGAAACCCTAAGGGATGGAGAGAAGGAGAGAGAAACCCTAAGGGATGGAGAGAAGGAGAGAGAAGGAGAGAGAAACCCTAAGGGATGGAGAGAGAAGAGAGAGAGAAACCCTAAGGGATGGAGAGAAGGAGAGAGAAGGAGAGAGAAACACTAAGGGATGGAGAGAAGGAGAGAGAAGGAGAGAGACACCTAAGGGATGGAGAGAAGGAGAGAGAAGGAGAGAGAAACCCTAAGGGATGGAGAGAAGGAGAGAGAAGGAGAGAGAAACCCTAAGGGATGGAGAGAGAAGGAGAGAGAAACCCTAAGGGATGGAGAGAAGAGAGAGAAGGAGAGAGAAACCCTAAGGGATGGAGAGAAGGAGAGAGAAGGAGAGAGAAACCCTAAGGGATGGAGAGAAGGAGAGAGGAGAGAGAAACCATAAGGGATGGAGAGAAGGAGAGAGAAGGAGAGAGAACCCCTAAGGGATGGAGAGAAGGAGGGAGAAGGAGAGAGAAACCCTAAGGGATGGAGAGAAGGAGAGAGAAACCCCCTAAGGGATGGAGAGAAGGAGAGAGAATCCCTCTAAGGGATGGAGAGAAGGAGAGAGAAACCCTAAGGGATGGAGAGAAGGAGAGAGAAGGAGAGAGAAACCCTAAGGGATGGAGAGAAGGAGAGAGAAGGAGAGAGAAACCCTAAGGGATGGAGAGAAGGAGAGAGAAGGAGAGAGAAACCCTAAGGGATGGAGAGAAGGAGAGAGAAGGAGAGAGAAACATAAGGGATGGAGAGAAGGAGAGAGAAGGAGAGAGAAACCCTAAGGGATGGAGAGAAGGAGAGAGAAGGAGAGAGAAACCCTAAGGGATGGAGAGAAGGAGAGAGAAGGAGAGAGAAACCCTAAGGGATGGAGAGAAGGAGAGAGAAACCCTAAGGGATGGAGAGAAGGAGAGAGAAGGAGAGAGAAACCCTAAGGGATGGAGAGAAGGAGAGAGAAGGAGAGAGAAACCCTAAGGGATGGAGAGAAGGAGAGAGAAGGAGAGAGAAACCATAAGGGATGGAGAGAAGGAGAGAGAAGGAGAGAGAACCCCTAAGGGATGGAGAGAAGGAGGGAGAAGGAGAGAGAAACCCTAAGGGATGGAGAGAAGGAGAGAGAAACCCCCTAAGGGATGGAGAGAAGGAGAGAGAAACCCTCTAAGGGATGGAGAGAAGGAGAGAGAAACCCTAAGGGATGGAGAGAAGGAGAGAGAAGGAGAGAGAAACCCTAAGGGATGGAGAGAAGGAGAGAGAAGGAGAGAAGGAGAGAGAAGGAGAGAGAAACCCTAAGGGATGGAGAGAAGGAGAGAGAAGGAGAGAGAAACACTAAGGGATGGAGAGAAGGAGAGAGACACCTAAGGGATGGAGAGAAGGGAGAGAAGGAGAGAGAAACCTAAGGGATGGAGAGAAGGAGAGAGAAGGAGAGAGAAACCCTAAGGGATGAGAGAAGGAGAGAGAGAAACCTAAGGGATGGAGAGAAGGAGAGAGAAGGAGAGAGAAACCCTAAGGGATGGAGAGAAGGAGAGAGAAGGAGAGAGAAACCCTAAGGGATGGAGAGAAGGAGAGAGAAGGAGAGAGAAACCATAAGGGATGGAGAG
Source organism: Oncorhynchus nerka (assembly GCF_034236695.1). Lineage (NCBI taxonomy): Eukaryota > Metazoa > Chordata > Actinopteri > Salmoniformes > Salmonidae > Oncorhynchus > Oncorhynchus nerka. The sequence continues at coordinate 98,200,725 of NC_088399.1, read as the reverse complement.
AAGGAGAGAGAAGGAGAGAGAACCCCTAAGGGATGGAGAGAAGGAGGGAGAAGGAGAGAGAAACCCTAAGGGATGGAGAGAAGGAGAGAGAAACCCCCTAAGGGATGGAGAGAAGGAGAGAGAAACCCTAAGGGATGGAGAGAAGGAGAGAGAAGGAGAGAGAAACCCTAAGGGATGGAGAGAAGGAGAGAGAAGGAGAGAGAAACCCTAAGGGATGGAGAGAAGGAGAGAGAAGGAGAGAGAAACCCTAAGGGATGGAGAGAAGGAGAGAGAAGGAGAGAGAAACACTAAGGGATGGAGAGAAGGAGAGAGAAGGAGAGAGAAACCCTAAGGGATGGAGAGAAGGAGAGAGAAGGAGAGAGAAACCCTAAGGGATGGAGAGAAGAAGGGAGAGAGAAGGAGAGAGAAACCCTAAGGGATGGAGAGAAGGAGAGAGAAGGAGAGAAACCCTAAGGGATGGAGAGAAGGATGGAGAGAAGGAGAGAGAAACCCTAAGGGATGGAGAGAAGGGAGAAGGAGAGAGAAACCTAAGGGATGGAGAGAAGGAGAGAGAAACCCCTAAGGGATGGAGAGAAGGAGAGAGAAGGAGAGAGAAACCCTAAGGGATGGAGAGAAGGAGAGAGAAACCCTAAGGGATGGGGAAGGAGAGAGAAGGAGAGAGAAACCCTAAGGGATGGAGAGAAGGAGAGAGAAACCCTAAGGGATGGAGAGAAGGAGAGAGAAGGAGAGAGAAACCCTAAGGGATGGAGAGAAGGAGAGAGAAGGAGAGAGAAACCCTAAGGGATGGAGAGAAGGAGAGAGAAGGAGAGAGAAACCCTAAGGGATGGAGAGAAGGAGAGAGAAGGAGAGAGAAACCCTAAGGGATGGAGAGAAGGAGAGAGAAGGAGAGAGAAACCCTAAGGGATGGAGAGAAACCCTAAGGATGGAGAGAAGAGAGAGAGAGAAACCCTAAGGGATGGAGAGAAGGAGAGAGAAGGAGAGAGAAACCCTAGGGATGGGGAGGAGAGAAGGAGAGAGAAACCCCTAAGGGATGGAGAGAAGGAGAGAGAAGAGAAGAGAGAGAAACCCTAAGGGATGGAGAGAAGGAGAGAGAAGGAGAGAGAAACCCTAAGGGATGGAGAGAAGGAGAGAGAAGGAGAGAGAAACCCTAAGGGATGGAGAGAAGGAGAGAGAAGGAGAGAGAAACCCTAAGGGATGGAGAGAAGGAGAGAGAAGGAGAGAGAAACCCTAAGGGATGGAGAGAAGGAGAGAGAAGGAGAGAGAAACCCTAAGGGATGGAGAGGAGAAGGAGAGAGAAACCCTAGGGAGGGATGGAGAAGAGAGAGAAACCCTAAGGGATGGAGAGAAGGAGAGAGAAGGAGAGAGAAACCCTAAGGGATGGAGAGAAGGAGAGAGAAGGAGAGAAACCTAAGGGATGGAGAGAAGGAGAGAGAAGGAGAGAAAACCTAAGGGATGGAGAGAAGGAGAGAGAAGGAGAGAGAACCCTAAGGGATGGAGAGAAGGAGAGAGGATGGAGAGAAGGAGAGAGAAACCCTAAGGGATGGAGAGAAGGAGAGAGAAACCCTAAGGGATGGAGAGAAGGAGAAGGAGAGAGAAACCCTAAGGGATGGAGAGAAGGAGAGAGAAGGAGAGAGAAACCCTAAGGGATGGAGAGAAGAGAGAGAAGGAGAGAGAAACCCTAAGGGATGGAGAGAAGGAGAGAGAAACCCTAAGGGATGGAGAGAAGGAGAGAGAAGGAGAGAGAAACCCTAAGGGATGGAGAGAAGGAGAGAGAAGGAGAGAGAAACCCTAAGGGAGGAGGAGAGAAGGAGAGAAACCCTAAGGGATGGAGAGAAAGGAGAGAGAAACCCTAAGGGATGGAGAGAAGGAGAGAGAAGGAGAGAGAAACCCTAAGGGATGGAGAGAAGGAGAGAGAAGGAGAGAGAAACCCTAAGGGATGGAGAGAAGGAGAGAGAAACCCTAAGGGATGGAGAGAAGGAGAGAGAAACCCTAAGGGATGGAGAGAAGGAGAGAGAAGGAGAGAAACCCTAAGGGATGGAGAGAAGGAGAGAGAAGGAGAGAGAAACCCTAAGGGATGGAGAGAAGGAGAGAGAAGGAGAGAGAAACCCCTAAGGGATGGAGAGAAGGAGAGAGAAGGAGAGAGAAACCTAAGGGATGGAGAGAAGGGAGAGAAGGAGAGAGAAACCCTAAGGGATGGAGAGAAGGAGAGAGAAGGAGAGAGAAACCCTAAGGGATGGAGAGAAGGAGAGAGAAGGAGAGAGAAACCCTAAGGGATGGAGAGAAGGAGAGAGAAGGAGAGAGAAACCCTAAGGGATGGAGAGAAGGAGAGAGAAGGAGAGAGAAACCCTAAGGGATGGAGAGAGGGATGGAGAGAAGGAGAGAGAAACCCTAAGGGATGGAGAGAAGGAGAGAGAAGGAGAGAGAAACCCTAAGGGATGGAGAGAAGAGAGAGAAGGAGAGAGAAACCCTAAGGGATGGAGAGAAGGAGAGAGAAGGAGAGAGAAACCCTAAGGGATGGAGAGAAGGAGAGAGAAGGAGAGAGAACCCCTAAGGGATGGAGAGAAGGAGAGAAGGAGAGAAACCCTAAGGGATGGAGAGAAGGAGAGAGAAACCCCTAAGGGATGGGAGAGAAGGAGAGAGAAACCCCTAAGGGATGGAGAGAAGGAGAGAGAAACCCTAAGGGATGGAGAGAAGGAGAGAGAAGGAGAGAGAAACCCCTAAGGGATGAGAAGGAGAGAGAAGGAGAGAGAAACCCTAAGGGATGGAGAGAAGGAGAGAGAAGGAGAGAGAAACCCTAAGGGATGGAGAGAAGGAGAGAGAAGGAGAGAGAAACACTAAGGGATGGAGAGAAGGAGAGAAGGAGAGAGAAACCCTAAGGGATGGAGAGAAGGAGAGAAGGAGAGAGAAACCCTAAGGGATGGAGAGAAGGAGAGAGAAGGAGAGAGAAACCCTAAGGGATGGAGAGAAGGAGAGAGAAGGAGAGAGAAACCCTAAGGGATGGAGAGAGAAGGAGAGAGAAGGAGAGAGAAACCCTAAGGGATGGAGAGAAGGAGAGAGAAACCCCTAGGGATGGAGAGAAAGAGAGAGAAACCCTAAGGGATGGAGAGAAGGAGAGAGAATGAGAGAGAAACCCTAAGGGATGGAGAGAAGGAGAGAGAAACCCTAAGGGATGAGAGAAGGAGAGAGAGAAGGAGAGAGAACCCCTAAGGGATGAGAGAAGGAGAGAGAAGGAGAGAGAAACCCTAAGGGATGGAGAGAAGGAGGAGAGGGAGAAGAGAAGAGAGAGGGATGGAGAGAAGGAGAGAGAAACCCTAAGGGATGGAGGAGAAGAGAAACCCTAAGGGATGGAATGAGAGAGAGAGAGAAGGAGAGAGAAACCCTAAGGGATGGAGAGAAGGAGAGAAGGAGAGAAACACTACGGGATGGAGAGAAGGAGAGAGAAGGAGAGAGAAACACTAAGGGATGGAGAGAAGGAGAGAGAAGGAGAGAGAGAAACTAAGGGATGGAGAGAAGAAGGGAGGAGGAGAGAAGGAGAGAGAAGGAGAGAGAAACCCTAAGGGATGGAGAGAAGGAGAGAGAAACCCTAAGGGATGGAGAGAAGGAGGAGAGAAGGAGAGAGAAACCCTAAGGGTTGGAGAGAAGGAGAGAGAAGGAGAGAGAAACCCTAAGGGATGGAGAGAAGGAGAGAGAAGGAGAGAGAAACCCTAAGGGATGGAGAGAAGGAGAAAGAAGGAGAGAGAAACCCTAAGGGATGGAGAGAAGGAGGGAGAAACCCCCTAAGGGATGGAGAGAAGGAGAGAGAAGGAGAGAGAAACCCCAAGGGATGGAGAGAAGGAGAGAGAAGGAGAGAGAAACCCTAAGGGATGGAGAGAAGGAGAGAGAAACCCTAAGGGATGGAGAGAAGGAGAGAGAAGGAGAGAGAAACCCTAAGTGATGGAGAGAAGGAGAGAGAAGGAGAGAGAAACCCTAAGGGATGGAGAGAAGGAGAGAGAAGGAGAGAGAAACCATAAGGGATGGAGAGAAGGAGAGAGAAGAGAGAGAAACCCTCTAAGGGATGGAGAGAAGGGGAGAGAGAAAAGGATGGAGAGAAGGAGAGAATGGAGAGAGAACCCCTAGGGGATGGAGAGAAGGAGAGAGAAGGAGAGAGAAACCTAAGGGATGGAGAGAAGGAGAGAGAAGGAGAGAGAAACCATAAGGGATGGAGAGAAGGAGAGAGAAGGAGAGAGAACCCCTAAGGGATGGAGAGAAGGAGGGAGAAGGAGAGAGAAACCCTAAGGGATGGAGAGAAGGAGAGAGAAACCCCCTAAGGGATGGAGAGAAGGAGAGAGAAACCCTAAGGGATGGAGAGAAGGAGAGAGAAGGAGAGAGAAACCCTAAGGGATGGAGAGAAGGAGAGAGAAGGAGAGAGAAACCCTAAGGGATGGAGAGAAGGAGAGAGAAGGAGAGAGAAACCCTAAGGGATGGAGAGAAGGAGAGAGAAGGAGAGAGAAACCCTAAGGGATGGAGAGAAGGAGAGAGAAACCCTAAGGGGTGGAGAGAAGGAGAGAGAAGGAGAGAGAAACCCTAAGGGATGGAGAGAAGGAGAGAGAAGGAGAGAGAAACCCTAAGGGATGGAGAGAAGGAGAGAGAAGGAGAGAGAAACCCTAAGGGATGGAGAGAGAAGGAGAGAGAAACCCTAAGGGATGGAGAGAAGGAGGGAGAAGGAGAGAGAAACCCTAAGGGATGGAGAGAAGGAGAGAGAAACCCCCTAAGGGATGGAGAGAAGGAGAGAGAAACCCTAAGGGATGGAGAGAAGGAGAGAGAAGGAGAGAGAACCCCTAAGGGATGGAGAGAAGGAGAGAGAAACCCTAAGGGATGGAGAGAAGGAGAGAGAAGGAGAGAGAACCCCTAAGGGAATGAGAGAAGGAGAGAGAAGGAGAGAGAAACCCTAAGGGATGGAGAGAAGGAGAGAGAAACCCCCTAAGGGATGGAGAGAAGGAGAGAGAAACCCTCTAAGGGATGGAGAGAAGGAGAGAGAAACCCTAAGGGATGGAGAGAAGGAGAGAGAAGGAGAGAGAAACCCTAAGGAATGGAGAGAAGGAGAGAGAAGGAGAGAGAAACCCTAAGGGATGGAGAGAAGGAGAGAGAAGGAGAGAGAAACCCTAAGGGATGGAGAGAAGGAGAGAGAAGGAGAGAGAAACACTAAGGGATGGAGAGAAGGAGAGAGAAGGAGAGAGAAACACTAAGGGATGGAGAGAAGGAGAGAGAAGGAGAGAGAAACCCTAAGGGATGGAGAGAAGGAGAGAGAAGGAGAGAGAAACCCTAAGGGATGGAGAGAAGGAGAGAGAAACCCTAAGGGATGGAGAGAAGGAGAGAGAAGGAGAGAGAAACCCTAAGGGATGGAGAGAAGGAGAGAGAAGGAGAGAGAAACCCTAAGGGATGGAGAGAAGGAGAGAGAAGGAGAGAGAAACACTAAGGGATGGAGAGAAGGAGAGAGAAGGAGAGAGAACCCCTAAGGGATGGAGAGAAGGAGGGAGAAACCCCCTAAGGGATGGAGAGAAGGAGAGAGAAGGAGAGAGAAACCCCAAGGGATGGAGAGAAGGAGAGAGAAGGAGAGAGAAACCCTAAGGGATGGAGAGAAGGAGAGAGAAACCCTAAGGGATGGAGAGAAGGAGAGAGAAGGAGAGAGAAACCCTCTAAGGGATGGAGAGAAGGAGAGAGAAACCCTACGGGATGGAGAGAAGGAGAGAATGGAGAGAGAACCCCTCTAGGGGATGGAGAGAAGGAGAGAGAAGGAGAGAGAAACCCTCTAAGGGATGGAGAGAAGGAGAGAGAAACCCTATGGGATGGAGAGAAGGAGTGAGAAACCCTAAGGGATGGAGAGAAGGAGAGAGAAACCCTAAGGGATGGAGAGAAGGAGAGAGAAGGAGAGAGAAACCCTAAGGGATGGAGAGAAGGAGAGAGAAGGAGAGAGAAACCCTAAGGGATGGAGAGAAGGAGAGAGAAACCCTAAGTGATGGAGAGAAGGAGAGAGAAACCCTCTAAGGCACATATGTCAGAGTCAAGGCCCGCGGGCCACATCCGGCCCGCAAGAAGGTTTTTTACGGCCCCTGGGATGATCTTGATTTATTATTAGAACCGGCCCGCAGCAAGCCGGCAGCCCGCAGATCTTTTACACGCACCAATACTACATTTCCCACAATGCAAAGGTGACGCACCGAGCAGTAGGCTGCTTCATTTCAATATTTATTGGCACAGCAGTCGTCAGCATCACAGTAAAATTAACTTTCAGATACCCATCAAAAATGGCAAAACGGAAGGTGGATACTAAGAACCGGGGGTTTCAAACAAGGTGGGAGTCGGAGTATATGTTCACGAAGGTAGCTGGAAAACCTGTGTGTCTTCTGTGTGGAGAAAGTGTGGCGGTACTGAAAGAGTATAATCTGAGACGACATTATGAAACGAAACACGCGGACAAAAACAAGAATATGGACATGGAACAAAGGCTACAAAAGGCAGAGGAATTAAAACGAGGCCTCAAATCTCGACAGGCTCTGTTCAAAAAAGCCAAATCACAAGGCCAGGCTGCTGTCAAGGCCAGTTTTATTTTGGCAGAAGAGATCGCTAAATCAGCCCGGCCATTTTACGGAGGGGATTTCATCAAAAACTGCATGATTAAAGTTTGTGACGAAGTTTGCCCAGAAAAAGGCAACTCTTTTTAAATGTGAGTCTGAGCAGAAACACCATTGCCGAGAGAGTAGACCAGTTGTCCATCAATCTAAAAGAGCAGCTTGTGAAAAAGGGAAAAGATTTTATTGCATATTCCTTGGCTGTGGATGAGAGCACCGACATTTCTGACATTGCCCAGTTGTCAATTTTCATCCGCGGAGTGGACTCCAACCTAAGCGTGACAGAGGAGTTTTTGGCTTTACGTCCTATGCATGGCACAACTACGGGGCATGATTTGTATGAAGAGGTGTCAAGATGTGTAAATGAGATGGAGCTGCCTTGGGAAAAACTCGTGGGTTTGACAACCGACGGAGCACCTGCGATGTGTGGACACAGGAGCGGACTGGTGGCGAAGATACGGGAAAAGATGCAAGAGGAAAACGCGACAGGTGAGCTGACAGCTTATCATTGTATCATACACCAGGAAGCGTTGTGCGGTAAAGCCTTGAAAATGGAGCATGTAATGAGCATCATCACGCGCACAGTTAACTTTATCAGAGCCAAAGGTTTGAATCACCGCCAGTTCAAGGCATTTCTGACGGAGTTAGAAACGGAGCATGGTGATTTGCCTTATCACACAGAGGTGCGATGGCTAAGCCAGGGAAAGGTGCTTCAAAGATGTTTCGAGCCGTGGAGGAAATTTGTCTGTTCTTGGACAGCAAAGGGAAAGACACAACACAACTCCGAGACGAAATGTTTCTGTGTGAAATGGCTTTTCTGTGTGACATTACGAGTCATCTGAATGCAATAAACTTGCAGCTGCAGGGTCGGGATCGTGTCATCTCTGATATGTACAGTACAGTGAAGGCATTTAAAACCAAACTGACTCTGTGGGAGACGCAGATGCGGAAAGAAAATTTGAGCCACTTTCCCAGCTGCCAGACCATGAAAGAGAAGCTCTCTACCAGTGCGTTCCCGAGCACACAGTTGGCTGATAAAATAGGTATGCTTGCCGCTGACTTTCGACGCTTGATTTGCTGACTTTGAAGCACAAAAAAGCAGGTTGGAACTGCTCGGTAACCCATTTGCTGTTGACGTGGAAAGCTCACCACCAAACCTCCAAATGGAGTTGATTGACCTCCAATGCAATGATGCACTGAGGGCAAAATATGCGGCAGTGGGTGCTGGAGTTCGCCCGTTTCCTCCCGGCACAATGCCCCAGCTGCGCATCCAGGCTGCTCAAACGTTGTCTATGTTTGGCAGCACATACCTGTGTGAACAACTGTTTTCTTTGATGAACCTGAACAAAACATCACACAGAAGTCGACTTACTGCTGAACACCTCCACTCAATTCTGAGGATTTCTTCAGCTCAGAGCCTTACCCCGAACATTGATGAACTTGTGGAAAAGATGGGACACCACCAAGTATCACCCTCAACCTCAAACAAGTGAACATTACTGTGCAATCACATATTTAGAGTTTTTACTCAGTTCAAGTTTAAAAGTTAAAATTTAATATTTGTTTTCACTGCATGTTACTTCTCCTTAAACAAAGTGTTGTTTTTGATTAATAGATTTTTGCACTTTATTTTTTTGTATTTCAATCCAATTATATTTTAAAAATATTTCAGTTGAGTGGATGATAGAAAATTGCTATTATTGTTTTTTCTTTGAAGTAAATTTAGCCCACTTTTGCTAAAATAGAAAATATAGTCTACTGATGGTGCCTTGAATACCGGTTTCTTTCATTTAATGTTCATGTTATGGGGATATTTATATAAAGGAAATTTGTCTTTTGTGTCTGTTGAAAATTAAAGATTACTGACAGAGCCATAAGAAAATATTGCTTTATTTATCTGATCATATTGTAATATATTTGTTAGGTTTTCAGTAGGTTCAATTAGGTTCACTAGACTATATGCGTCATTTAAAAAATTTTCAATGAACATTCGAACAGTCCGGCCCTCGTCTTGTAGCTGATTTTTTTATTTGGCCCTCCGTCCATTTGACTTTGACACCCCTGCTCTAAGGGATGGAGAGAAGGAGAGAGCGAAACCCTAAGGGATGGAGAGAAGGAGAGAGAAGGAGAGAGAAACCCTAAGGGATGGAGAGAAGGAGAGAGAAACCCCCTAAGGGATGGAGAGAAGGAGAGAGAAACCCTCTAAGGGATGGAGAGAAGGAGAGAGAAACCCTAAGGGATGGAGAGAAGGAGAGAGAAGGAGAGAGAAACCCTAAGGGATGGAGAGAAGGAGAGAGAAGGAGAGAGAAACCCTAAGGGATGGAGAGAAGGAGAGAGAAGGAGAGAGAAACCCTAAGGGATGGAGAGAAGGAGAGAGAAGGAGAGAGAAACACTAAGGGATGGAGAGAAGGAGAGAGAAGGAGAGAGAAACCCTAAGGGATGGAAAGAAGGAGAGAGAAGGAGAGAGAAACCCTAAGGGATGGAGAGAAGGAGAGAGAAGGAGAGAGAAACCCTAAGGGATGGAGAGAAGGAGAGAGAAACCCTAAGGGATGGAGAGAAGGAGAGAGAAGGAGAGAGAAACCTAAGGGATTGAGAGAAGGAGAGAGAAGGAGAGAGAAACCCTAAGGGATGGAGAGAAGGAGAGAGAAGGAGAGAGAACCCCTACGGGATGGAGAGAAGGAGGGAGAAGGAGAGAGAAACCCTAAGGGATGGAGAGAAGGAGAGAGAAACCCCCTAAGGGATGGAGAGAAGGAGAGAGAAGGAGAGAGAAACCCTAAGGGATGGAGAGAAGGAGAGAGAAGGAGAGAGAAACCCTAAGGGATGGAGAGAAGGAGAGAGAAGGAGAGAGAAACCCTAAGGGATGGAGAGAAGGAGAGAGAAACCCTAAGGGATGGAGAGAAGGAGAGAGAAGGAGAGAGAAACCCTAAGGGATGGAGAGAAGGAGAGAGAAGGGAGAGAAACCCTAAGGGATGGAGAGAAGGGAGAGAGAAGGAGAGAGAACCCTACGGGATGGAGAGAAGGAGGGAGAAGGAGAGAAACCTAAGGGATGGAGAGAAGGGAGAGAAACCCCTAAGGGATGGAGAGAAGGAGAGAGAAGGAGAGAGAAACCCTAAGGGATGGAGAGAAGGAGAGAGAAGGAGAGAGAAACCCTAAGGGATGGAGAGAAGGAGAGAAACCCTAAGGGATGGAGAGAAGGAGAGAGAAGGAGAGAAAACCCTAAGTGATGGAGAGAAGGAGAGAGAAGGAGAGAGAAACCCTAAGGGATGGAGAGAAGGAGAGAGAAGGAGAGAGAAACCCTAAGGGATGGAGAGAAGGAGAGAGAAGGAGAGAGAAACCCTAAGGGATGGAGAGAAGGAGAGAGAAACCCTACGGGATGGAGAGAAGGAGAGAATGGAGAGAGAACCCCTCTAAGGGATGGAGAGAAGGAGAGAGAAGGAGAGAGAAACCCTCTAAGGGATGGAGAGAAGGAGAGAGAAACCCTATGGGATGGAGAGAAGGAGTGAGAAACCCTAAGGGATGGAGAGAAGGAGAGAGAAACCCTAAGGGATGGAGAGAAGGAGAGAGAAGGAGAGAGAAACCCTAAGGGATGGAGAGAAGGAGAGAGAAGGAGAGAGAAACCCTAAGGGATGGAGAGAAGGAGAGAGAAACCCTAAGTGATGGAGAGAAGGAGAGAGAAACCCTCTAAGGGATGGAGAGAAGGAGAGAGCGAAACCCTAAGGGATGGAGAGAAGGAGAGAGAAGGAGAGAGAAACCCTAAGGGATGGAGAGAAGGAGAGAGAAACCCTAAGTGATGGAGAGAAGGAGAGAGAAACCCTCTAAGGGATGGAGAGAAGGAGAGAGAGAAACCCTAAGGGATGGAGAGAAGGAGAGATAAACCCTAAGGGATGGAGAGAAGGAGAGAGAAGGAGAGAGAAACCCTAAGGGATGGAGAGAATGAGAGAGAAGGAGAGAGAAACCCTAAGGGATGGAGAGAAGGAGAGAGAAACCCTAAGGGATGGAGAGAATGAGAGAGAAGGAGAGAGAAACGCTAAGGGATGGAGAGAAGGAGAGAGAAGGAGAGAGAAACCCTAAGGGATGGAGAGAAGGAGAGAGAAGGAGAGAGAAACCCTAAGGGATGGAGAGAAGGAGAGAGAAGGAGAGAGAAACCCTAAGGGATGGAGAGAAGGAGAGAGAAGGAGAGAGAAAGCCTAAGGGATGGAGAGAATGAGAGAGAAGGAGAGGGAAACCCTAAGGGATGGAGAGAAGGAGAGAGAAGGAGAGAGAAACCCTAAGGGATGGAGAGAAGGAGAGAGAAGGAGAGAGAAACCCCTAAGGGATGGAGAGAAGGAGAGAGAAGGAGAGAGAAACCCTAAGGGATGGAGAGAAGGAGAGAGAAACCCTCTAAGGGATGGAGAGAAGGAGAGAGAAACCCTAAGGGATGGAGAGAAGGAGAGAGAAGGAGAGAGAAACCCTAAGGGATGGAGAGAAGGAGAGAGAAGGAGAGAGAAACCCTAAGGGATGGAGAGAAGGAGAGAGAAGGAGAGAGAAACCCTAAGGGATGGAGAGAAGGAGAGAGAAGGAGAGAGAAACACTAAGGGGTGGAGAGAAGGAGAGAGAAGGAGAGAGAAACCCTAAGGGATGGAAAGAAGGAGAGAGAAGGAGAGAGAAACCCTAAGGGATGGAGAGAAGGAGAGAGAAGGAGAGAGAAACCCTAAGGGATGGAGAGAAGGAGAGAGAAACCCTAAGGGATGGAGAGAAGGAGAGAGAAGGAGAGAGAAACCCTAAGGGATGGAGAGAAGGAGAGAGAAGGAGAGAGAAACCCTAAGGGATGGAGAGAAGGAGAGAGAAGGAGAGAGAACCCCTACGGGATGGAGAGAAGGAGGGAGAAGGAGAGAGAAACCCTAAGGGATGGAGAGAAGGAGAGAGAAACCCCCTAAGGGATGGAGAGAAGGAGAGAGAAGGAGAGAGAAACCCTAAGGGATGGAGAGAAGGAGAGAGAAGGAGAGAGAAACCCTAAGGGATGAGAGAAGGAGAGAGAAACCCTAAGGGATGGAGAGAAGGAGAGAGAAGGAGAGAGAAACCCTAAGTGATGGAGAGAAGGAGAGAGAAGGAGAGAGAAACCCTAAGGGATGGAGAGAAGGAGAGAGAAGGAGAGAGAAACCCTAAGGGATGGAGAGAAGGAGAGAGAAGGAGAGAGAAACCCTAAGGGATGGAGAGAAGGAGAGAGAAACCCTACGGGATGGAGAGAAGGAGAGAATGGAGAGAGAACCCCTCTAAGTGATGGAGAGAAGGAGAGAGAAGGAGAGAGAAACCCTCTAAGGGATGGAGAGAAGGAGAGAGAAACCCTATGGGATGGAGAGAAGGAGTGAGAAGGAGAGAGAAACCCTAAGGGATGGAGAGAAGGAGAGAGAAGGAGAGAGAAACCCTAAGGGATTGAGAGAAGGAGAGAGAAGGAGAGAGAAACCCTAAGGGATGGAGAGAAGGAGAGAGAAGGAGAGAGAACCCCTACGGGATGGAGAGAAGGAGGGAGAAGGAGAGAGAAACCCTAAGGGATGGAGAGAAGGAGAGAGAAACCCCCTAAGGGATGGAGAGAAGGAGAGAGAAGGAGAGAGAAACCCTAAGGGATGGAGAGAAGGAGAGAGAAGGAGAGAGAAACCCTAAGGGATGGAGAGAAGGAGAGAGAAGGAGAGAGAAACACTAAGGGATGGAGAGAAGGAGAGAGAAACCCTAAGGGATGGAGAGAAGGAGAGAGAAACCCTAAGGGATGGAGAGAAGGAGAGAGAAGGAGAGAGAAACACTAAGGGATGGAGAGAAGGAGAGAGAAACCCTAAGGGATGGAGAGAAGGAGAGAGAAGGAGAGAGAAACCCTAAGGGATGGAGAGAAGGAGAGAGAAGGAGAGAGAAACCCTAAGGGATGGAGAGAAGGAGAGAGAAGGAGAGAGAACCCCTACGGGATGGAGAGAAGGAGGGAGAAGGAGAGAGAAACCCTAAGGGATGGAGAGAAGGAGAGAGAAACCCCCTAAGGGATGGAGAGAAGGAGAGAGAAGGAGAGAGAAACCCTAAGGGATGGAGAGAAGGAGAGAGAAGGAGAGAGAAACCCTAAGGGATGGAGAGAAGGAGAGAGAAACCCTAAGGGATGGAGAGAAGGAGAGAGAAGGAGAGAGAAACCCTAAGTGATGGAGAGAAGGAGAGAGAAGGAGAGAGAAACCCTAAGGGATGGAGAGAAGGAGAGAGAAGGAGAGAGAAACCCTAAGGGATGGAGAGAAGGAGAGAGAAGGAGAGAGAAACCCTAAGGGATGGAGAGAAGGAGAGAGAAACCCTACGGGATGGAGAGAAGGAGAGAATGGAGAGAGAACCCCTCTAAGGGATGGAGAGAAGGAGAGAGAAGGAGAGAGAAACCCTCTAAGGGATGGAGAGAAGGAGAGAGAAACCCTATGGGATGGAGAGAAGGAGTGAGAAACCCTAAGGGATGGAGAGAAGGAGAGAGAAACCCTAAGGGATGGAGAGAAGGAGAGAGAAGGGAGAGAGAAACCCTAAGGGATGGAGAGAAGGAGAGAGAAGGAGAGAAACCCTAAGGGATGGAGAGAAGGAGAGAGAAACCCTAAGTGATGGAGAGAAGGAGAGAGAAACCCTCTAAGGGATGGAGAGAAGGAGAGAGCGAAACCCTAAGGGATGGAGAGAAGGAGAGAGAAGGAGAGAGAAACCCTAAGGGATGGAGAGAAGGAGAGAGAAACCCTAAGTGATGGAGAGAAGGAGAGAGAAACCCTCTAAGGGATGGAGAGAAGGAGAGAGAGAAACCCTAAGGGATGGAGAGAAGGAGAGATAAACCCTAAGGGATGGAGAGAAGGAGAGAGAAGGAGAGAGAAACCCTAAGGGATGGAGAGAATGAGAGAGAAGGAGAGAGAAACCCTAAGGGATGGAGAGAAGGAGAGAGAAACCCTAAGGGATGGAGAGAATGAGAGAGAAGGAGAGAGAAACCCTAAGGGATGGAGAGAAGGAGAGAGAAGGAGAGAGAGAAACCCTAAGGGATGGAGAGAAGGAGAGAGAAGAGAGAGAAACCCTAAGGGATGGAGAGAAGGAGAGAGAAGGAGAGAGAAACCCTAAGGGATGGAGAGAAGGAGAGAGAAGGAGAGAGAAACCCCTAAGGGATGGGAGAGAAGGAGAGAGAAGGAGAGAGAAACCCTAAGGGATGGAGAGAAGGAGAGAGAAGGAGAGAGAAACCCTAAGGGATGGAGAGAAGGGAGAGAAACCCCTAAGGGATGGAGAGAAGGAGAGAGAAGGAGAGAGAAACCCTAAGGGATGGAGAGAAGGAGAGAGAAGGAGAGAGAAACCCTAAGGGATGGAGAGAAGGAGAGAGAAGGAGAGAGAACCCTAAGGGATGGAGAGAAGGAGGAGAAGGAGAGAGAAACCCTAAGGGAGAGAGAAGGAGAGAGAAACCCCTAAGGGATGGGAGAAGGAGAGAGAAGAGAGAGAGAAACCCTAAGGGATGGAGAGAAGGAGAGAGAAGGAGAGAGAAACCCTAAGGGATGGAGAGAAGGAGAGAGAAGGAGAGAGAAACCTAAGGGATGGAGAGAAGGAGAGAGAAGAGAGAAACCCTAAGGGATGGAGAGAAGGAGAGAGAAGGAGAGAGAAACCCTAAGGGATGGAGAGAAGGAGAGAGAAGGAGAGAGAAACCCTAAGGGATGAGAGAGAAGGAGAGAGAAACCCCTAAAGGGATGGAGAGAATGGAGAGAAGGAGAGAGAAACCCTAAGGGATGGAGAGAAGGAGAAGAGAGAAACCCTAAGGATGGGATGGAGAGAAACCCTAAGGGATGGAGAGAAGGAAGGAGAGAGAAACCCTAAGGGATGGAGAGAAGGAGAGAGAAGGAGAGAGAAACCCTAAGGGATGGAGAGAAGGAGAGAAGGAGAGAAACCCCTAAGGGATGGAGAGAAGGAGGGAGAAGGAGAGAGAAACCCTAAGGGATGGAGAGAAGGAGAGAAACCCCTAAGGGATGGAGAGAAGGAGAGAGAAGGAGAGAGAAACCCTAAGGGATGGAGAGAAGGAGAGAGAAGGGAGAGAAACCCTAAGGGATGGAGAGAAAGGAGAGAGAAACCCTAAGGGATGGAGAGGAGAGAGAGAGAGAAACCCTAAGGGATGGAGAGAAGGAGAGAGAAGGAGAGAAAAACCCTAAGGGATGGAGAGAAGGAGAGAGGAGGAGAGAAACCTAAGGGATGGAGAGAAGGAGAGAGAAACCCTAAGGGATGGAGAGAAGGAGAGAGAAACCCCTAAGGGATGGAGAGAAGAGAGAGAGAGAAACCCTAAGGGATGGAGAGAAGGAGATAAACCCTAAGGGATGGAGAGAAGGAGAGAGAAGGAGAGAGAAACCCTAGGGATGGAGAGAATGAGAGAGAAGGAGAGGAGAAACCCTAAGGGATGAGAGAGAAGGAGAGAGAAACCCTAAGGGATGGAGAGAATGAGAGAGAAGGAGAGAGAAACCCTAAGGGATGGAGAGAAGGAGAGAGAAGGAGAGAGAAACCCTAAGGGATGGAGAGAAGGAGAGAGAAGGAGAGAGAAACCTAAGGGATGGAGAGAAGGAGAGAGAAGGAGAGAGAAACCCTAAGGGATGGAGAGAGAGAGAAGAGAGAAACCCCTAAGGGATGGAGAGAAGGAGGAGGAGAGAGAAACCAAAGGGATGGAGAGAAGGAGAGAGAAGAGAGAAACCCTAAGGGATGGAGAGAGAGAGAAACCCTAAGGGATGGAGAAGGAGAGAAGGAGAGAAACCCTAAGTGATGGAGAGAATGGAGAGAAGGAGAGAGAAACCCTAAGGGATGGAGAGAGGAGAAGGAGAGAGAACCCTAAGGGATGGAGAGAAGGAGGAGAAGGAGAGAGAAACCTAAGGGATGGAGAGAAGGAGAGAGAGAACCCCTAAGGGATGGAGAGAAGGAGAGAGAAGGAGAGAAACCCTAAGGGATGGAGAGAAGGAGAGAGAAGGAGAGAGAAACCCTAAGGGATGGAGAGAAGGAGAGAGAAACCCTAAGGGATGGAGAGAAGGAGAGAGAAGGAGAGAGAAACCCTAAGTGATGGAGAGAAGAGAGAAGGAGAGAGAAACCCTAAGGGATGGAGAGAAGGAGAGAGAAGGAGAGAGAAACCTAAGGGATGGAGAGAAAGGAGAGAAGGAGAGAGAAACCCTAAGGGATGGAGAGAAGGAGAGAGAAACCCTACGGGATGGAGAGAAGGAGAGAATGGAGAGAGAACCCCTCAAGGGATGGAGAGAAGGAGAGAGAAGGAGAGAGAAACCCTCTAAGGGATGGAGAGAAGGAGAGAAACCCTATGGGATGGAGAGAAGGGAGAAGAGGGATGGAGGAAGAGAGAAACCCTAAGGGATGGAGAGAAGGAGAGAGAAGGAGAAACCCTAAGGGATGGAGAGAAGAGAGAGAAGGAGAGAGAAACCCTAAGGGATGGAGAAGGAGAGAGAAACCCTAAGTGATGGAGAGAAGGGAGAGAAACCCTCTAAGGGATGGAGAGAAGGAGAGAGAAACCCTAAGGGATGGAGAGAAGGAGAGAGAAGGAGAGAGAAACCCTAAGGGATGGAGAGAAGGAGAGAGAAACCTAAGTGAGAGAAGGAGAGAGAAACCCTCTAAGGGATGGAGAGAAGGAGGAGAGAAACCCTAAGGGATGGAGAGAAGGAGAGATAAACCCTAAGGGATGGAGAGAAGGAGAGAGAGAAGGAGAGAGAAACCCTAAGGGATGGAGAGAATGAGAGAGAGAAGGAGAGAGAACCCTAAGGGATGGAGAGAAGAGAGAGAAACCTAAGGGATGGAGAGAATGAGAGAAGGGAGACCTAAGGGATGGAGAGAAGGAGAGAGAAGGAGAGAGAAACCCTAAGGGATGGAGAGAAGGAGAGAGAAGGAGAGAGAAACCTAAGGGATGGAGAGAAGGAGAGAGAAGGAGAGAGAAACCTAAGGGATGGAGAGAAGGAGAGAGAAGGAGAGAAAGCCTAAGGGATGGAGAGAGGAGAGAGAAGGAGAGGGAAACCCTAAGGGATGGAGAGAAGGAGAGAGAAGAGAGAGAAACCCTAAGGGATGGAGAGAAGGAGAGAGAAGGAGAGAGAAACCCTAAGGGATGGAGAGAAGGAGAGAGAAGGAGAGAAACCCTAAGGGATGGAGAGAAGGAGAGAGAAACCTCTAAGGGATGGAGAGAAGGAGAGAGAAACCCTAAGGGATGGAGAGAAGGAGAGAGAAGGAGAGAGAAACCTAAGGGATGGAGAGAAGGAGAGAAGGAGAGAGAAACCTAAGGGATGGAGAGAAGGAGAGAGAAGGAGAGAGAAACCCTAAGGGATGGAGAGAAGGAGAGAGAAGGAGAGAGAAACACTAAGGGATGGAGAGAAGGAGAGAGAAGGAGAGAGAAACCCTAAGGGATGGAAAGAAGGAGAGAGAAGGAGAGAGAAACCCTAAGGGATGGAGAGAAGGAGAGAGAAGGAGAGAGAAACCCTAAGGGATGGAGAGAAGGAGAGAGAAACCCTAAGGGATGGAGAGAAGGAGAGAGAAGGAGAGAGAAACCTAAGGGATGGAGAAGGAGAGAGAAGGAGAGAGAAACCCTAAGGGATGGAGAGAAGGAGAGAGAAGGAGAGAGAAACCCTAAGGGATGGAGAGAAGGAGGAGAAGGAGAGAGAAACCCTAAGGGATGGAGAGAAGAGAGAAACCCCTAAGGGATGGAGAGAAGGAGAGAGAGAAGGAGAGAGAAACCCTAAGGGATGGAGAAGAGAGAGAAGAGAGAAACCCTAAGGGATGGAGAGAAGGAGAGAGAAACCCTAAGGGATGGAGAGAAGGAGAGAGAAGGAGAGAAACCCTAAGTGATGGAGAGAAGGAGAGAGAAGGAGAGAGAACCCTAAGGGATGGAGAGAAGGAGAGAAGAGAGAAACCTAAGGGATGGAGAGAAGAGAGAGAAGAGAGAAAACCCTAAGGGATGGAGAGAAGAGAGAGAGAAACCCTACGGGATGGAGAGAAGGAGAGAATGGAGAGAGAACCCTAAGGGATGGAGAGAAGGAGAGAGGAGAGAGAAACCCTCTAAGGGATGGAGAGAAGGAGAGAGAAACCTATGGGATGGAGAGAGAAGGAGTGAGAGGGAAGAGAAGGAGAGAAACCCTAAGGGATGGAGAGAAGGAGAGAGAAGGAGAGAGAAACCCTAAGGGATGGAGAGAAGAGAGAGAAGGAGAGAGAAACCCTAAGGGATGGAGAGAAGGAGAGAGAAACCCTAAGTGATGGAGAGAAGGAGAGAGAAGGGATGGAGAGAAGGAGAGAGAAACCCTAAGGGATGGAGAGGAGAGAAGGAGAAACCTAAGGGAGAAGGAGAGAGAAACCCTAAGGGATGGAGAGAAGGAGAGAGAAACCCTAAGGATGGAGAGAAGGAGAGAAACCCCTAAGGGATGGAGAGAAGGAGAGAGAAACCCTAAGGGATGGAGAGAAGGAGAGATAAACCCTAAGGGATGGAGAGAAGGAGAGAGAAGGAGAGAGAAACCCTAAGGGATGGAGAGAATGAGAGAGAAGGAGAGAGAAACCCTAAGGGATGGAGAGAAGGGAGAGAAGGAGAGAGAGAAACCCTAAGGGATGGAGAGAAGGAGAGAGAAGGAGAGAGAAACCTAAGGGATGGAGAGAAGGAGAGAGAAGGAGAGAGAAACCCTAAGGGATGGAGAGAAGAGAGAGAGAAGGAGAGAGAAACCCTAAGGGATGGAGAGAAGGAGAGAGAAGGAGAGAGAAACCCTAAGGGATGGAGAGAAGGAGAGAGAAGGAGAGAGAACCCTAAGGGATGGAGAGAAGGAGAGAGAAGGAGAGAGAAACCCTAAGGGATGGAGAGAAGGAGAGAGAAGGAGAGAAACCCTAAGGATGGAGAGAAGGAGAGAAGGAGAGAGAAACCCTAAGGGATGGAGAGAAGGAGAGAGAAGGAGAGAGAAACCCTCTAAGGGATGGAGAGAAGGAGAGAGAAACCCTACGGGATGGAGAGAAGGAGAGAAAGGAGAGAGAACCCCTCTAAGGGATGGAGAGAAGGAGAGAGAAGGAGAGAGAAATCCTCTAAGGGATGGAGAGAAGGAGAGAGAAACCCTAAGGGATGGAGAGAAGGAGAGAGAGGGAGAGAGAAACCCTAAGGGATGGAGAGAGGAGAGAGAAGGAGAGATAAACCCTAAGGGATGGAGAGAAGGAGAGAGAAACCCTCTAAGGGATGGAGAGAAGGAGAGAGAAGGAGAGAGAAACCCTAAGGGATGGAGAGAAGGAGAGAGAAGGAGAGAGAGGGAGAGAGAAACCCTAAGGGATGGAGAGAGGAGAGAGAAGGAGAGATAAACCCTAAGGGATGGAGAGAAGGAGAGAGAAACCCTCTAAGGGATGGAGAGAAGGAGAGAGAAGGAGAGAGAAACCCTAAGGGACGGAGAGAAGGAGAGAGAACCCCTCTAAGGGAGGGAGAGAAGGAGAGAGAAGGAGAGAGAAACCCTAAGGGATGGAGAGAAGGAGAGAGAAGGAGAGAGAAACCCTAAGGGATGGAGAGAAGGAGAGAGAAACCCTAAGTGATGGAGAGAAGGAGAGAGAAACCCTCTAAGGGATGGAGAGAAGGAGAGAGAGAAACCCTAAGGGATGGAGAGAAGGAGAGAGAAACCCTAAGGGATGGAGAGAAGGAGAAAGAAGGAGAGAGAAACCCTAAGGGATGGAGAGAATGAGAGAGAAGGAGAGAGAAACCCTAAGGGATGGAGAGAAGGAGAGAGAAGGAGAGAGAAACCCTAAGGGATGGAGAGAAGGAGAGAGAAGGAGAGAGAAACCCTAAGGGATGGAGAGAAGGAGAGAGAAGCCCTAAGGGATGGAGAGAAGGAGAGAGAAACCCTAAGGGATTGAGAGAAGGAGAGAGAAGGAGAGAGAGAAACCCTAGGGGACGGAGAGAAGGATA
>NC_088399.1:98173728-98176228 GCF_034236695.1 Oncorhynchus nerka | reverse complement strand
TATCTTTTCTGCAATAACCAGGACATTACCGGATGGTGGTGTGTGTGTGTGTGTGTGTGTGTGTGTGTGTGTGTGTGTGTGTGTGTGTGTGTGTGTGTGTGTGTGTGTGTGTGTATACATGCGTACGTGTTGTGTCTGGCAGACAGTCAGAGGGAGGAAGGGGTTGATTCAATGACAGAGGCACAGAGACCCTAACAGGACACCAGGGACAATGGGAAGAATGGAGATGCTTTTTACAGTGTGAGAGGACGGATGGGGGCTTAGAGAGGGAGAGAGAGGGGAGGATGGGGTTAGAGAGAGAGAGAGAGAGAGAGGAGGATGGGGTTAGAGAGAAAGAGAGAGACAGAGAGAGAGATAGAGAGAGAGAGAGAGAGGAAGATGGGGTTAGAGAGAGAGAGAGACAGAGAGAGAGAGAGAGAGAGAGAGAGAGGAGGATGGGGTTAGAGAGACATAGAGAGAGAGAGAGAGAGAGAGAGAGAGAGAGAGAGAGAGAGGAAGATGGGGTTAGAGAGAGAGAGAGAGGGAGGATGGGGTTAGAGAGAGAGAGAGAGAGAGGGGAGGATGGGGTTAGAGAGAGAGAGAGACAGAGGGGAGGATGGGGTTAGAGAGAGAGAGACAGAGAGAGAGAGAGAGAGAGAGAGAGGAAGATGGGGTTAGAGAGAGAGAGAGAGAGGGGAGGATGGGGTTAGAGAGAGAGAGAGAGAGGGGAGGATGGGGTTAGAGAGAGAGAGAGAGAGAGGGGAGGATGGGGTTAGAGAGAGAGAGAGAGAGAGAGAGGGGAGGATGGGGTTAGAGAGAGAGAGACAGGGGGATGGGGTGAGAGAGAGAGAGAGAGAGAGAGAGGATGATGGGGTTAGAGATATACAAACTGATGGAAAGTGTTGGGGGTAAAACATACGACATTATAAAATCCATGTACACAAACAACAAGTGTGCGGTTAAAATTGGCAAAAAACACACACATTTCTTCACACAGGGTCGCGGGGTGAGACAGGGATGCAGCTTAAGCCCCACCCTCTTCAACATATATATCAACGAATTGGCGCGGGCACTAGAAAAGTCTGCAGCACCCGGCCTCCCCCTGCTAGAATCCGAAGTCAAATGTCTGCTGTTTGCTGATGATCTGGTGCTTCTGTCACCAACCAAGGAGGGCCTACAGCAGCACCTAAATCTTATGCACAGATTATGTCAGACCTGGGCCCTGACAGTAAATCTCAGTAAGACCAAAATAATGGTGTTCCAAAAAAGGTCCAGTCACCAGGACCACAAATACAAATTCCATCTAGACACTGTTGCCCTAGAGCACACAAAAAACTATACATACCTTGGCCTAAACATCAGCGCCACAGGTAACTTCCACAAAGCTGTGAACGATCTGAGAGACAAGGCAAGAAGGGCATTCTATGCCATCAAAAGAAACATAAATTTCAACATACCAATTAGGATTTGGCTAAAAATACTTGAATCAGTCATAGAGCCCATTGCCCTTTATGGTTGTGAGGTCTGGGGTCCGCTCACCAACCAAGACTTCACAAAATGGGACAAACACCAAATTGAGACTCTGCACGCAGAATTCTGCAAAAATATCCTCCGTGTACAACGTAAAACACCAAATAATGCATGCAGAGCAGAATTAGGCCGATACCCACTAATTATCAAAATCCAGAAAAGAGCCGTTAAATTCTACAACCACCTAAAAGGAAGCGATTCACAAACCTTCCATAACAAAGCCATCACCTACAGAGAGATGAACCTGGAGAAGAGTCCCCTAAGCAAGCTGGTCCTGGGGCTCTGTTCACAAACACAAACACACCCTACAGAGCCCCAGGACAACAGAGAGAGCGAGAGAGAGAGAGAGAGAGAGAGAGAGAGAGAGAGAGGATGATGGGGTTAGAGAGAGAGGAGGAGGAGGAGGATGGGGTTAGCCCTGTATATAGTCTCCACATTGACTCTGTACCGGTACCCCCTGTATATAGCCTCCACATTGACTCTGTACTGGTACTCCCTGTATATAGCCTCCACATTGACTCTGTACCGGTACCCCCTGTATATAGCCTCCACATTGACTCTGTATCAGTACCACCTGTATATAGCCTCCACATTGACTCTGTACCGTAACACCCTGTATATAGCCTCCACATTGACTCTGTACTGGTACCCCCTGTATATAGCCTCCACATTGACTCTGTACCGGTACACCCTGTATATAGCCTCCACATTGACTCTGTACTGGTACTCCCTGTATATAGCCTCCACATTGACTCTGTACTGGTACTCCCTGTATATAGTCTCCACATTGACTCTGTACCGGTACCCCCTGTATATAGCCTCCACATTGACTCTGTACTGGTACTCCCTGTATATAGCCTCCACATTGACTCTGTACTGGTACTCCCTGTATATAGCCTCCACATTGACTCTGTACCGGTACCCCCTGTATATAGCCTCCACATTGACTCTGTACTGGTACTCCCTGTATATAGCCTCCACATTGACTCTG